>NC_134687.1:638260345-638621178 GCF_050947455.1 Rhinoderma darwinii | reverse complement strand
CGTACGTCTTATGTGCGCCACGCGCATCGACATTGCTTCCTGCGGCAGATCTTTAGGAACCAGAAAAGTAGCAGAGTGACGAGACAAGAAACACGTTTTGCACATACTACATTGTTGCTCATATATTTCACCGGTTGAAGGGGATAAAACCAATTATATTTTTTATTTAATTCTTCTATAAGAATTATTACTACCCCAGTCCACATGATTGTCAGTATGATTCTGAAATAGAACATGAAGGTCCGGTAGAACGATGAGACAATGCAAGGTGTTTCAGCCTTCAGCTAATTAGATTGTGATGGTCGTTGCCAGCTTTGGCCAGATTACCCGTGGCCGCATGCGTGGTTTCACCAAGCAATATTTTCTCTACGCACCATTTTAGGCACGGACCAGAGTACACATTTCCATGTTGCCTCACAACCAATATAAATGTATTTTCCACTTTCTTCTTCTACTTTGTATTTTGCTGTGTGTTTTCCTGCCATCACTTTTGACTTTTTTATGTACAATTTCTTTGTGACTAAAGAACCCAAAAAAATCTTTATGTTCTGGATGTACAGTAATTCATATATTTGTGTTTGTGATGAAAGACATTTTATGTGTTACTTTGCTATCCACTTAGGGTTTTGTCAATAAAATAGAACTTCTTTTAGAACTCCTCTTGTCTTTGATTCCCTGTCTTTTTTCCAGTTCAAATACTAATAATTTTTGCTAAATCGCACAAATCGGCTCTACCAATGCCATGGAGATGGTGAAACTGTCTGACGCTGGGACCATTGACAAGACCCTTTATCATCTTGGTGAACAGTCAATTCACTGCGCCAAACCTTTACCTATAAGCGATTTCCCAAACATAAGTATCCACATGACATATATCTGTCACCCACCACAGTCAATATTTATGGAACACTTTCATGAAACAGAACCCAACCGTCCGTCGCAGGTACCTTGCAATCAGTTGTCATTTATCTGTAACATACAACAAACACTTTTTGATCACGTCACGCAACACTGATCACACAAAGCACAGATGGTCTCAAACACTTGACTAATTTCCATCTTTCGCATTGAAAACACGAACTGCCGCTGTTAATCAGAGCGTAATATAGATAGCAGCAGGTTAGCCTACAGCTGTTTGGGGGGGATGGGTAATAGTTACATAGTTAGTACGGCTGAAAAAAGACACATGTCCATCAAGTTCAACCAAGGGGTGGGAAAAGGGAAGGTAAAAATTTCTACACATAGGAGCTGATATTTTCGTTTTAGGAAATTATCTAAGCCTTTTTTAAAGCCATCTACTGTCCTTGCTGTGACCAGCTCCTGCGGTAGACTATTCCATAAATTCACCGTTCTCACAGTAAAGAAGGCTTGTCGCTTCTGCAGATTTAACCTTTTTTTTCCCCAGACGGAGGGAGTGCCCCCTTGTGATTTGAGGGAGTTTTACATGGAACAAGATTTAACCATATTTTTTTGTATGTGCCATTCATATATTTATACAAATTAATCATGTCCCCCCCTTAGTCGTCTCCTTTCAAGGCTAAATAGGTTTCATTATTTTAATCTTTCCTCATAACTTAGATTCTCCATGCCCCTTATTAGTTTCGTTGCTCTTCTTTGTATTATTTTCAACTCTAGGGCATTCTTTCTATGAACTGGAGCCCAGAACTGAACTGCATATTCTAGATGAGGCCCCACTAATGCTTTGTAAAGTGGTAATATTACATCCCTGTCCCGCGAGTCTATGCCTCTTTTAATACACGACAATACCTTGCTGGCCTTAGAAGCAGCTGACTGACATTGATGTTATTTAGTTTATGATCTACAAGTACACCAAGATCCTCCTCAACAAGTGACTCTCCCAGTGTAGCTCCCCCTAGGACATATGATGCAGGCAGGTGTTCGTACCCAGGAGCAGAACTTTACATTTATCTACATTAAATTTCATTTGCCAAGTGGATGCCCAAACACTTAGTGTGTCCAAATCAGCTTGCAATTTACGAACATCTTCCATAGACTGAACTATATTATATAGCTTGGTGTCATCTGCAAAAATAGAAATAGTGCTATTAATCCCATCCTCTATATCATTAATAACTAAGTTGAATAATAGTGGTCCCAGCACTGAACCCTGGGGTACACCACTTATAACCGGGGACCATTCAGAGTAGGAATCATTGACCACAACTCTCTGGATACAGTCCTTGAGCCAATTCTCAATCCAATTACAAACTATACTTTCTAAACCTATAGTCCTTAATTCACTTATTAGGTGTCAAATGCCTTTGCAAAGTCCAAAAACACTATATCCACAGCGGTCCCTCTGTCTAGGCTTTTGCTCACCTCTTCATAAAAACAAATCAGGTTGGTCTGACAACTTCTCTCCTTAGTAAAACCGTGCTGGCTGTCACTTATAATACAATTTTTTTGTCACATAATTCTGTATAAAGTCCCTTAATAGCCCCTCTAACATTTTTCCCGCGATTAATGTTAAACTAACTATTCTTTAATTTCCCGGGGAAGACCTAGAGCTCTTTTTGAAAATAGGCACCACATTTGCCATGCAGTCCCTTGGCACTACACCAGTCACTAGAGAATCTCTGAATATTATGAAGAGGGGGACAGAAATAACTGAACTAAGTTCTTTAAGAACTCTAGGGTGTAACCCATCTGGTCCAGGGGCCTTGTGCACATTTATTTTATTTAACTTAGCTTGGACCATATCTACATTCTGCCAATTCAGTATATCAACTGATATATTAACAGCACTGGCACCGTCTACATCAACTGCTCTTTCTTCTGTTGTATATATACAGAGCTGAAGAACCCATTTAGTAACTCTGCCTTCTCTTGATCCTCTGTGACCAACTCCCCATTACCACCATTTATGGGTCCTACATGTTTAGACCTTGGCTTTTTTGCATTTACATACGTGTAGAATTTTTGGGGATTTGTTTTACTATCCTTGGCCACCTGCCTTTCATTTAGTATTTTTGCTAATTTTATAACTTTTTTGCAGATTTTATTAAGCTCTTTATAATTTACAAAGGCTACAGCTGTACCCTCAGATTTGTACTTTTCAAATGCCCTTTTTTGTCATATATTGCCCTTTTTACAGAAGGTGTAAGCCATGTGGGGTTTAATTTCAGTGTTTTATACTTGTTACCTATAGGAATAAATTTTGCACGATAATTAAACAAAGTGGATTTTAAGATCTCCCATTTATCATTTGTACCATTACTTGACATTAGTTGTTCCCAGTCTATGTCCTGAATTGCAGCCCTCATCCTGGGGAAATTGTACTTCTTAAAATTAAGGGTTTTTGCCCTCCCAGCCTGTGTTTGTTTTTTACAGTAAAGGTAAAATGTAACTATATTGTGATCACTGTTACCGAGTTTTTCCACGAACATTGACATTCCCAACAAGCTCTGCATTATTAGAAATGACCAGATCCAACAGAGCTTCACTTCTAGTCGGGTCTTCCACAAACTGGCCCATAAAATTTTCCCAACAGGCTAAGGAAATTTCTCCCCTTCGCAGTTGAAGCCGAACCATGACCCCAATTAATATCTCTGTAATTAAAGTCTCCCATTATCACTACAGTACCCCCTGTGCTGCCCGCTCCATCTGTTTATATAGTTGACCTTCCATCTCCTCAGTTATATAGGGGGGTCTATAGATTATGGTCTATAGGGGTCTATACACCAAAAGTAATTTTTTTCAGTGTTTACCTCCCTTTGTAATTCCACCCACAAGGTTTCAACCTCCTCACAATCTTCACCCACTATTGTCTCTTTCACACTCGCCTTCATATCACTTCTCACATACAGACATACACCACCGCCTTTCCTATTTGTCCTGCCTTTCCGAAACAGTGTAAAACCCTGTAGATTTACAGCCCAGTCGTGTGACTAGCCGGCCATATTTCAGCAACACCAACTATATCAATCTGTTCCTCCAGTAGCAAGGCCTCCAGCTCCCCCATTTTGCTTGTTAGACTTTTGGCATTTGTGAACATACACTTTAACTTGCATTTCCAATTGCCATATTTGGAATCAGAAATGTGATTATTTGACATTATCTGGGCATTTTTATTTTCATTGCTGTTTTGTAACAAAAGGATCTTCTTATTCTGTTGTCTAGTCCTCTCCCCACAGTCTGTTTCTCCCCTGAACAATATAGTCTGACCCCTCTCTAACCTAACTAGCTGTAGCGTCCATAGCCGCGGGCCGTCAAGTTCACTCACCTCCCGACGCCCGCAGCCATGGATCTGTGAACGCTGGTCCCCGTCTCCCTCCTAGGAGACGCCAGCGCTCACTTCCGCTCCGTTCTGCTCTGTCCCGTAGGGTGCGCGCGCACGCTCGCGCCCGGCCTTAAAGGGCCAGTGCGCGCACTAAGGAAATCGTCATCATCCTCAACTGCCACGATTTCCTGGTCTATAAGAAGGCCCCTGGCCTTCTAATCCTTGCCTGAGCGTTGTTAGTTTTCCCAGTCTGTCTTGCAAATGGTCCCTTAGTGTTTCCCGTTCCTGTTGTTACCCGTGCCTTGTTCCCCGTTCCTGTTTCCGTGCTTTGCCTTAGTATTAAGTAGTGCCACGTCCTGTGTCATCTGCCACGTCCAGAGGAATCTGCCACGTCCTGTGTCATCTGTCACGTCCAGAGGAATCTGCCACGTCCTGTGTCATCTGCCACGTCCTGTTATATGCCACGTCCAGAAGAATCTGCCACGTCCGGTGTCATCTGCCACGTCCAGAGGAATCTGCCACGTCCTGTGTCATCTGCCACGTCAGGAGGAATCCACCACGTCTGGCGCAACTTGCGGCTCCTGTGTCATCCGCCACGTTTGGCGCCATCCGCTGCACCCATCTCATCTGTGCCAGAGCTGCGGCCACCATCTGGACTATTCAGGTACCCTTGTGCGGGACATTGTATTTCTGGGGTTTCCTGCGGTTTGTCCAGCTGCCTTCCCGCTACGGCAGTACGGCCTAGTGGGTCCACTAACCCGCCTCGTGACGGTACGCTCAGGCCATGGACCCCGCTGGCCAACCTGAGACTTTGACGACACAAGCCATGCTGGCTGAGATGGAGGATCTCCAGTCACGACAAGACCAGCTCCTCCTGTCGGTGAACGCCATAGCCCATCGGTTGCTGGCTCCAACCACAGTCGTCACCGCACCCGTTCCTGCGGTTCCGCCTACTACCCTTCCTGTCTGTACCGGTACCAACCCCCTGTGTTTCTTGCCGCTACCTCCACGCTATGACGGTGATCCGAGGTCCTGCAGGGGATTTTTGAATCAGTGCCTGATCCATTTCAGACTACATGCCTTCTCTTCGGATTACGTCAGGATCACCTTCATCATCTCTCTCCTTACTGGCAAAGCCCTGGCATGGGCCAATCCTCTGTGGGAACATCAGGGACCAGAGACCCGGGACTTGCAGTGCTTCTTACGGACCTTCCGCTCGATCTTTGAGGAACCTGGAAGAGTTTCTTTGGCTGCTGCATCCCTGCTAACCCTACACCAGGGAGACCTCTCTGTGGGTGAGTTTGCCATCCAGTTCCATATCCTGGCTGCTGAATTGTCCTAAGAACAACGAGGCTTTGGTGGCTACATTCTGGCAGGGACTGTCTTCAGGGATCAAGGACGAGCTGGCTGCTCGTGATCTGCCATCCACCCTGGACGACCTCATCCTACTCGCCTCCCGTGTCGACATGAGGATCCAGGAACGTTCCCAAGAGGTTCTCCGGGGGAGAGAACTCCCCAGGCTGGATTCTGCTGTCCTGCAATCCCCCTCAGTCATCCCACCAGAGGATCCGATGCAGGGCAATTATGTCAAATTGTCCACCCAGGAGAAACAATGCAGACGCACTTCTGGACTTTGTCTGTATTGTGGCCATGGAGGCCATATTGTGCGTCTGTGTCCCCAGAAGCCAGAGAGACCCCCTTGCCTAGGATTGGTTGGAGAGACGACCCTAGGTGGAACGGAGCCTAATAGAGCATTCGCTTCCAAATTGACTATTCCTGTGACCCTGGTATCCGGCGAGAGGACGCATCAAGTCTCTGCCTATCTTGACTCTGGCTCTGCCGCTAACTTCATCCAGAAAGAGCTGGTGGATCATCTTCAGTTGCCCACAGTTCCCCTGGAGACATCTCTGGCTGTTGCCTCAGTTAATGGACTGCCTCTGCCTGATCCCATTATCTCTAAAACCAAGCCGTTGAAGCTCCAGGTTGGAGTACTTTATTCTGAATATATTTCTTTCCTTGTTTTGCCCAAGGCCATCAATCCTGTTCTGCTGGGCCTGCCTTGGCTTCAACTACATGCCCCAGTCCTGGAATTCTGGAGAGGTTCTCCAATGGGGTCCCAAGTGCCATGGTCGTTGTCTGTTGCAAATCCATCCTGTCAAGCCTCCTCTGCCTCAGTCATTGGCGGGATTGCCTTCCCAATTTGCTCAGTATGCAGATGTTTTCAGCAAACGGGAGGCTGAGACGCTGCCCCCACATCGGACTTATGACTGCCCCATTGAACTGGTTCCTAATGCCTCTCTCCCCCGTAGACGGGTATATTCCGGGGCTGGATTCTTCTTTGTTAAAAAGAAGGATGGATCCCTTTGTCCCTGCATTGACTACAGGGGCCTCAACCTGATCACAGTCAAAAACAAATACCCACTGCCTCTCATCTCTGAGCTGTTTGATCGCATATGAGGGGCAAAAATTTTTTCTAAGCTAGACCTGCGTGGAGCTTACAATCTAGTCCGGATTCGCCGGGGTGATGAATGGAAGACAGCATTTAACACCCGGGACGGGCACTACGAATACCTGGTGATGCCCTTCGGCCTGTGTAACGCTCCCGCAGTGTTTCAGGAGTTCGTTAACGATATATTCCGGGATCTACTCTATGTCTGTATTGTTGTTTATCTCGATGATATTTTGATTTTCTCCCCAGTTCCGACGACTCATCGGAGGCATGTCCGTCAGGTTCTACTACGATTGAGGGAGAATCATTTATACGCCAAGTTGGAGAAGTGCGTCTTTGAGAAGAACTCTCTGCCCTTCCTGGGCTACATCATCTCGGATCAAGGCCTCAAAATGGATCCTGAGAAGTGAAGACTGTCCTGGAGTGGCCACGTCCCCAAGGCCTAAGGGCCATACAGCGGTTCCTGGGATTCGCCAATTTCTACCGGCAGTTCATTCCTAACTTCTCTTCTCTGACGGCTCCCATCTCGACCCTTACCAAGAAGGGTGTGGACGCCAAGGTATGGACTCCACAGGCAGAGTCCGCATTTATTAGCCTCAAGAAATCCTTCACTTCAGCCTCGATCCTCCATCATCCTGACGTATCTCGGCAGTTCTCACTGGAAGTGGACGCTTCCTCTGTTGGTGCAGGTGCACTTCTGTTCCAGAGGAGTTCCAAAGGAAAGGCAGTAGTATGTGGCTACTACTCAAGACTGTTTTCCTCTGCTGAGCGAAATTACTCCATTGGAGATCGGGAGCTGCTGGCCGTCAAGTTGGCTCTAGAGGAGTGGAGACATCTTCTGGAGGGTGCTGCTCACCCCATCCTGATCTTCACCGACCACAAGAATCTTACTTACCTTCAGTCCGCTCAAAGACTGAATCCTCGTCAAGCCAGGTGGTCGCTGTTCTTCACCCGTTTTCAGTTTCTGCTCCACTACCGTCCCGCGGACAAGAATGTGAGGGCCGATGCCCTGTCCAGATCGTTTGAGACTGAAGACTCGGTGGAGACCCTTCAGACCATCATAGACCCGTCCTGCATTGTCACTGCTAATCCTCTGCAGGTTAGAGACATCTCTCCTGGGAGGACTTTTGTTCGGTTGGCAGACAGAAAAAGAATTCTCCGCTGGGGACACAGTTCTAAACTGGCTGGGCACGCCGGTGTCCGTAAAACCCAAGACCTGATTGCACGTCACTTCTGGTGGCTCACGCTACCTGTTCTGGACTTTGTCTCTGCTTGCACAGTGTGTGCCTCTAACAAAGTGACTCACAGCAAGCCTGCCGGTCTGCTTCAACCTCTGCCTGTACCCAGTGCCCCCTGGCAGCACATTGCGATGGACTTCGTCACTGGCCTTCCTCCCTTAGCAGGATGTAACACTGTCTGGGTGGTGGTGGACCGGTTCTCTAAGATGGCTCATTTTATCCCGCTGACCGGCCTACCATCTGCTCCTCATCTGGTGAGTCTCTTCATTCAGCACATCTTCCACTTGCATGGCTTACCTCTTCACATCGTGTCTGATCAGGGTGTTCAGTTTACCTCTAAGTTCTGGAGAGCCCTCTGTAAACTCCTGGATGTGAGTTTGGACCTTTCATCTGCCTATCACCCCCAGTCCAATGGGCAAGTTGAGAGGATCAACCAGATCATGGAAAATGATCTCCGACACTTCATCTCTTCACAGCACGATAACTGGGTACAGCTTCTTCCATGGGCTGAGTTTTCTTTCAACAACCACACAAGCGAGTCCACCACTTCCACTCCGTTTCACATCGTGTAAAGTCAACATCCCAGAGTCCCTCTTCCTGTATTTACTTCATCTCAGATACCCGCTGCTGACTCTGCATATGGGGACTTCCTGCAAATCTGGCAACAGACCCGGTCCTCTATTTTGCTGGCGGTAGATCGCATGAAGCGTAAGGCAGATACTAGGAGAAGAGTGCCACCTCAGTATCTTCCTGGGACTAAAGTCTGGCTGTCTTCTCGGAACATTCGCTTAAGGGTGCCTTCATACAAGTTCGCTCCCAGGTTCCTTGGTCCTTTCGAGATCCTGCAACAAATCAACCCTGTCTCCTATAAGCTGCGGCTGCCTCCTTCCCTCAGAATCCCTAACTCCTTCCATGTGTCCCTCCTGAAACCAGTGGTCCTGAACCGCTACAGCAAGACTTCTAGTTCCACAGTTGCTTCCTGCGGTCCCTCTGATATATTCGAGGTAAAGGAGATCCTGGACTGCAAAAGGGTAGGCGGAAGGACTTTCTATTTGGTGGACTGGAGAGGGTTTGGTCCTGAGGAGAGGTCCTGGGAGCCAGAAGAGAACCTCAGCGCCCGTGCTCTTATTAAAAAGTTCCTCTCTCACTCTGGCCCCAAGAAGAGGGGGCGTAAGAGAGGGGATACTGTAGCGTCCATGGCCGCGGGCCGTCGGGTTCACTCACCTCCCGACGCCCGCAGCCATGGATCTGTGAGCGCTGGTCCCCGTCTCCCTCCTAGGAGACGCCAGCGCTCACTTCTGCTCCGTTCAGCTCTGTCCCATAGGGGGCGCGCGCTCGCTCGCGCCCGGCCTTAAAGGGCCAGTGCGCACAATAAGGAAATCGTCATCATCATCAACTGCCACGATTTCCTGGTCTATAAGAAGGCCCCTGGTCTTCTAATCCTTGCCTGAGCGTTGTTAGTTTTTCCAGTCTGTCTTGCAAATGGTCCCTTAGTGTTTCCCGTTCCCTTAGTATCAAGTCGTGCCACGTCCTGTGTCATCTGCCACGTCCAGAGGAATCTGCCACGTCCAGAGGAATCTGCCACGTCCTGTGTCATCTGCCACGTCCAGATGAATCTGCCATGTCCTGTGTCATCTGCCACGTCCAGAGTAATCTGCCACGTCCTGTGTTATTTACCACGTCCGGAGGAATCCGCCACGTCTGGCGCAACTTGCGGCTCCTGTGTCATCCGCCACGTTTGGCGCCATCCGCTGCACCCATCTCATCTGTGCCAGAGCTGCGGCCACAATCTGGACTATTCAGGTACCCTTGTGCGGGACATTGTATTTCTGGGGTTTCCTGCGGTTTGTCCAGCTGCCTTCCCGCTACGGCAATACAGCCTAGTGGGTCCACTAACCCGCCTCGTGACACTACCCCTTTATTTTCTACATTGACCTCCCTCCTCAGCCCTAGTTTAAATACTCCGCCACCCCAGCTAGAATTATCTCCCCCAGCACAGCAGACCCCCTTCCATTTAGGTCAAAATCATCTGCAGAATACAGTTTGTACCCCAATGAATAGCCAGCCCAGTGCTCTAGGAACCCAAAGCCTTCTCCTCTACACCAAGACTTAAGCCATGCATTTAACTCCCTGAGCTCCTGCTGTCTTTCCTGTGATGCACATGGCACAGGCAGTATTCCTCAGAATACTACCTTGGAGGTCCTTCCCTTCAGCTTGTAGCCTAGTTCTTTAAAATTATTCTTAAGGTCATGTATTCTGTCATTGGTTCCAACATAGACCATGACGGCTGGCTTATCACCAGCCCCTCCCAGTAATTTATCCACCCGTTCCACCACATGCCGAACCCTGGCACCAGGGAGACAGCAAACCATTCGGTTGAGGCGGTCTTGGCAACAAATTATTCTATCCCTCTTCCTGATTATAGAATACCCTACAACTACAACTCTTGGCTTACCTGCATTACCATCCCACCGACTACTAGCTAGGGTGTTCTCCCGACTGTTAGGGAGATCAGTATCCACTAGGGCTTCCATTTCTGAGACCGACACCCTTGCATCATTACCCAACTTGGCAATTTTGCTTGGAATAACAGAAACATGATTGGCCTTCCTTTCCTTGGACCTCTTTTTACTTCCCCTAACTACATTAACCCAGCTACTTGCCTGATCCTGCTGACCTATGTCCTCACCCTCCAAGTTTACCCCACTAGCTGCTTGCTCAGTGAGCAGCATGCTCCGCCCAAGATTGTCTATTGCCCTCAGTGTTGCATTTTGCTCCTCCAGATCTCTAATGTGAGCTTCCAGATGAACAACATGCTCACATCTGCCACAGAGGTATTCACCCTGGAACTCGGACTCTAGTCGTGCATACATATGGCAAACTGTGCACTGAAGAAACCTCCAATCTTGCTTTCCATTATCCCAGTTACAAAGAAACAGTGAACAATTCAAAAAGTAAAAGTAAAGAAGAGAAAAGACAAGTACTCACAGGGACTTTAACTTCTCTTTTCAACTCCGGTTTAATAACTCCACTTATTACACCAGCCACTTAGTCCGGCAAGGCCCAATGAGAGCTTGCTGGACAAGTTCTATTTTATTGATAAAACCCTAAGTGGATAGCAAAGTAACACAAAAATGTCTTTCATCACAAACATAAATAAATGAATTACATACAGAACATAAAAAAAACAACTGTTCTTTACTCACAAAGAAATTGTACATAAAAAAAAGTCAAGAGTGACGGGAGGAAAACAGATAGCAAAATACAGAGTAGAAGAAGAAAGTGTAAAAGACATTTATATTGGTTGTGAGACAACATGGAAATGTGTACTGTAGTCCATGCCTCAAATCGTGCGTAGAGAAAACATTGCTTGGTGGAACCACGCAAGTGGCAACAGGTAACCTGGCCATAGCCGACAACGACCATCACAATCTAATTAGCTGAAGGCTGAAACACCTTGCATTGTCTCATCATCCGACCGGACCTTCATATTCTATTTCACAATCATACTACTGACAATCATGTGGATTGGGGAAGTAATATTTCCTATAGAAGAATAAAATAAAAAATTAAATTGGTTTTATCCCCTTGAACCAGTGAAATATATGAGCAACAATAATATCAACATATGTCTCAACAGGAAAGTAGTTATCAGGGTTAGACCACCAGCAAGTGCGGATTCAGGCCTCCCTACTGTGGAAATAGAAACTCCAAACTAACTATGGAAAACACTGAGAACAAAGGAGTCATAAACTATTGGAATAAATTTGCCAATGGCATAGAAAAATAAACTTTATTAGGACAGTACAAGTTACACACAATTTAAAATTAGACTACAAAATCCAAGACCTGTACACCTCCCAAGTGGCATAAACGAACATAGAGGAAACACCTCTTATAAATGCAGCTCCGGGAAGAAGAAAGTCGTTATACCAGATAAGCTAGGGCTCAAGCAACAAATTGTAAATGTGATTGAAATAAAGGCAAAACAAAACCAGAATATAAGATGTAAATGAAAGTATCATACATTCATCCAGACTCATAGTAGCATTGTAAGTAAATGGTTATATGCTGGACTCAAAAAGTGACAACGAATTGTTTACATAAGCCCACATCAAGCTCCGTACTCGGGAAGTCACTGAACTACAGGAACTATATGGGTTAGTAGCACTATAGGTTGTACCTTATACCTTTTCTACCTGCCTTTCCTCTTGTGGCTTTACTTGCTGGGAAGATATGTCTTGCTTGATGTGGGCTTATGTAAACAATTCGTTGTCACTTTTTGAGTCCAGCATATAACCATTTACTTACAATGCTACTATGAGTCTGGATGAATGTATGATACTTTCATTTACATCTTATATTCTGGTTTTGTTTTGCCTTTATTTCAATCACATTTACAATTTGTTGCTTGAGCCCTAGCTTATCTGGTATAACGACTTTCTTCTTCCCGGAGCTGCATTTATAAGAGGTGTTTCCTCTATGTTCGTTTATGCCACTTGGGAGGTGTACAGGTCTTGGATTTTGTAGTCTAATTTTAAATTGTGTGTAACTTGTACTGTCCTAATAAAGTTTATTTTTCTATGCCATTGGCAAATTTATTCCAATAGTTTATGACTCCTTTGTTCTCAGTGTTTTCCATATGAGCAACAATGTAGTATGTGCAAAACGTGTTCCCCGTCTCGTCACTCTGCCACTTTTCAAGTTCCCAAAGATCTGCCGCAGGAAGCAATGTTTTACCATGGCAGACAGAAAGTAAGCATCAGCTTGTAATTATACATAACAGTGACCAAAAGTCTCTCAGGATGCAAATCTGCTTCCTGTCAACTACAAAATTATCCGAGATAGGGGAATCCTGCTCCTAACACGTGGGCCATGTTACTCATGGTCATTGGCCTACTTGTGCATGTAGGTCATTAGCGTGAAGTAAACAGGATCACATAACATACAGCAATTGAGAGTTTGCAGCTGTCAATGGCTGCTTTACATGATATGGTCAGGGTTACTTGCAGTCATCGGGGTACTTTTGCCCATAGCCCAATGACCAAGAGTAACCTGGACCACATGAATACAGTGAATGGGCGGAATGGTGCCGTGCATAAGTAGATGTTGCACATGTAATCGAATGGCGGTTGTGAGAATGGAGCAGTAGTAACCACCTTCCGACCATTCTGAGGCAAGTCTGAAAGTTGTTGTTTATTATGTGTTACAAATGTGTATTTCAATCTACATGTTTCCCTATATGGATTATCGAAAATTATCTTGACTCCCTTGGACCCTCATTATTTGTTACTATAAAATGTTCAAAGCAAGATGTTAACTGGGAGTATTTATTTGAATGAAATGTGATTTTCATGAGTGTGTGTGTGTGTGTGTGTGTGTGTGTGTGTGTGTCTTTTTTTATACTTTGTTACTACCCTAGTGATGGTGCTGTGTTATAAACAGCATGCGATCAGTAAAGCTGAGGCTCCCTCTTTTATTGTTAGCAGTTCGAATAGGCTAACAATAACCCCACCCCTTACAATTGCCACGTTACCAAGCGCCTCAAGTGTACCAGGAAGAGCCGGCTATCAGCAGAAGCCGACCACGTGAAGTGATGGTCAGGTCCTGTGACGTCCGAGGGCTGGTATTTTTACAGTGTGAAGTGCCGAATTACCATCGACATTCACACCCTGACAATACTAGCTTGCGCCTGGCGGTCATTACCTTACCTGGTTTTAATGGGGGGGGACCGAAAGCTGGTTTTTTTTCATATTTTTTTAATCAACAGCCAAGGTAAAACCAACAGCTTATTGTATAACTTGTGAAAAACAAAAAGAAAAAAGAAAAGAAAAATATTCCAGAAATATGACTAGGCACTCTTGGGTTAATAGAAAATTATCAAAAATATTTTATTTTGAACTCCAGATATAATCGGAAGTATAAATATACATATACACAAATTTTAAAAGAAAATCTCCTGGCCAGGAAAAACATACAATTGGAACTTCTGTACATATATCGAGTTCCCTAGGATAAATAACATTCACAATGTATATATATTATTTCAAAAGAATTTCAGTAAAACCGCTGGGTTGTATTCACACTTGCGGTTTTTCACAATATATATTTTTTATCCTTGGAATGGCCAGAGTTCCCATTTCATGTGGTTGGAAATAATTTTTTGAAAAGAATCTTGTTATAAAGTATGGTACTTATCACAAAAGGATGACCCTCGTATCTTGGGGAACCAGATTTTGCAGCAGGTTATTTTTCCCCTCCATTTCAATAAAGAGATCCTTGATTTTTGTAAGGATCTATAGTGGTAAGCAGTCTATTCATAGACCCATAGGTCAATATATAGCCTTCCAGATTTTATATTCGGCAAGCCCAATTTATATTCCTTTATATAGGTTTTACCTCCAAACATTCAGCAAGCCCCAGGGAACCATGTGGGGAGGCAGCCAGCCAGCCAGCCAGGCAGGTGGAGTAGAGGGGCTTCAACAGGTAAGTACCGACATGTATGGCCATATATTTCCTTTAAAGCCTCCAAAACTTCCACCGTCACCTCAGATAAAGCTTTTCTTTCCAGTGTGCCTAGGCATTCCACATCGTACGCCGGAAAGTGCAAGATCCAAAAGGACAAGGGCGCATGCCGGTAACCAGGTAAGTTCCGAAATTGTATGATATCCTCTTTCCATGTGATGTCTCCAACATTGTACAGGGATTTGCAAGGCAGGGATTAGACGTCACTACCCGCCCTGTTTGATTAGGTCAGCTGACGCGTTTCATCCCGGAACAGGATTTCCTCAGAGCTGTTTGACAAATGCAACTGAATCCGTTGTATTTATAATGTCCCAAAAATGTCCTTATTGGTTCCAAATAATATAATATTCCATCAAGATAATTTTAACTTGTTGCAAAGAATATATATAAATCTTTTATGAAATGCAATAATTATGATTTCTATTTTAACAGTAAATAATGCACTTTATAAACACCGACAGTTTACTCATGTTTCTATTAATCCGTATCCATAAAGCATTAATTCAAGTATCCATATAGGAAAGAAGGATCTATCAGTGGCGTGTCCCACCTGGATTTAATTTAATTTCCAAGTCGTAGTGATAGTATTGTGAAAGAAAAATGTTCATTCAGAAAAACCCCCCTTGCTATATAATTTTCAATTATCAATTCATATATTTATTTGTACATAGATGAAGTTAGTAGGAAATATTATTAGCATCCAAATATGACAATGATATTATAGAAAAAAATATATGTAATTCTTCCCATGGTACCCATTGCTATACAATTTTAGTTATTGAATATATGAAATTCATGGAACACTCCAGGGGAGGCAGGGAGGGGGTTCCACGCTTACTCAAGCATCAGAACCCGGGTCCCCACCTACCCCGGGGATTGTCCCAAGAACCCCACAAATCAACATAAAAACAAGAAAGTCTCATAAGTATAGTTTTAATAATCAGATTCATTGTAACTTATATATGCAAAGATTGTGTATGAGAAGAGTTATCAAGGCACCACAGGGGAGGCAGGGAACACGGTCTCATGCCAAAAAGGCAATGGGTCCCGGGTCCCCACCACCCATGGGGAGCCAAACGACAACTCCTCCCAACACCAAGGGGCTAAAGAGAATAAACTTGCTACTGTTCATTCACCCAATGGGTTGAAAATTCCATGTAAAGAGCAACATTACTCCTTCTCATTATACATTTTAATTATTCCCTATACATAGGAAATGGGATATTCAGACAGAGCACACATTCTCTATATCAAAATGATTTTTGATTTTTTAAGATTTTAAAAGAAGAGGGAATTTTGGAGTGAGAGCATAGAGTCATATGTTTTTTATATACTAAATTACATATTTTATTCAGGGAACAGAAGTTAACTCCCTACTTTTAAACTTGCTAATTTTCGTTTATGTATTTATTTAGAACAAAAACTATTAGAAGGAAGTTCACGCAATCCATTCTCAATCTAATTCAATATTTTATTGCAAGGGGAATCCAAAGAAAAATGTATAGTCAGGTGTAATTCCAAATAACATTGAATATCAATAAAAGGAGAGAGCAGGTGGAGACTATTGCAGACGCTGGTAATACAGCCATCCCAGTAGAGATCCATCAGCTCCCAACGATTTAGGCTCAGAGAAACATGTTAAATTTTATTTAGTTATTTAGTCCTCTAGGGTTTAGGGTTCCCAATGTGTAAATCCACATGGTTTCTTTTTGAAGGAGTATATGATTACGGTCACCTCCCCTCCTATCTCCAAACAATTGGTAAATCCCCATAAATTTCAAGCCAGTTGGTGACTGTTAATGATATGTTTTAAAATGTGCTGCTAAAGGGTTTTTCATTTCCCCCTTGGTGATATCCAGAATATGCTCATTTATGCTCATTTATGCATAGATAACGCCATACAGACCCCCCCCTGTAGATAATGCCATACAGACCCCCTCTGAAGATAACACCATTCAGAGTCACCCCTGTAGATAACGCCATACAGAGTCCCCCCTGTAGATAACGCCATACAGAGTCCCACTGTAGATAACGCCATACAGAGTCCCCACTGTAGATAACGCCATACAGAGTCCCCCCTGTAGATAACGCCATACAGACCCCCCCTGTAGATAATGCCATACAGACCCCCCTGTAGATAATGCCATACAGACCCCCCCTGTAGATAATGCCATACAGACCCCCTCTGTAGATAACGCCATACAGAGTCACCCCATGTAGATAACGCCATACAGAGTCCCCCCTGTAGATAACGCCATACAGACCCCCCTGAAGATAATGCCATACAGACCCCCCCGTAGATAACGCCATACAGACCCCCCTGTAGATAACGCCATATAGCTCCCCCCCCAAAAAAAACGGCCTATAGTTTGTCCTACAAAAGAGATGTATCCCCTATCCACAGGACAGGGGATACATGTGTGATAGCTGGCAGCGATAAGGAGAACGGGGGACCAAAAGTCCCCCGAAGTTCTCCATGACTAACCTCGGACTTCCGGAGTCTGCGCAGTTCAATAAAAATGAAAGGAGCGCTGGTCACGCATGCGCACAAGCGTGACCAGTGCACAATTTATTTCTATGGAGCTGCAGACAGACCCCGGAAGTCCGAGGTTTGTCATGGAGAACTTCGGGGGACTTTCGGTCCCCCGTTCTCCTTATCGCTGGGCGTCCCAGCGATCACACATGCATCCCCTATCCTGTGGATAGGGGATGCAAGTCTTTTGTAGGAACAACCCGTTCAGAGGCGCCGCGCTGTAGCAGCCATAGCGGCTGCTAGCGGAGCCTCCGGACATGGGGGGGCCGTGCCGGAGGGTGGCACGGGCCCCCTCATGCTGTGGGCCCCGCTACGGCTGCTATAGTGGTAGTTACGCCACTGCATAGGAGCTAATGTTTTTTCGTTCTAGGAAATTATCTAACCCTTTTTTGCAGCCATCCACTGTAGCTAATGTGACCAACTCCTGCGGTAGAGTATTCCATAGATTCACAGTTCCTCAGTAAAGAAGGCTTGTCGCCTCTGCAGGTTGAAATTTTTCTTCTCCAGACGGAGGGAATGCCCCCTTGTATTTTGAGGGGGTTTTACATGGAACAGGATTTCACCATATTTTTTGTATGTGCCATTCATATATTTATATGAGTTAATCATGTCCCCCCTTAGTCGTTCTTTTAATCTTTCCTCATAACTTAGATTCTCCATGCCCCTTATTAGCTTAGTTGCTCTTCTTTGCATTTTTTTTTTCAACTCCAGGCATCCTTTCTATGAACTGGAGCCCAGAACTGAACTGCATATTCTAGATGAGGCCACAGTAATGCTTTGTAAAGTGGTAATATTATATCCCTGTCCCTTGAGTCCATGCCTCTTTTAATACACGACAATATCTTGCTGGCCTTTGAAGCAGCTGATTGACGTTGCATGCTGTTATTTAGTTTATAATCTACAAGTACACCCAGATCCTTCTCAACAAGTGACTCACCCAGTATAGCTCCCCCTAGGAGATATGATGCATGCAGATTGTTGGTACCCAGATGCATAACTTTACATTTATCTACATTAAACTTCATTTGCCAAGTGGTTGCCCAAACACTCAGTGTGTTCAAATCAGCTTGCAATATACAAACATCTTCCATGGACTGAACTATATTACATAGCTTGGTGTCATCTACAAAAATAGAAATGGTGCTATTAATCCCATCCTCTATATCATTAATAAATAAGTTGCATAATAGTGGTCCCAGCACTGAACCCTGGGGTACACCACTTATAACCGGGGACCATTCAGAGTAGGAATCATTGACCACAACTCTCTGGATATGGTCTTTGAGCCAATTCTCAATCCAATTACAAACTATACTTTCTAAACCTATGGTCCTTAATTTACCCATTAGACGTCTATGAGGGATAGTGTCAAATGCCTTTGCAACATCCAAAAACACTAAATCCACAGCGGCCCCTCTGTCTAGTCTTCTGCTCACCTCTTCATAAAAAAAAATCTGGTTGGTTTGACAACCTCTGTTCTTAGCCAACCGAGCAATAACCCCAAATATATCAGTGGTCCTAGTGACTGATAGATCAAACCAAAAAAGAAGAAAAAGTCACGACCATATAATTGAAAAAATACAAAAAAATTTAGATTTAGATACATACAAGCAGACAACACTAAACAAGATAAAATAGCAGAACCCTCGCAGGATAAAAGATGGAATCAGAACACTAACGCAGCGGAAAACCCAGATAGTAATCCGGTCACGCGATCCCCCAAAATGCTAGAGTGCATGGATAGTAAATTTTTAGTAATAGGTATGAAACTTTTGCACAAAATGGAATATAAATAAATATAAATACAGTCGAACAATCACGTTTTAACCGCAATATACCTACACCTGCAAAGTACGGGAATAGCCGGGAGATCAAGACCGGGGGTCCGCAGCTGAACCCGACGCGTGTTTCGCAGATGCTTTGTCAGAGATTGATGTCCAACCCACCCATGGAGCCCTAAACTGGTAATGAGTGATAGCCTTTTCCCATAGGATGGCACTGTGTTTGGCAGCCGTAACCAATGACAGCCGCCGACACACCCTGCCGACCCACGATAGTGTCCTATCATAAGTTACCATGGTATAGATCCCCTCCTCTTGTGTACACCCCCACCAACCGAGCAACGCAGGATGGGCAGGGAACGAGTGATCACTCCCCCGTCCCACGTGGCGCGGCGGCTAAGGGCAAACACCGGGAGCGGAAAAAATAATAAGAAAAGAAAAATAAGAGTATCAGATCTAAGTGTGCACACTTTATTAGTTTAAAAAATCAGCCTACAAAAGTGCCGAAAAAATGACAAAAAACTGGATACACCGGTATATACTACGCCAAAGCGTCATGTTGCCAAGCAACAGAGCGGCACAGGAGCAGCAGTCGCTGTCCACAGTGCTGAAAGTAGTAGAACAAGTAGTCAAAGCAGCGGCTGCTGTCCAAAATGCTGAAAATCAGAAAGCTGATACAGATTACCGAAAAGAGATGATAGTGCTGTGAAAGTGAAAAAGGTGAAAAATGTGAAAAAATACAAAAGTGAAAAAACGTGAAAAACATAAACATATAAAGAGAGAAGGGGGGATAATATACAAATCATACAATGTGTAAGAGATTGAACCAATTTACTAATAGACCAACAATATAATAGATAAAAATGCGTACACAATACTGAATATATCTTAAAAAGTGCAAAACGAGCTATAGTTTAAAGAGGTCGCCCCGCAAGAGGCAAATAACCCCAATAGGGAAATCTATAAATTTGATTATAGTAGAAGGGATGGGATACATCCAGAACCGTTATTTTCAAGAAATTAATAGTGATGCCTGTGATACAGATGCTATCAGTAGTATAGACATTGTAAAAACATATTAAAACACTCAATACCAATCTGTGCAAAATATACAGAAAGACCTAGGGAGAGATATGGGGCGGGCAGCCCAGTGCATAAAATGCAATCATTGGGTAATAGAATGCATTATGAAGCAATCACAGTTGTGAACCAATAGACAATTGAAGTACAAAAAATGCATAAATACATGCAATGTGAAAGAGGTGCATCAAACGGGTAATCATTACCCATAAAGACAATAAAAAATAGTGGAAGTAGATATAGCGTGATCCGCCAATCGTGATAATGAGTCATGCTGCATCTCGACCACCCTAATTCCAACTCGAAGGTGACCAGAAAGACCAACGTAAGTGCTGGTACTGAATGCAGCTGCGGAGTCTAGGTCTGGACATACTATAGAGACGCCGTGAAAGGCAAAGCTGACACCTCCAAATGGTGTACAAGGAGCCATACTGAAAGATAGCAAATATGTTTAAGAAAATATCAATAGATATACATTGGTAACCACAATCAGATTCAATGGTATAGATCAATCAAAACCTTAAATATGGGAGGGGCCCGGGCATGGGTGAAACGAAAAGTACGTAAAATAAAACTACAACATACAAAATGCATAAAAGCAAGATTAAAAATAATTAAAATATTGGTGGACACCAATAAGAAGATGGCAATTCAAGATTGGATATAGAAGACAACCCTACAGGAATGGGACAAAACTGTTGTATTCATTGAGGCCATAGGGGCATAAGATTCCCAACCTCATAATACACGTGGTTTCCTTCTGCCTCAGAGTTTTCTTCCAGTTCCCTCCTCTTGGTCCAATTAATACACAATCGATGGCTCTTACTTTCAAGAGTGATACATCACAATTGTGATGTAGCTTAAAATGCCGAGGGATCGTTTTAAGTGATGGCACGTCCTCAGTTTCAATGGCTGCGTCTATACTAAGCACGTGTTCATGTACCCTCCTACGAAGTTGTCTAATAGTCATACCGACATAGATTTTATCACAGGGACAAGTGGCAAAGTTGATAACTCCTGTGGTAGCACAATCGATATGATGGGTAATCTTAAATTCATGCCCATGATCAAAGTCATAGAACGTTGTTACCTGTTCAATGTTAGGGCATGCCACACATCGCCCGCACTTAAAGCAGCCCCATTTGGGACCCTTGGACCCAAAAGCATATTGGGGTTGTAAGCCCCTGTAGTAACTATGTACCAACAAATCCTTGAGATTTTTTGCTCTTCTAAAGGTAATGGAGGGAATGGGGGGCAATAACTTTCCCAGAATGTGATCTTGTGTAAGTATTGGGCAGAATTTTTTCATTGTCCTAAAATTTGCTCAGATTTGCAATTAAAATCGGTATTCATACGAACCTTATTGTCAGATGTGGTACTCCGTCTAGAGCCTTGAAGCAACGTCATCCTCTGACTACATCTTGCCCTGTCATAGGCTCGCTTGATGGAACGATTACTATACCCCCTTTCTCTGAATCGTTTCTTCAGGTCTTGGGCTTGCACCTCAAAGGTATGTTGTTCTGAGCATACCCGTCTTGCTCGCAGATATTGTCCAACCGGGATGTTATTAATGAGGTGTCGAGGGTGAGCTGAGGATGCATGTAGTACAGAATTCGCTGTGATCTTCTTTCTGTACAGATCCATATTTAACAGGCCCTGGTCATCAACCCGAACCTGGATATCAAGAAACTCAATTACCGATTTGCTGACTTGATATGTTAGCTTGACATTGATGTCATTGCAATTTAGATTATCAATAAAAATTTTGAGCTCCTCTGATGTTCCCTGCCAGATCAACAGTACGTCATCAATGTACCTGACCCAGATATGTACTTTATCGATATTTGGAACCGGATTGGACAAGTATATAAGACCATTTTTTAAAACCAATTGCTAAAACCCTTCCATCCTTTGTCCAAGACACTAATGACATCTTAAGAAAGATCGAAGGGATACATCTTCAACCAGACATGTACTTGGTTACTTGCGATGTCGAATCACTCTACACATCTATTCGACATAAAGATGGTCTTAAGGCAGTACAATTCTTCCTGGCAATGGGCAACCTGGATGGTCGGCTTCAAGATTTTTTATTGAGGGCTCTTCAATTCATTTTGACCCCTAATTTTTTCATTTTCAAGGAGTCTTTCTACCTACAGCTCCAGGGAACGGCGATGGGGGCAGCCTGTGCACCCGCATACCCCAATTTGTTCCTCGGGCTGTGGGAAAGAGAGATCTTCTTGTCCAGTCCGGTTCCAAATATCAATGACATCAATGTCAAGCTAACATATCAACTTAGCAAATCGATTTACAGCCCAGTCTTGTGAAGAGTCTAGCCATGTTACAGCAACACCAACTATATCAATATGTTCCTCCAGTACCAAGGCCCCTAGCTCTCCCATTTTGCTGCTAGACTTCTAGCATTTGTGAACATACACTTTAACTTGCTTTCAATTTTTCACTTTCAGTATGAGAAATGTGATTGACATTATTTGGGCATTTTTATTTTCAGTGCTGTTTTGCAACAAAAGGATCTCCCTATTCTGTTGTCTAGTCCTCTCCCAACAGTCTATTTCTCCCCCCACCAATTTAGTCTGACACCTTTCTAACCCAACTACCCCTTCATTTTCTACATTGACCTCCCTCCTCAGCCCTAGTTTAAATACTCCACCACCCCAACTAGAATTCTCTCCCCCAGAACAGCGGACCCCCTTCCATTTAGGTGCAAATCATCTTCAGAATACAGTTTGTACCCCAATGAAAAGTCAGCCTAGTGCTCCAGGAACCCAAAGCCTTCTCCTCTACACCAAGACTTAAGCCATACATTTAACTACCTGAGCACCTGCTATCTTTCCTGTGATGCGCATGGCACAGGCAGTATTCCTGAGAATACTACCTTGGATGTCCTACCCTTCAACTTGTAGCCTAGTTCTTTAAAATTATTCTTAAGGCTCCTCCACCTACCATGTATTCTATCGTTGGTACCCACATGGACCACGACAGCTGAGTCACCAGCCCCTCCCAGTAATTTATCCACCTGTTCCACCACATGCCGAACCCTGGCACCAGGGAGACAGCAAATCATTCGGTTGAGGCGTTCTTGGCGACAAATTCTTCTATCCGTCTTCCTGATTATAGAATGGGAATGTAATACAAATAAGCAGCAAATACTGACACTCAGCAAGCTTAGTCAATCATATAGGAGTGGCACAATAAATGTCAACACACATATATTATCCATTGGTTGTGAACTAATCCATAATATACCAATAGCCACATGTATCAATCCAGAATTAGATGGAGAAACTAAATATAAAAAATGAGACCAAGCCAAAACATGACTCACTATCCCATATATTTATAATCCCAAGCCCAGCGAAGATGGTATTAGACCAAAATGTATGACCATTTGAAAATACGTAAACAAGAAATACAAATAATACAGACCTAGATTGATCATGTTGCAGACAAGCCTCCTGCCGTGTCCCCTCACCACACCCTCCAATGCACGTTTCGCAATCCTACTTCAGGGTGAAGTGACTGTATAAAAATATTGGGAACTGCTGCTCGTAATGTCCGGTATGCCAACGCCGTGCTCAGCCACTCCTGCTGTTGCTGCCATCGTCTGGATCTGCTCGCAACAGCTGCACTCCTCCAGGTCTTCACTCTTGAGTAGCTCTGTCCTTCTTGTCCTTGCCGTCCTCCTAAAAAAAATTAAGAAAACTGAAAAAAAAAATGAAAAAAATAATCTACAGATCTGTATGAGAATTCTTGTTTATTTGTTCCTGCCATCAAAGTGATATGTGTTCTTGTAATGTCCGTGGCTGCGGGCTGTCAGCTCCAGGCCCCTCCTGACAGCCGCAGCCACGAGTCGGCAAGCGCTGGCCTCAGCCTCCTCATCAGGAGACGCCAGCGCTAGCGTCCACTCACCTCAGCCGGATCCCGTAGAGTGCGTGCGCAAGCTGGTGCCCGCACTTCAAGGGGCAGCGCACGCACCGGACCTGGTAACAAACTTTGACCCGTGAGTACCCTGGACTATAAGAGGGGTCCAGCACCCTGCTTCGATGCCTGAGTGTTGGTGTTGTTGTTGTTCCCTAGTTTGTCTATGTGCTGGCCTCCTAGTATGTTACTTGTTCCTGTACCTGTTCCAGTTCCTGTTCCTGTCCCTAGCATTCCTGTCAAGGACACTGGGTTTGTGGACCCACTAGGCCGCTCCGCCGTAGCGGGGAGGCAGCTGACCAGGTCACAGTCTATATGAAAGTAAGATAGCAGACAGTAATGCTTAGGTACCTGAAATAGTCCGGACGGTGACTGTGGCTTCAGCACGGATGGAGGCAGGTGCGGAAAGTGGCACCAGATGTGGCGGGCAGTATCCGATGAGCAGATGGCACTTGACGTGGCAGATGGCACTTGACGTGGCAGATGGCACTTGAACACGGGTAGGCACAGGAACAATGCGGAATACAGGAACGGTAACAGGGCACGGGTAACAGCTGGAACGGGAGACACTAAGGGACCATTTGCGAGACAGACAGGGAAAGACTAACAATGCTCAAACAAGGATCAGAAGGGCTGGGGCATTCTTATAGGGCAGGAAATCATGTGGGTTAATGAACATTGTTTTCATGTGCACGCGCTGGCCCTTTAAGAGCAGGCGCGAGCGTGCGCGCGTACCCTACGGGACCCGGCCGGACGGAGCGGAAGTGAGCGCTGGCATCTCCTAGGAGGGAGACGGAGGCCAGCGCTCACAGATCCATGGCTGCGGGCGTCGGGAGGTGAGTGAACCCGACGGCCCGCGGCCATGGGCGCTACAATTTCATACCACCCTGGTCAAGCACTGTGCTGTGCCAAAGTAGTGTCGTGCTGTATCCACGTCTGACCTGCTTCACCTCGCCTGAGGTCTACCTGCTGCCTAGTCCTAGCCGAGCCTGCCCTGCTGCTGTCTGAGCTTCCACAGGTATCCTATACGAACTATAGACATTCACCTGCGCCCTGTTGGCCAGCTGCCTTACCACCAAGGCAGTACGGCCCAGTGGGTCCACAGACCCTTCGTGACAGTACACTCAGGCCATGGAACCCGCTGGCCGATTCAAGACGATGCGACGTCACAGGAGATGGGAGTAGATATGCTGGACTTCCGGTCCCGAAAGGACCTACTCCTCCAGGCGTTAAACATCCTTGCACGTCGGCAGGAGGCATAAGCTGCTGTTACTCCTACTACACCTCCTGGCAGAGTTGACCCTCAGTCTACACCTCTTGGCAGTGTTGACCCGCGTGTTTGTTTGCCACTTCCTGACCGCTATGATGGAGAAGCAAGTACTTGTCGTGGATTTCTTAATCAATGCCAGATCCACTTCATCCTGTACGGTAGGACATTTTTGTCTGATGGTGCAAGGGTCGCTTTCATTATTTCTCTCCTCACCGGCAAGTCTCTTGCATGGGCGAACCCTATCTGGGAGAGACAAGGTCCAGAGACCCGTGACTTCCAAGCCTTCCTCCGGACTTTTCGCATGGTGTTTGAGAAGACTGGACGAGTCTCATCTGCAGCGGCATCTTTGATTAACCTACGCCAAGGAGACACACTTCCGTGAGTGAGTACGCGATCCACTTCCGCACACTGGCGAGAGAGCTGTTATGGAACAATGAGGCCCTGGTGGCTGCATTCTGGCATGGACTGTCTCCTAAATTTAAGTTGCCGCCCGAGATCTGCCGTCTAAACTGGACGACCTCATCCTTCTGTCTGCCTGGATTGATATACGGATACGAGAACGCCTCCAAGAGGTTCGACGGGAGGGAACCCTTTCCAGTTTGGCTCCTACTTTTCAGCAACCCCTGCTGTCCTCAGATGTCGATCCTCCTAAGGAGTCTGTGATAATGGACCAGTGTAAGCTATCCACCCAGGAGAGGCAACGCAGACGCACATCTGGACTCTGTCTTTATTGTGGCCTCGGTGGCCATCTTTTGTGCCTGTGTCCCCAAAGATCCCAAGACCTAGGGTTGCTAGGAGTGACAACCTTGGGTAAGAATGGACTTCCGTCTTGTTTGTCTATACCTGTGACCATAGTGTCCGGCGAGAAAACGCATCAGGTGTCTGCGTATCTAGACTCCGAATCCGCTGCTAATTTCATCCGTAGAGACCTGGTGGATCTTCTGCAATTACCCACCACCCCTCTGGAGAACCCGTTGACAGTTGCTTCAGTGAATGGACTAACTCAGTTATAGCTGTGACCAAGCCGCTGAGGCTCCAAGTGGGAGCTCTTCACTCCGAACTTCTGCCTTTCTATGTGCTACCCAAAGCTGTTAACCCTGTGTTGCTGGGCTTGCCTTGGCTCCGACTGCATGCCCCAGTTCTGGACTGGAATTCTGGAGAGGTTCTCCAGTGGGGCCCTGCAATCCTGCCAATGACTGAGGCAGTGAAGGCTAACTCATTGTGCAGCATTTTCGGACGTCTTCAGCAAGAAGGAGACGGAGACATTGCCTCCCCATCAGGCATATGACTGTCCTATCGAGCTGATTCCTGGTGCATTCCTTCCCCATGGTTGGGTATATCCTCTCTCCTTGCCAGAGACACTGTCCATGTCCGCCTGTAAAGGATCTGCCAGGCACAACTTCTGTGTATACGCCCATAGGTAATCAGTCTGCACCTGAGTCTATGTCTCTGAGACTGACTCCATCTTCCACCACTCAGGATGGCAGGCTTAGGAGTGGGAGAGCCTATCGCAGCCTGGCCAGACGGAGCTAGCTCCCGCCCTCTGTCTATTTATACCTGCCTTTCCTTTTCCTCCTTTGCTTGTGATTCTTCTCGTGTGGTTTCCTGGCCCAGCTACAGCTTCTGACTTTTTGATCCTGCTCCATACTGACCCTGGCTTACTGACTACTCTCCTGCTCTGCGTTTGGTACCTCGTTCCCCCCTGGTTTGACTCGGCTCTTTCACCACTCTTGTTGCTCACGGTGTTGCCGTGGGCAACTGCCCCATTTCCCTTAGCTTTGTGTACCCTTGTCTGTTTGTCTCGTGCACTTACTGAGCGTAGGGACCGCCGCCCAGTTGTACCCCGTCGCCTAGGGCGGGTCGTTGCAAGTAGGCAGGGACAGAGTGGCGGGTAGATTAGGGCTCACTTGTCCGTTTCCCTACCCCCATCATTACACCGCCTATGTGAAAGAGAACTTGGAGAGGGGCTTCATACGAAAGTGTTCCTCCCCGGCAGGAGCCGTGTTCTTCTTTGTCAGAAATAAAGATGGCTCTCTTCGTCCTTGATTGACTACAGAGGTCTCAACCAGATCACGGTGAAGAATAAATATCCGTTGCCACTAATCTCTGAACTGTTTGATCGTATACTTGGTGCCAAGATTTTTTCTAAACTAGACCTGCGTGGAGCTTACAACCTAGTCCGGATTCGCCAGGGTGATGAATGGAAGACTGCATTAAACACCCGTGATGAACACTATGAGTATCTAGTAATGCCCTTCGGCCTGTGTAATGCTACCGCGGTCTTCCAGGAGTTTGTGAATGACATTTTCCGTGACCTCCCCTATGTTTGTGCAGTAGTCTACCTTGATGACATCTTGATTTTTTCTCCGGATCCTATGACGCACCAGAGACATGTCCGTCAAGTTCTGCTACGGTTAAGGGAGAATCGTCTGTACGCCAAGCTGGAGAAGTGCATGTTTGATAAAGATGCTCAACCCATCCTGGGTTACATTGTCTCGAATCGAGGTCTTGAGATGGATTCTGAAAAGGTAGTCTGTTCTGGAATGGCCACGTCCTCAAGGCTTGAGGGCCATACAGCGCTTTCTGGGATTCGCTAATTTTTACAGGAAGTTTATTCCAAACTTCTCCTTACTGACTTCTCCCATCTCTAACCTTACTAAGAAGGGTATAAACGCCAAGGTGTGGACTCCCGAGGCAGAGTCCGCATTCAATAGCTTGAAGAGTGCCTTCACGTCAGCCTCTATCCTCCATCATACGGATGTCTCTCTGCAGTTCTCGTTGGAGGTGGACACATCCTCTGTCGGTGCTGATGCACTCCTGTTCCAGAGAGGTCCCAAGGGCAAGTCAAGGGTATGTGGATAATTTTCTAAGCTCTTCTCTTCCGCAGAATGCAACTACTCGATCGGGGATCGGGAGTTACTGGTCATCAAATTAGCTCTGGAAGAATGGAGACATCTACTAGAGGGCGAAGCTCATCCGATCCTGATTTTTACGGACCGCAAGAATCTGACCTACAAGATGGCCCAACGGCTGAACCCTCGTCAGGCCAGGTGGTCACTGTTTTTTTTACAAGGTTCCAGTTTGAGCTCCATAATCGCCCGGCCGCCAAGAATTTGAGGGCCGATGCCTTGTCCAGGTCTTTCGAGACGGAAGATACCATAGAGAGTCCACAGAACATTATTGATCCATCTTGCATTGTCAATCCCCTGCAAGTTGGGGACATTCCTCCAGGGAGGACTTATCTGCGCCTGGCTGATCGTGGAGGAATCCTCCGCTGGGGATACTCCTCTAGACTGGCAGGTCACGCGGGGGTACGTAAGACCCGGGATCTGATTGCTCATCATTTCTGGTGGCCCAAGCTGCCCAAGGACATTATGGACTTCGTTTCTTCCTGTTCTGTATGTGCAGCCAACAAGGCCGCTCACTCCAGACCTGCTGGTCTGCTCCAACCATTGCTTGTGCTCAATGCTCTCTGGCAGCATATAGCTATGGACTTTATTACGGATCTGCCTCTCTCTGCTGGATGCAGTGCTGTCTGGGTGGTGGTGGACCGATTTTCGAAGATGGCCCAATTCATTCCTCTGACAGGTCTTCCTTCTGCTCCTCAGCTGGCCAAGCTGTTCATCCAGCACAACTTCCGCCTGCACGGCTTGCCGCAGCATATTGTGTCTGATCGGGGGGTTCAGTTTACCTCGAAATTCTGGAAAGCCCTCTGCGGACTCTTTGGTGTGAAATTGAACTTTTCATCAGCCTACCATCCTCAGTCCAATGGTCAGGTCGAGAGGATCAATCAGATCTTGGAGAACTACCTACACCACTTCATTTCCAAGCAGCATGATGACTGGGTGCAGTTGCTCCCATGGGCATAATTCTCCTACAATAATCACACCAGGGGGTTTACTAGGAATACACCGTTCTTCATTGTCTACGTCCAGCACCCACGAATTCCTCTCCCAGTGCCCGATTCTTCCGAGGTTCCAGCGGCTGATTCCACCTTTAGAGACTTCCTACAGATCTGGCAGCAAACTCGATCCTCCATCCTAATGGCAGTCGACCGCATGAAACGGAAGGCTGACACAAGGAGAAGAGAACCTCCTCAGTTTCCTCCTAGCACGAGGGTCCGGCTGTCTTCCAGGAATATCCTACTAAGGGTGCCTTCATGCAAATTTGCTCCCAGGTTTCTCCCACCCTTCGAGATCCTGCAGCAGATAAACCCTGTCGCCTATAAGCTTCGGCTGCCTCCTATCCTCAAGATCCCCAACTCCTTCCATGTCTCCCTCCTGAAGCCGGTGGTCCTGAACCGCTACACCAAGACTCCTAGCCCTGTGGTTGCCTCCAGCGGCCCTTCTGACACCTTTGAGGTTCAAGAGATCCTGTACACCAAAAAAGTGAGAGGAAAGACCTTTCATTTGGTGGATTGGAGGGGGTTTGGTCCTGAAGAGAGGCCCTCGGAGCCAGAGGAGAACCTCAAAGCTCCTGCTCTTCTGAAGAAGTTTCTCTCTCGCTCTGGTCCCAAGAAGAAGGGGGATACTGTAATGTCTATGGCTGCGGGCTGTCAGCTCCGGTCCCCTCCTGACAGCGGCAAGCGCTGGCCCCAGCCTCATCCTCGTGCCCGCTCTTAAAGGGGCAGCGTGCACACCGGACCTTGTGACGAACTTTGACCCTTGAGTACCCTGGACCAGCCCCCTGCTACGATGCCTGAGCGTTGTTGTTGTTCCCTAGTTTGTCTATGTGATGGCCTCCTAGTGTGTTACCTGTACCTGTTCCTGTCCCTAGCATTCCGTACCACCCTGGTCGAGCACTGTGCTTTGCCAAAGTCGTGTCGTGCTGTATCCGTCTGACCTGCTTCACCTCGCCTGACGTCTACCTGCTGCCTAGTCCTAGCTGAGCCTGCCCTGCTGCTGTCTGAGTTGCCACAGGTATCCTACACGAACTATAGATATTCACCTGCGCCCTGTTGGCCAGCTGCCTTACCGCCAAGGCGGTACGGCCCAGTGGGTCCACAGACCCTTCGTGACAGTTCTGTTGTCTTGCTGTGACTTGTAAGCCGTGATAACCTGGTTTACATCATGTGGTCTAAGTTACCCGCAGACATCGGACTACTTTTGTACATAGACTAATGACAAAGAGTAATCCAGTACTTCTCTTCCAACTACCCCACACAAAACACGCCACCGCTAGTCACAACCTCACACCAAACACTCCGCCGCTGCTCAACACCCCCTAAACCAAACATACCGCCGCTACTCTCCAACCCACCACACAAAATACGCCACCGCTACTCACAAACCCAACACCAAACTCCACCGTTGCTCAACACCCCCCGAACCAAACATACTGCCTTTACTCCTTTACTCACCAGCACCCCCCACACACGACACTACTTCTCAACCAAACCTCTTACATGCCGCATCTCACACATTCCCCCTCTACATACCAATGTTCCCCACAAACCCCCTTCATGCCTTCCGTGGCTCATCACAGAGGCACCCACTTGCCACTGCTACCCCCCCTACATGCTGACAAAAAACCCTCCACACCAAGTCTGCCACCACTACCCCGCCACTATGTTCGCCTAACCCCACTAGAGCCCCAGTGCAAAGCACACACAGTTAAACTTACAGTATAAAAAGTCTGGGAGCTGCTGCTCGTAAGTTCCGATAGGCCCACTCCGTGCTCAGCCACTCCTGGAGTAGCTGTAGCGCTGGTCCCGCTATTGCTGCCGCCACCTAAATCTGCTCTCCACAGCTGCATTCCTCCAGGTCTTCACTCTTGACTGGTGCTGTCCTTCTCGTCCTCCTATAAAAGAAAAAAAAATTGAACAAAAAAAAATATCTACAGTTCTGTTTGAGAATTCTTGTTTATTTGTGCCTGCCATCAAAGTTGTATCATTTCTGTTATCTTGTGGTGACTTGTATGCCGTCATAGGCTGGTTTACATTATGTGGTCTAAGTTACTTTTGTACATGGACTTATGACCAAGAGTAATCCAGACCTCAAGTAACCCAGCTTAGGAGAGCTATTCATGTAAATAAATTTCCCCATAATGAAAGTCTGCTAAGTGTAAACTGTAATTTCATCCACCAGAGGGAAAAATCATTCCCCATGGCGGTGAGAAAGTGAGTGTCAACTACCAAACATGCCTGCACTTCTCTGCCAACTACCTCACACAAAACACGCCAACGTTACTCACAACCCCCAAACCAAACATGCCGCTGCTACTCCCCAACCACCCACACAAAACACGCCACTGCTACTCACAACCCCCACACCAAACATGCCGCTGCTACTCCCCAACACAAAACATGCCACCGCTACTCACAACCCCCACACCAAACACTCCGCCCATGCTCAACACCCCCCACACCAAACATGCCGCTGCTACTCTCCAACCCCCCACACAAACACGCCACCACTACTCACAACTCCCCACACCAAAAACTCCACCACTACTCACCACCCCTCCCAAACATGCCGCCGCTACACAACACTCCACCACACCAAAGATGCCACAACAACTCACAACCCCCTACCAAACATGCCACTTCTCTTTCAACTACCCCAAACAAAACTCGCCACCACTACCAAACATGCCAACAAAACACTCTGCACATGCGACCGCTATTCAACCCTCCCACATGTCACTGCTTCACAACCCCCACTGTGCCACCGCTCATCCTCCCAACCACACACCACTGCTTCACAACCCCTCACATGCTGTGTCACACCGCTTCCCAACCCCCCACATTGCGCCGCTTCACAACCCCTGTATGCACACTACTGCAATGGGGCCTTGAAAAATGTTTAGTGTGCTGAAACAACGGTACAGGTGAATGGGTCTCCTGGCATCATAGACATTAATGATGCTAGGTGTTTCTGCCTCCTCACAGAACTGCTGTACCGAACAAAATGATACAGTACGGAACAGGGGAAGCAGGGACTCCTAGCATCATAAATTTCTATGCCAGGTGACGCATTCATCTGTACCGTGGTGACATGGCTCCATCGCGGTTGTCTGCATTAGGGTTTTTCTTGCTTTCCACCCTCCCCATGTTGCCACTTCACTATCCCCCCCGCTCCTGACAAATGGCCGGACCACAGTACATGTGAACGGGACTGTTGGCAACATAGACATTTATAAACAACATTCGTTGTTTATGTTCCACTCCTTGTTTTGCCTACAACTACTGATGCAAGATGCGGATTAAAATATGCAAATGTCAATGAGGTTTTACTGTCTACTAGTTTCCTATATGGGAGATTTTGTTTCCCACTCTTTTATGGAGATCATACACACAGTTTTACATCCTCCCCAGCATCTTAGTGGTATTTAGACCCAGGCTTTAACTTGACCATTTAAGAACCCTCCATTTGTTTTTTCCAGCCATTCTTTGGTGGATTTACCGGTATGTTTAGAGCAATTTTTGACACATCATCTGACATTATTCTCATGCAGCCTCTGATACAAAGATGTCTTAAAGCAACCCCAAACCATAACATTTCCCCTACCATGCTCTCAAGTCAGTATCAGGTTTTTCTGGTGAAATGTAGTTTATAAAGTTTGCCAAACACGTCTTTTGGTCCTGTAGCTTAATAACGCTGTGTGCTTCTTATTTCCATAGTAGAAAGTACTGTCGTTTGCCTAGGTGTTCATGAGCTAACTGTAGTCTTTCCCCAATGTTTTTTCCGGATAGCAAAAGTTTTCTTATCGGACACACAATGTAGTTTGCATCTTGGCAGCCGTATTGCCATGGTAGACATCAATAGAGGTGAATTCTACCTGTAGACCTTGCAAAGACATTCTGGGGTTCTTAGAGACATTAGACATCTCAGCAGCTTGTGTTCTACTCTCACGATGATCTTGCTGACACAGATTGGCCTGGATCAATTGGCAATTGTATGGTATTTGCACTTTTAGATGGTTTTCTGGACAGTGGAATGATGGATATCCATATTTGGTGTTTTTTTGGCCATCTACCCTTTACTGAATCTTAGACATCCATTACTTTTTTTGAAAACCTTAGAGTTCTCTGGATCTAAGCATTGGGCTAACACACATTTCGCCAACCTAAGGCTGGAATCACACATGCAGTTTTTTGACCCAGAGTAAAAAATAATAAAGAAAGTGGGAAATATAAATGAAGGACTTATACTTCTCATAGTTTACCTGCTGGATCCACTTTTGGCTGTGGCTCAGAAAACAGCATCAAATACTGCATGTGTCTCTCCAGCCTAAGCATATATTCAGACACAGTTTTATCGTAGCTGTCCCACTCGTCTGGAGGGTCCTAAATTTTTTACTATGTCACTTTTCATTTATGAATACAGTAATAAGACACAAGGTTCATGCTGAAAATACAGCTTCACTGCTTTGACAGTAAACGAGGCTCTACTCTTCCAGAAATCTACAACACTTTTCCCGCATGGATCCCAGTCACAGTTGATCTCCGGTACATATAATTTGGCTCTTTGGCAGATTAAGGCTAACTCCACCCAAAAAAATTAAAAATAAAACACTTTTATTGACTGTATAAGGTCTGTGAACAATCATGTTTTAAAATTATTGTTTTTTATTTTTTGCTTTTATAACATTTCTCACATTCTGAACGAATATGGTGTCTGCTATGTAAATTTTCTGATGAGTTTAAAAATTTAATTTGCTTGTAAAACATTTTCCAGATGTAAATCAAAAAGGCTTCTCCCCTGTGTGACTTTTCTGATGTTTAATAAGACTTGATTTTTGTGTAAAACATTTGCCGCATTCTGAACAGGAATATGGTTTCTCCCCTGTGTGACTTCTCTGATGTTTAACAAGATCTGACTTTTGTGTAAAACATTTCCCACATAGTAAACATGAATATGGTTTCTCCCCTGTGTGACTTCTCTGATGTTTAACAAGGTATGTTTTATCTGTAAAACACTTCCCACATTCTGAACATAAAAACGGCTTCTCTCCTGTGTGAATTCTTTCATGATCCTTAAGTTTGCAATTAGTAATAAAACATTTGCCACATTCTAAACATGAGTATGGTTTCTCTCCTGTGTGAATTTTCTGATGTTTAACAAGATGTGATTTATCTGTAAATGACTTACCACATTCTGAACATGAAAATGGTTTTACTCCTGTATGAATTCTTTCATGATCCTTTAGTTTGCCTTTAGTAATAAAACATTTCCCACATTCGGAACATGAAAATGGCTTGTCTCCGGTGTGAATTCTCTGATGATCCCCAAGTTTGCCTTTAGTAATAAAACATTTCCCACATTCAGAACATGAAAATGGCTTGTCTCCGGTGTGAATTCTCTGATGATCCCCAAGTTTGCCTTTAGTAATAAAACATTTCCCACATTCTGAACATGAATATGGCTTCTCCCCTGTGTGAATTCTCTCATGTATAACAAGATTCGATTTACCTGTGAAGCACTTCCCACATTCTGAACATGAATATGGCTTCTCTCCTGTGTGAATTCTCTCATGAATAACAAGATTTGATTTACCTGTGAAACACTTTCCACATTCTGAACAGGAGTATGGTTTCTCCGCTGTGTGAATTCTTGTGTGTGTAAAACAACCTGAGCTTATTGTAAACTGTTCGCCACATTGACACCTTGTGGTTACAATCTGTGATTGGTCAGGAGAAGATCTCTCATGATTAGGCAAATTATATGATCGATCTGTACTGTGAAGTCCTGGATGTACATTAAGGGTAATAAGGTTTACTCTTGAAGACTGCCGGATGATGATATCTTCATCTTCTACCTTAAAATTTAGCAATGACATGAAGTTTGCCTCAGAGTTCTTACTGGGATTTTCTGTTAGAAAAATCACAAAATGTATTTTTAATCCTATTTCAACCCACAAAATAAAGTAGACAAATGTTTAACATTGTATTAGGCAGAAATACATAGTTTTTCATGAAGTTTTTTTAGATGCAGTTTGAGGTACAGTTTTTTTTTTTTTAAGCCAAAGCCAGAAGTGATTCCAGCAAGAAGAAGTATAAGCCATTCCTTTTTATCCAACCCTGGCTTTGGCTAAAAAAACAAACTGCACCAAGTACTGCTACAAAACTTAACTTGATAAAACAAATAAGTTTGAAAAGCATAACCTTGCCGAGCAATCAAGCCTGTCCTCTGCCAACACATTAAGGACCTTCAATACCAATTGGGCATCACTTTAATACAACAAATTAATATTGTCATTGATAATCTAATCTTGGCCACGATTAATTTCTAATAAGATAATGCACCATGAGACAAAGCACACATCTCAGTCTGAATTCACAGACAGGACAATGAGGTATGTATATCTTAATGGCTGCACTGTCACCAGAGCTCAGTTTTATAGAACATCTTTAGGACGTAGTGGAAAAGATAGAGTTAGGTTATCAATCACAATCTGTAAGGCCATGGATTTAAAAAAAAAAAAGCGTTCCACAAGGGCCGGAAAAAACAAAACAGCAGAAATAGAAAAAATAAAAAACATTGTGTGTAGTACGTTTTATATTATTTTCATGTAACATCTGGCTGCAATTTTCTTGTGCGCAAAAAAATGCAGGAAAGAATGCCAGAAAGAAAATGCGCTGTGTGTGAAACCAACCATACAGTGTCAAAGTGGGGGGTGTCAATGGGAGCCCCCTATCAGCATTGATTGTGGTGTTTAAGTGCTTAAACTGAGTTTTCTCTGATCCCGGCCGTTAGTGCATCTATTAATCGCAGCTGGTGCCCCCAAAAAAAAACCTGTTACTAAGCCTAGTGCATGACCGGATTCATAGAACACCTTGTAGAGAACTTCTATGTGCAGTCACAGCTCCCTCAGGTCCTGCACTATGTATAACACATTGTCTTAAGTCTTACTGTAATGTAGAACTAAGGAGGAACCTCACCTTAACAAACCTCCGAATTCACTTTCTAAATTCATTATTACTTACCTGTGGTAACACCTCCTGGAATTTCCTCCTCCACTTCACTCTTACAAGGTTGATCGCCCCTCACTCCCTCTTCTTCATTCTCCACTTTTTTATTAGTCAGATCTTCCCCCTGATGCCACATGTAATAATTCAGTACAATACAGCAGAGAGTGCAAAGAATCTAACAGATGCTGATCTGTCTGGTGTAGGGCTCAGCTTCATCTACCTGATGATTCTCTGGGACATTGGGATTTTCCTCTGGACAGTCCTGGGAATACAGAGGACTGGGACATCTCTCTGGTGGATTTCTCCTACTGGATGCATCTGTAGGAAACACACAGTGATTAAATAGATTGTTTACATCTGATGATGAGATGATGGGAGTAGTGACCATCAAAACAGGTTTTTTTTCTACAACCAATGAATGTCTCCCCCTTCTTACACTGCTGAATGGCCCTTAAATCCATTTACTTTCTGCTTCATCTTTAACCTCAACCTTAACGCTTTCCCGCTCCTGTACATACTATTCGGTCACGATGAGTGCATCTTTCACGCTCCATGACCTAATAGTACGTAACGGGTCTAACGGCCATTCCGGCCCCCATCCTGGCACATGCAGGAGCTGTGACAACTGCTGTCTCGTACAGCAGTTGCCGCAGCTCCTTCAGCAGGGACCGAATGAGGTGGTCCCCGCTGATTAACCCCTTAGAAGCCGCGTTCAATGGCGATCGCGGCTTCTTAGGGGTTAAAATGCCATCGACGTCCCGCAACATGATCGCAGGTGCCGATGGTTGCTATGGCAACAGGAGGCCATACAAAGGCCTCCGACTATGCCATCTACGGGAGCCTAGTGGGTCCTGACAAAGTCAGGACCCAATATGCTCGCTGTCCGTGAGTATCTGACAGCTCTAATACACTGCACTACGCATGTAGTGCAGTGTATTAGATTTGCGATCAGGGCTTCCTGCCTTCAAGTCCCCTAGTGGGACAAAAAAGTAAAAAAAAAGTTGTATAAAAAAAAAAAAAAAGTTCAGAAATAAAAAAAATAAAAATCCCCCCCCCCCTTTTCCCTTATCAGTCCTTTATTATTAAAATAAATAAACTACACATAATTGGTATCACCGCCTGCGTAACGGCCTGAGATACAAAAGTATTTAGTTATTTATCCCTCTCGGTGAACGCGGTAAAAGAAAATAATAATAAACCATACCAGAATCACAATTTTTTGGTCACTTCACCTCCCAGAAAATTTAATAAAAAGGAGATCAAAAAGTCGCATATACTCAAACATATTACTGATCGAAACTACAGTTCGTTACGCAAAAAAACAAGTCCTCACACAGCTTTCTTGATGGAAAAACAAAAACGTTATGGCTCTTAGAATATGGCAACACAAAAAGAAAATGATTTTTTTATAAAAAGTATTTTATTGTGCAAACGCCATAAGACATAAAAAAAAATAAAAATATAAACATATGGTATCGCCCCGCAGAGTGAAGTGAATATGTCATTTATAGCGCATGGTGAATGCTGTAAAAAAAGCTGATCAAAAAGTCGCATGCTCCCCCATGAAAACTACAATTAATTCCTTAAGGGGTCTAGTTTCCAAAATGGGGTCACTTCTAAAGGGTTTCCCCTGTACTGGTACCTCAGAAACTCTGCAAATGTGACATGGCGGCCAGAAACCAATCCAGCAAATCTACATGCCAACTAACACTCCTGCCCTTCTGAGCTCTACAGTTTATCCTACCAGAAGTCTATGAACACATATGGGGTATCGCCGTAATTGGGATAAATTGCTTTACAAATGTTGCAGTATTTTTTCTCCTTTATTATTTGTAAAAATGTTACATTTGTACCTTCTATCGGAAAAATGTGATTTTCAATTGCACAGCCTAATTGCACAAAATGCAGCAAAAAGCTGTGGGGTCTAAATGCTCACTATACCCCTCGATAAGTTCCCTGAGGGGTGTGTTTGCAAATGGGTTAACTTTTGGGGGATTTCCACTGTTTTGACACCACAAGACTTCTTCAAACCTAACTAAAAGGAGGCCTCAAAATCCTCTAGGTGCTCCTTTGCTTCGGAGGCCGGTGCTTCAGTCCATTACCACACTAGGGCCCCATATGGGAGATTTCTAAAAACTGCAGAATCCGGGCAATAGATATTGAGTTGCGTTTCTGTGTTACAACCTTCTGTTTTACAAGAAAAAAAATTGAATAAAAAGGATTCTCTGCATAAAAAATGAAATTTGTAAATTTCACCTCTACTTTGCTTTTAATTCCTGTGAAACGCCTAAAGGGTTAAGAAACGTTCTAAATGCTGTTTTGAATACTTTGAGGGGTCTAGTTTTTAAAATGGGGTGTTTTATGGGGGTTTCTAATAGACAGGTCCCTCAAAGCCACTTCAGACCTAAACTCGCACATAAAAAATAAGCTTTTGAAATTTACTTTAAAATGTGAGAAATTGCTGCTTAAAATTCTAAGCCTTGTAACGTCCTAGAAAAATAAAAGAATGTTCGAAAATGATGCCAACATATAGTAGACATATGGGAAATGTGAACTAGTAACTATTTTGTGTGGAATTACTATCTGTCTTAGAAGCAGATGCATTTAAAATCAGAAATTTTGCTATTTTTCACAAATAAACACTGAATATATCAACCAAATTTTACCGCTAACATAAAGTCTAATGTGTCACGAGAAAACAATCTCAGAATCGCTTGAATAAGTATAAGCATTCCAGAGTTATTGCCACATAAAGTGACACGTCAGATTTGAAAAATGGTCTCTGAGCCTTAAGGCCAAAACTAGGCTGTCATTAAAGCGTACCTCCAATGACATTGCGTAAAAATATTTTTTTTCCACAGTTGAATAGAGCCTTTCACTACAATTCTAACAATACCTATATTACGCAGATAACTACTTTCTAGCCCGAGATCCAGCCATAATACATATCAGACAGTAAAACTAAAATCTTCTCTTGCTGCATATTGAAATGGGCGGGCACTTTCTGATTGTGACATCAGCTAAGGGAATTGAAGCCAGAGATTGTGCCCTTATATCGCAGGATGCTTTGCTTTTAACTCGTGCACGAGCTCAGCTAATCAGGTCACAGAATCTCCTGCTGCAATCTCTCCCCAGCGTATAGTATCTATACAGACATCTGATGCAAGGCAAGAGTAAAGACAAGTGCTGCAATCACTGGATCCCTGCATCATGCTAATATATAGTATGATTCTATATATTAGCATTGTGTGTGTGTGCGTGTGCGTGTGCGTGTGCGTGTACCCATTTTTCAGATTTTCACTTTAGTTTTTTTTTTTTTTAAAACATCATTTTTATTAACATTTTTTCACTTTTTTTACAGACATTTCACAGAAAAATTGCGTCACAATTTGAATCTCTCATACTTGCGAATATAACTAAAACAAAATAAAATAAAATAACATAACAACATAACATATATTTCCCATTCCCCTTCTATTATCTAGGTTCCATTTGTAAGCCTCCTAATGTGCCTGCCAGAAATTGCGTATGATACCATGCTGTGTGTCTAAAGGGCGTAACAATTTACACCACCTCAGTCGCTGTGCATTGCGTTTCTATAAATATTTGCCATTTAGCAAATAACTTCTTTGTTCCCGTTTCCTTCCTTCTTTCTACCTCCACCAGTTCGAGAGCCAGTAATTGTTTCAAGCGAGTCACGATCATGTCGAGACCCGGTGTATCCGCTTCCAGCCATTTACACAGAAGGCAACTCAAGGCCACCAGCAAAATTGTGTGCACCAAGGGGAGCGGAGATCTCGTTCCTCGAGCCCCCTCTTCCTCTGGTGGTCGCGCCTGATGGAACAGCAGCGCTTGAGGCGTCATTGGAAGTTTCGCCTTCCAATGATCCACAATATATCTGCGTACCATCTCCCAGTATCGTTCAGTCTGAGCACAGCTCCATACTCCGTGCCACAAATTTGTCAGGGGTGTGTTGTATTTGGGACAGCTCGTAATGCGATCGGGGAAGGACTGCGAAGGTAAAATATTAAAGCCATATATGGCCAAATGTATTAGTTTAAAATAGGTTTCCCTCCAGCTCCCGTTCACTATCACCTTCCGTACCGTCTCCCAACCCTCCAATATGGTCTCTCCTATCGCCGGATCTTGCGTCCATCGTTCCCATATTTTGAACATAGCCCGTGGGCGCGGGCGGACAAAATAATCCCCGAGTGCACTATACAACCTCGAGATAGTCGCCCGAAGAACCGTTGGGCCTATGACCTCATCCAGAGTATGAGTGGTAGCTTCCTTATTCAAATCTCTGAGCCTAGAGGTACAGAACGACCGCACCTGGAAAACTTGTATGAAATCAGCATTAACATTAACATTGCCCTCTAATGGATTGAGTTTAGCTCTAATTTCCGACCCTGTTAACCATCTCCTTTCCTCTTTATGCATAAGATCCCCTGCGTTACTAATACCTGCTTCCCCCCAAGAGGCAAATCTATTCCTACTCTCTACTCCCGGCAGGAATTCCGGGTGTCCCCACAGCGGCATGTGCTTGGAGAGCAGGTGAGGCAAGCCAAAACATTTACGAACCGCTTTCCAGGCCATGACTGTATCTCTCAGGACAATGGAGGTTTTGAGACGGCACGGAAGGGAGGCCACTTTACAATGCAATAACGCTTTTAAGTTCCAGGGTGAGGCATACTCCCCTTCCAGCTCTAAGTTGGAATAATGGCTCGTTTCATAAAGCCAATCCACTGCATGACGAAAGAGGCATACCACATTGTATCCCCTAATATTGGGAAACTTCAGTCCCCCCTCCTGCTTGCCCATCATGAGTTTAGTAAGTGCAATACGAGGCCTCTTTCCTGCCCATACAAATTTTGTGAATGCGGAGTTCAGTTTGGAGACATCCCCATGCTTCAGCAAGAGCGGGAGTGTTTGAAAGGGATATAACAGTCTGGGGAAACTAACCATCTTGATTAGGTGGCACCTCCCCAGCAGGGATAGGGGTAACTGGCACCATCTGGTGAGTTCCGCCTATATTTTTTTAAACAGCTATGGATAATTCAGACCATACAGGGTTTCAGGCCCCTTCCCTATCTTAATGCCTAGATAGGTTATGCATTGTTTCACCGGGGACATTCCGCATCCCAAGGACTGCCAAAATGCCCCGGGTAACGGTTTGCCCAACTCCAGCAGTTCACTTTTAGCCATATTGATTTTGTATCCCGAGCATTGCCCAAAGTCCTGCAAAAAATGAAAGACCGGCATTAAGTGTTCTTGGGGATTTGACATAAACAGTATAACATCGTCAGCAAACAAGGCTAACTTAACTGCCCGAGACCCCACCTGGATACCTTTAAATACTGCGGACTCTTCCAGAAATCTAGCCATAGGTTCCAGTGCTAGATTAAATAAAAGTGGCGACAGTGGGCATCCCTGCCGGGTTCCTTTATGCAATTGGAAGGGAGCCGATAAAAACCCTGAGGAGTAGACACGCGCTTGAGGATTATTATAGACCCCTTTCAAAAAGATCCGAAAGGCTCCCTGGACCGTCATCTTATCCAGCACCATCCCCAGCCATTCCCATTGTATGTTATCAAAAGCTTTCTCTGCGTCTAGCGCCAAGAGTGCTGGTCGGGCCCCTAGCTGAGGATCGTGCCTTACTGTTTCTAGGACCGTCAACACCTTACGCAGATTAGTCACTGCCGCCCTACCCTTTACAAACCCCACCTGAGATTTCTCCACCAATGCTGGCAAAAATATGGCCAAGCGGTTAGCTAAGATTTCTGTAAGTAGCTTCTGGTCTTGATCTATCAATGAGATCGGGCGATATGACCCCGGGTCAAGAGGATCTTTCCCCTTCTTGGGCAGCACCTTTATATGCGCTATTTTGGCCTCCGCTGGGAAAGTACCGGTCTTTAGTAAAATATTATAATACTCCACTAAAGTGGGGCTGACTTCCTCTCTTAGTGACTTGTAAAATTCTCCCGTGAACCCATCCGGCCCCGGGGCCTTTCCGTTATGTAGGGTCCTGATTGTGCTCGTGAGTTCCTCCACCGTGATTTCTGCGCTCAGCAGATAGTTCTGCTCCTGCGTGAGCCCAGGTAACTTTACCTTCTCCAAGAATTCCCTACCTTTTTGAGAGTCAATGCGCGTGTAATGACGGGGTGTAGGGAAACGGACAAGTGAGCCCTAGTCTACCCGCCACTCTGTCCCTGCCTACTTGCAACGACCCGCCCTAGGCGACGGGGTACAACTGGGCGGCGGTCCCTGCGCTCAGTAAGTGCACAACAAACACGACAAACATACAAGGGAATACAAGCAAGGGAAAGGGGCAGTTGCCCACGGCAACATCGTGAGCAACCAGAGTGGTGAATGAGCCGAGTCAAGCCAGGAGTGTGCGAGGTACCAAACGAAGAGCAGAAGAGTAGTCAGTAAGCCAGGGTCTGTATGGAGCAGGATCAAAATATAAGGAGCTGTAGCTGGGCCAGTAAACCACACGAAAAGAATCACAAGCACCGAGGGACAGGAAGGGCAGGCTTAAATAGACCAAGGGCGGGAGCTAGCTGAGTCTGGCCAGGTTGCGATAGGCTCTCCCACTCCTAAGCCTGCCAGCCTGAGTGGTGGAAGCTGGAGTCAGTCTCAGGGATGTAGATTCAGGTGCTGACTGATTAATTATGGGAGTTAACCCCGAAGCTGTGCCTGGCAGATCCTTTACAGCGCGTGTCCAAATAAAGGGCTTGATAATACGTACGCAGAATAGTGTTAATTTTTTTCGGATCCGCTGTAGGGATTCCGTCGGTGTCTCTAAGGGATACAATGTGCGACGGTGAATACCTCCCCTTCGCCAGGCGTGCTAATAATTTGCCCGCTTTATTGCCAAAGCGCATAAGGTCAGCATCAAATTGAGACCGATAGATGCTTTCTCTTTTATCTAGCCATTGATCAAATTGTCGCTTGGCTGCACTCCATGCCTCCCCCAGAGACGCCGATGGCTGTTGTAAAAATGCCGTATATGCACACCTTAATCGCTCGCTTGCCGTCTTGTACTCCTCAGTGGTCTTACGTTTCAGATTGGCCATAAATTGTATAATTTTCCCACAAAACCGCTTTTGCTGTACGCCAATACGACGGGTCCGTGCGGTGTGACGCATTATCCCCTTCAAATTCCGTCCACCATCCCCTTAGTTTTTGCAAAAAGTCTTCATCCGTCGCCAGAAATGAGGGAAACTTCCATATAAAATCCATTCCCTTAGCTACTGTGTCAGCCAGAGTAATGGTAATCGGGGAGTGGTCAGAGATGAAAAGATCTTCTATCGTCGCGTCGCGAAATCTGCGGGAACAAGCTTCGTTCACCAGTAAGTAATCAATACGCGACCACGATTGATGCACGTGCAAAAAGTGAGTATACTCCCGAGCATCAGGATGTAAACTCCTCCAGGCATCCGCAAGGGCAGTGTGTCTTAAAAAGTCCGGCAAGATCCTATCCCTCTGTTTCTGCGAAGCAGCCCCTACACTTCTATCTTCCCTAGATGACCTTACAGTATTAAAGTCTCCCCCTAATATCAATAATTTAGTGCGATCCTGCTGGAGTTGGGCTTCCAATTGGTCAAAAAACCCTGTGCATTTGGCCCATAGACATTATGGATACTAATAGTTTCCCCTGCATGTTCCACCACTAGATGGACCCAACGATCCTCATCATCACGTTCCTGGGACACCAATGTGAAAGCAAAATTTTTATGTATCAATATTATAACTCCCGCCTTGCCATCTCTTGCCGGCGAGCCAAAAACGTGGCCCACCCAGAATTTTTGTAGATATTTAAATTCTAACTCGGTAAGGTGAGTTTCCTATAACAGGGCTACATCTGGATGCAATCTCTTCATATGTCGCAAGAGTTTGGTCCGTTTCTGTGGGGATCTGAGCCCCTTAACATTCCATGAGACTATTTTCATGTTATTGGACTATGTCTAAGATGAGCTAAGGTGTCAAAAAGCCGTGATCGGTTCGGGGAGTCGGATCCATCTTTCCCTAATCGCCATGTATAAACATAGAAAACATGGCCAGAACACGGCCTATCAAACAAAGCTAAACTCCAACTCAAAGCCAACAGACCTTGTTGAAAAGGAATATAAAAAACGCCTGTGCCAAGGGCGGTCACCCCCCTAGTACACATTGGCATAGGAAACTTCACTTTTTTCTGTTGTGCACTAACACGTCCCTCCCTCCCCCTCCCTCCCAGACCTGCGCAGCCGAGATTACAAATCACTTAACGTGATCAAGCTGCACCAGCCCTTCGCCGACCAACCATTTCTTGCAGCCGATACTCGGTCTTCTATCAAAGGGTCACGCCCTTCAGATGCCGCTCAGATTACCACGCGCCATATCGACCTGAACACTGCTTCACTTCAACGTTGCCCCAAACAGCTACCCAAATAAACCCCTTCAGGAGAGAACCGGCCTTGTGGAACTCTCAGAGTATCCCACCAGTGAGCGTGCTTAGAACTTAGAACAGGCCCTAACTCTGATTCCAACCCCCTGCAATGTGAATACAGCATTATATCAGTATGCATACATTTTGATCTGAGGATATTTGACAACAAACTAAAATGCTGTAGTAATAGACAAACATATGCAATCATCAAGCATTATCTGCAATAACTGGCAACTTATCTGCTCAAGATCGGATCGGAACCTGCAAGTGGTCTACAGCGTCCTCAGAACCCTCTCTCTAAGACATAAAGGTCCTAAAAAAACAAAACTTCGCTCTTCAATCAGGAGACGTGGACCTGGTGCGGTCCCGTGGCCGTCTCTGCGGCTTCGGAGAATCCCCTCTATTCCTGGATCTTCCTCCGCGTTCTCCTCCGGGCGTGGGTAGTAAAGCTTCTGCCCAGGTTCTCTCCATATCCAAGCGACTCCTTCCGACTTCTCTTGGCTTGCGACGTGGGCTGTGTTATGGATTGCGTTGCTCCTCATGCGGGGAGCGGCTTCCACATAGCTCTGCCCGCGCGTCCTCCGCCTCTTTTGCTGTATTGAATGTCGTGGTCCGGCCGTTCGCTTGAAACAACCGCAAGATGGCTGGATATTGCACATTAAAACGTACTTTCGCTTGGAACAGCTCGGTACAAATCTTGCTGAATGATCGCCTGCGTTTCGCGACCTCCGTAGAATAGTCCTCGAAAAGTAGCACTTTCATGCCCATTATCTCCAAGGGCCGAGATCTGCTGCGATATGCCTTCATCATTGCCACCTTGTCATTGTAATCCAACAATTTAAAGATGACTTGTCTGGGGCGATACGAACTGCTGCTGGAAGATTTCTAGGGTCTGGCCCCACCCTGTGCGCCCTTTCCACCCGACATGGATGCTGGAGGCCCAATGCTGCTGGCAATGATCTCTCACATAGACGCTGCAACTCAGAGGGGACCAACGCTTCTTTCAGGCTTACAATTCGCAGGTTGCTCCGCATGGAGCGATTTTCCAGATCCTCTACTTTGTCTCCCAACTGTGTGGTATTAGACAACACCGTTTTAAGTTTGGATTGCAGGCATTTTCATCCTCTAGCAGCGTTACCCGTTGCTCTAATTCATTAGTCCTGGACGTTACTTGTGCCAGATCCGCATGCATGCGGGTAAGAGACGCTTGCACCATTTTTTCCAGCGCTTTTTGCAGGTCAGGAGCTATCCGCTTAGCCACTTCATGGGCTAGTGCTATATAATCCACAGGTGCTGGTTGCAAAGAGGCTATGGGCTCTGCCTGGCTTGAAATCGGGGACATGGGCTGGGGCTGCAGCAGTTCCTCATCCTGTGAATACAGCAGGGGAGTAGTGGCGGGAAACGCCGCCATCTTACCTCCCCTGTCCACACCCGCGGCTCGATCCTCCATGGCTGGCTTGTGTGCGCTCCGGAGGAGATATCGTTCCATATACCCCTGGGTACGTTCCTGTGTGAAGGGCCGGTGTCACTGAGCTGTTTTTCGCCACCAAAGTGACTTTAGCAGGTGAGCAGGCTAGTCGGGAGCGGGAGCTCAGTCACACGCGTCCTGCATCGCCAGCGCCGGAACCGGAAGTCCACTTTAGTTTTTTCATCCCCACATTCCAAAAGCCATAACTTTTTTATTTTTCCATCAATATTGCCGTATGAGGGCTTGTTTTTTGCAGTTGTAGATTTTCACTGCACGATTTATTGTGCCATATAATGTAGTGGGAAACTGGAATAAATAGATTTGTGTGGTAAAATAGGAAAAGAACAGTGATTCCTCAATCTTTTGGGTGGTTTTGTTTTTACGGCGTTGACTGTGCGCTAATGTGGGAGATGAAGTGACCAAAAAACAGCCATTCTGACATTTTTACGGCATTCACTGTACGGACTAAATAATGATATTGTGTAATAGTTCAGACTTTTACGGACGCATCGATACCAGTTATGTTAATTTCTTATCTTTTTTTTACATTGTGCTTGAGGGGAAAGTGGGAAAACAGTTTCTTTGAATTTTTTTTTATCAAAAAAGTTATTTATTTGCAGCTGTAATTCCCCCGAAAATCCACGGAAGAATTGCGGCCCCGTTAATCTCAAGGGGCCCATGCACCCGATCGTGTTTTCCACAGTCCGTGCATGGCCCAGGAGCCAGGCCACAAAAAGAACGGACGTGTCTTATTACGGCCATGTTTTGCGGTCCAGGCTCATAGAAAATAATGCATGCGGCCATGTGCACGGCCCGCGAGTTGTGGGCGGGTCGCGGATGAAACTCCGCGGCCAGCCGACCCGAAAATCACCGCCGTGCACATGGCTACTTGGCCTTACTGTTTTTTACTTGTCCCCCTAGGGGATGAACCAGCGATCGTATATCATGATACGGACAGTCTCCTATGAAGCCCTTCATCAGGCCTCCAGGTTCCCATGCCAACAAATCATGTCGCGGAGGGAGCCGTTGGAAAGTTACAGGGGGCCGCCCCCGTTTCTAGTCATTTAAATGCTGTGTTCACTATTTACCGCGGCATTTAATAGGTTAAACAAGCTGGATCGCGCTGAAGTGGCGGCTTTAGCACCCAGCCGATATGCTTGTTCTATGGACAGGGGCATTGCTAGGGTGTTAAAAGTTTTTTGTGTGTTGCTAATGGTTTTTTTTGTGTTTGATTTTTTTTACAGGTTCAGTTGTTGGACTACTTCACATTCGAGGACGACTTCGATGAAAGCGTTTATTTTTAATAAAATAGGTAACAAAGGTTGTGTGGGGGTGTTTATTCCAATAAAAAAATGTTTCCTTGTTTTTTTTAAAACTTTACTATTACTGCCTTAGTAATGGCCGCTGTCTGATTGACAGTGTCCATTACTAAGGGAGGCTTGGCTAAGGGTATGTGCACACGTAAACTGCATTTACGTCTGAAATTACGGAGCTGTTTTCAGGAGAAAACAGCTCCGTAATTTCAGACGTAATTGCTCGTCCTCGCATTTTGCGAGGCGTCATTGACGGCCGTAATTTAGAGCTGTTCTTCATTGAATTCAATGAAAAACGGCTCAAGTTACGTCCAAAGAAGTGTCCTGCACTTCTTTGACGAGGCAGTCATTTTACGCGTTGTCGTTTGACAGCTGTCAAACGACGACGCGTAAATTACAGGTCGTCGGCACAGTACGTCGGCAAACCCATTCAAATGAATGGGCAGATGTTTGCCGACCTATTGGAGCCGTATTTTCAGGCGTAAATCGAGGCATAATACGCCTCGTTTACGCCTGAAAATAGGTCGTGTGAACCCAGCCTTATATTAACCCTTCAATTATTAGCCAAGCGTGGTACTGGATTGTACCCGACTCTTCCCGACACCCCTGGTGGCGGTGGGTACTGCGGTAATAATGGGGGGTTAGTGTTAACATTTTCACCGGCTAACATTAAGCCACGCCTTAAGAATGGACGATGTCAATCAGCCAGCGGCCATTGCTAAGGCAGTGGTAATAAAGTTAAAAAAAAAAACACAGACACATACAAAAAATATTTTATTGAAATAAAAGACCCCTCATTAACGATTATTTTTTTTAAAAAGCCGTCCTCAAATCCGAAGTAGTCCAACAACCTAACTTGTAAATAAACACAAAAAAATTAGTAATAAAAAAAAGGATGGAATATCGTAGTAGAGTACGCTAATTAATCCGGAGTGATCCCATCAAAAAAAAGTATCCCACACGGTATCCTTTTTTTTAACATGAGAGGCTATGGGTGACGGATGCCACTGTATGGCATCAGTCACAGGTATACGTTAAACGTATACCTCTGGGAGCTCCCAACATCATTGTCCATATAAGGACAGTGATGTCAGGGGCTTCCTTAGAGTCGGAATCCACAGGCAGTGTGCTAGTAGAGACTCTGCCCCAGGACTCCGGCCCTGGGAAAGCTCCTGGCGTCAATATCCATATATGGACAGTGATGTTAGGAGTAGAGCAGGAGTCCCAGCCAGAGTCCGGGACTCCGGCTCTGAGGTTTGCCCCTGACATCACTGTCTATATATCGAAAGTGATGTTAGAGGCTTCCACAGAGCCAGTGTACCGGAGCAGAGCTTCTGCAAGCGCTCTGCCTGGGACTTCAGCTCTGCTCCGGACATCACTATCCATATATGAACAGTGATGTCGGGAGCAGTGCTGTGAATAGGGTCTAGAGTGAGGATGCTTGGGAGAGCGCACGTCAACGTGGTGCCTCCCCCTCAGCCTCTGTTCTGCATAGCATCCGTAGCGAGCGTGTAATGGCAGGAAGGAGGTGAAGGGAAAGTGAGCCCTAATCTACCCACCGCCCTGTCCCTGCCTACTTGCAACGACCCGCCCTAGGCGACGGGGTACAAATGGGCGGCGGTCCCTACGCTGTCTAAGTGCACGGGAGAACAAACAGGGAACACGCAAGGGAAGGGGCAGTAGCCCACGGAACGCCGCGAGGAAACGGAGCGGTGAATGAGTAGTCCGGACCAGGATGAAGTGGAGTATACCCAAGTGAGCACGGAGGAGGAAGCAAGCCAGAGGCAAAGCAAAGCAGGTTAAGCGGAACTGCAGCAAGGCAGAAGCACGGCAGAAACAGGCTAGAGCAAGCAGCAGTGGGGCCAGGAATCCAGAAGAATTACAATCACTGAGGAGGAGAACAAGGCAAGTAATAAAGGACAGGGGGCGGAGCTAACTCCGACTGACCAGGCCGCGATAGGCTCTCCCACTCCTGAGCCTGCCACCCTGGTTGGTGGGAGATGGTGTCAGTCAAACAGGTCTGGCCTCAGGTGTGGATTGATTAATCCCAGGAGTATACCTAGACGTAGTACCTGGCAGATCTCTAACAGTACTCCCCCTTTTATGAGGGGCCACCGGACCCTTACTAAGAGGACCCGGTTTAGTAGGGAAGAGAAGGTGGAACCTCCTGATCAATACCCCCGCGTGAACATCACGGGCAGGTACCCAAGTCCTCTCCTCCGGCCCGTATCCTCTCCAATGGACCAGGTACTGGAGGGAGCCCGGGACCATCCTACTGTCCATAATCTTGGCCACCTCGAATTCCACCCCCTCAGGGGTGAGAACGGGAACAGGAGGTTTCCTCGAGGGGGACCAGGACGGGGAGCAGCGTTTAAGGAGGGAGGCATGGAAGACGTCATGTATGCGAAAGGATGGGGGCAGCTCCAGACGGAAGGATACAGGGTTGAGGACTTCAATGATCTTATAAGGTCCAATAAATCGGGGAGCAAACTTCCTGGACGGGACCTTAAGGCGCAAGTTCCTGGACGACAACCAGACCAAATCCCCGACGACAAACCGGGGGTTAGCAGAACGTCTACTATCCGCCTGAATCTTTTGTGCGCTCTGGGACGCCTCTAGGTTCTTCTGAACCTGGGCCCAGACAGTGCACAGTTCCCGATGAACATCCTCTACCTCAGGATTATTGGAACAACCAGGGGAAACGGAGGAGAACTTTGGGTTAAACCCGAAATTACAGAAAAACGGGGAGACCCCTGACGAGTTACTGACCCGGTTATTCAGGGAAAATTCAGCAAGGGGAATTGAGTCGATACCTACTACAGGGATAGGATAAGGTAAATCAATAAATGGCATCTTTAGAGACATAGCAAATTCCACAGACATGATATTAGCAGATGAGCCAGAATCCACGAAAGCACTGCCCGTGGCAGTCCGGCCAGCAAACGAGACCTGAAAGGGAAGCAAAATTTTATTGCGTTTCACATTAACGGGAAATACCTGTGCGCCCAAGTGACCTCCCCGATGATCACTTAGGCGCGGAAGTTTACCGGCTTTTTATTCTTGCGCCTGGGACAGGTGTTCAGAAGATGCTTGTCGTCCCCACAGTAGAAGCAGAGACCATTCATTCTGCGAAACTCCCTACGTTGTCGAGGGGACATGGAGGCCCCGAGTCCGGACCCTTAGGAAGCTTGGCACCAGGCACCAAATCGATGGCGCAATCGTAATCTCTATGGGGGGGGGGCAACACCTCGGAGGCCTCCTTAGAAAACACATCGGCAAAGTCCTGAACAAACTCAGGAAGAATGTTTACCTCCTCCCGGGGAGAAATAGAGTTAACAGAAAGACATGACATAAGACATTCACTACCCCATTTGGTGAGATCCCCAGTATTCCAATCAAACGTGGGATTATGCAACTGCAACCAGGGAAGACCTAATACCAGATTAGACGATAATCCCTGCATCACCAGTACAGAGCACTGCTCCAAATGCATGGAGCCAACCAGGAGTTCAAAAACAGGAGTATGCTGAGTAAAATAACCATTAGCAAGGGGAGTTAATGAGTAGTCCGGACCAGGATGAAGTGGAGTATACCCAAGTGAGCACGGAGGAGGAAGCAAGCCAGAGGCAAAGCAGGTTAAGCGGAACTGCAGCAAGGCAGAAGCACGGCAGAAGCAGGCTGGAGCAAGCAGCAGTGGGGCCAGGAATCCAGAAGAATTACAAGCACTGAGGAGGAGAACAAGGCAGGTAATAAAGGACAGGGGGCGGAGCTAACTCCGACTGACCAGGCCGCGATAGGCTCTCCCACTCCTGAGCCTGCCACCCTGGTTGGTGGGAGATGGTGTCAGTCGAACAGGTCTGGCCTCAGGTGTGGATTGATTAATCCCAGGAGTATACCTAGACGTAGTACCTGGCAGATCCCTAACAGAGCGTTTGATCTTGCTAGCTACGGATTACAATTGACAACGAGCAGGGACTACCGAAGTAAAAGAGATGGAGGAGCAGCAAGACAGGGAAGAAGATTACAGCATAGCAGGCTAACGCTTGCAGTAAGGTAAATATAATATATTGAAAAGTTTTTTTATTATGTTAAATGGAACACATATAAAAAAAATATTTCATCTTTACAGGTAGACTTTAGATTTTCACCTTAAACAGACAAGAAAAGAATGAACTTGGGGTTTAATTACTTTGTGGTCATATTTTGGTGACATTAGGATTTGTGATAATTTGCGACATTGTGATTTTCCTCTGGACGGTCCACAGGATTGATCATCGGTATATGAGGGTGAGGGTTCGACACCCAGAGCCTGCACCGATCAGCTGTTCTGGCTGCCTCTGGTTGCGGCTGAAGCTATGCAGGGTCGGTGCCGGATTCAGAGGGTTTTAAGGCGTGCTTCTGTGCTCCCTCCTCAATATGACCAACGATATGTGTTAATCTTTTGGGGTATTTTCCTTTATGCATACTCCTTTTAGGGGTTTACGCTCCCTTTTTTTTCTGTAGTCAGGTCATTTATATACATAATTCTTGCATGTGTTGGTTACATACTATCCTTAGTTCATACAGACTGGGTGCCTGCTTGCATGACCATTTTTGTATTCAGATATACTGTATAATCCCGGGTTGATTTCCCTTGGTACATGTCACGAAGGGTTTGTGGACCCACTGGGCCGTACCGCCTTGGCGGTAAGGCAGCTGGCCAACAGGGCAAACTTGGGAGTCTATAGTTCGTATAGGTACATGTGGCAACTCAGACAGTAGCAGGGCAGGCTCGGCTAGGACTAGGCAGCAGGTAGACGTCAGGCGATGTGAAGCAGGTCAGATGTGGATACAGCACGATACGACTTTGGCACAGAACAGTGCTCGACCAGAATGGTATGGAATGCTAGGAACAGGTACAGGAAACACACTAGGAAGCCATCACATAGGCAAACTATAGGAAACAACAACGCTCAGGCATAGAAGCAGGGGGCTGGACCCCTATTATAGTCCAGGGTACTCACGGGTCAAAGTTCATCAGAATGTCCGATGCGCACTGCCCCTTTAAGAGCAGGCACGAGCGAGCACGCTCACCCTATGGGATCCGGCTGAGGTGAGAGGACGCGAGCGCTGGCGACTCCTGAGGAGGCTGGGAGAAGCGCTTGCCGACTCGTGGCTGCGGCTGTCAGTGGGAGGTTGGAGCGGACAGCCCGCAGCCAAGGACATTACAGTATCCCCACTCTTACGCCCCCTCTTCTTGGGGCCAGAGCGAGAGAGACATTTTTTCAGAAGAGTAGGAGAATTGAGATTCTCCTCTGGCTCCCAGGACTTCTCTTCAGGACCTCTCCAATCCACCAAATAAAAAGTTTTTCCTCTCACTCTCTTGGTGGCCAAGATCTCCGAAGGGCCGCTGGAGGCAACCGCAGGGCTGGGAGTCTTGGAATAGCGGTTCAGAATCACCGGTTTCAGGAGGGAGACATGGAAGCAGTTGGGAATCCAGAAGGTGGGAGGCAGCCGAAGTTTGTAGGCGACAGGGTTGATCTGCTGCAGGATCTCGAATGGTCTGATTAATCTGGGGGGGGGGGGCAAATTTGCATGATGGCACCCTCAGTCGGATATTCTCCTTGTGTCAGCCTTCCATTTCACATGGTCCACTGCTATTAGGATGGAGGATCGAGTCTGCTGCCAGATCTGCCGGAATTCTCTAAACGTGGAGTCAGCCGCTGGTACCACGGAAGTATCAGGCACCGGGAGAGGAATTCATTGGTGCTGGCCGTAGACAATGCAGAACGGTGTATTCCTAGTAGACGCACTGGTGTGATTATTGTAGGAGAACTCAGCCCACGGAAGCAGCTGCACCCAGTCATCATGCTGCTTGGAGACGAAGTGGCGTAGGAAGTTCTCCAAAATCTGGTTGATCCTCTCGACCTGACCATTGGACTGAGGATGGAAGGCTGAGGAAAAGTCCAACTTCACGCCGAGGAGTCCGCAGAGGGCTCTCCAGAACTGTGAGGTAAACTGAACCCCCCGATCAAACACAATATGCTACGGCAAGCCGTGCAGGCGAAAGATGTGTTGGATGAATAGCTTGGCCAACTGAAGAGCAGAAGGAAGACCAGTCAGAGGAACGAAGTGGGCCATCTTCGAAAATCGGTCCACCACCACCCAGACAGCACTGCATCCAGCAGAGAGAGGCAGGTCCGTGGTAAAGTCCATAGCTATATGCTGCCAGGGAGAATTGGGCACAGCCAATGGCTGGAGCAGACCAGTAGGTCTGGAGTGGGCGGCCTAGTTGGCTGCAAAAACAGAACAGGAAGAAACGAAGTCCACAGTATCCTTGGGCAGCGTGGGCCACCAGAAATTACGAGCAATCAAATCCCGGGTCTTACGTACCCCCGCGTGACCTGCCAGTCTAGAGGAGTGTTCCCAGCAGAGGATTCTACCACGATCAGCCAGGCGCAGAAAAGTCCTCCCTGGAGGAATGTCCCCAACTTGCAGGGGATTGACAGAGACAATGCAAGACGGATCAATAATGTTCTGTGAACTCTCTATGTTGTCTTCCGTCTCGAAAGACCTGGACAAGAAATCGGCCCTCACATTCTTGTCGGCCGGGCAATAATGAAGCTCAAACTGGAACCTTGTAAAGAACAGTGACCATCTGGCCTGATGAGGTTCAGCCGTTGGGCCGTCTGGAGGTAGGTCAGATTCTTGTGGTCCGTAAAAATCAGTCGGATGAACTGCGCCCTCTAGTAGATTTCTCCACTCTTCCAGAGCCAATTTGATGGCCAGTAACTCCCGATCCCCAATCGAGTAGTTGCGTTCTGCGGAAGAGAAGAGCTTGGAAAAGTATCCACATACCCTTGACTTGCCCTTGGGACCTCTCTGGAACAGGAGTGCACCAGCACCGACAGAGGACGCATCCACCTCCAACGTGAACTGCAGAGAGACATCCGGATGATGAAGGATAGAGGCTGATGTGAAGACACTCTTCAGGCCATTGAATGCGGACTCTGCCTCGGGAGTCCACACCTTGGCGTTCATACCCTTCTAAGTGAGGTTAGAGATGGGAGAAGTCAGTAAGGAGAAGTTTTGGAATAAACTGCCTGTAAATATTAGCGAATCCCAAAAAGCGCTGTATGGCCCTCAAGGGTGTGGCCATTCCAGGACAGACTTTACCTTTCCAGGATCCATCTCGGGACCTCGATTCGAGACAATGTAGCCCAGGAAAGGTAGAGCATCTTTGTCAAACACGCACTTCTCCAACTTGGCGTATAGACGATTCTCCCTTAACCATAGCAGAACTTGTCGGAAATGTCTCTGGTGCGTCATAGAATCTGGAGAAAAAAATCAAGATATTATCAAGCAAGACTACTAAACAAACATAGAGGAGGTCACGGAAAATGTCATTCAATTCACAAACTCCTGGAAGACCGCGGGAGCATTACACAGGCCGAAGGGCATTACTAGATACTCATAGTGTCCATCACGAGTGTTAAATGCAGTCTTCCATTTATCACCCTGGCGAATCCAGACTAGGTTGTAAGCCCCACGCAGGTCTAGTTTAGAAAAAATGTTGGCACCACGTATACGATCAAACAGTTCAGAGATCATTGGCTACGGATATTTAGTCTTCACTGTGATCTGGTTGAGACCACGGTAGTCGATGCAAGAACAAAGAGAGCCATCTTTCTTTTTGACAAAGAAGAACCCGGCTCCTGCCGGGGAGGAAGACTTTCGTGTGAAGCCCCTCTCCAAATTCACTTTCACATAGGCGGACATGGACAGAGTTTCTGGCAAGGAGAGAAGATATATCCTATCACGGGGAAGGGATGCACCAGGAATCAGTTCAATAGGGCAGTCATACACCCGATGTGGGGGCAATGTCTTCGCCTCCCTCTTGCTGAAGATGTCCGAAAATGCAGCATAATGACTCGGCAATCCTGCCAATGACTGAGGCAGCGAAGGCTGAGCCGAACGAATCTGCACCAGGCAATGACTTTGACACTCAGGGCCCCACTGGAGAACCTCTCCAGAATTCCAGTCCAGGACTGGGGCATGCAGTCAGAGCCATGGCAGGCCAAGCAACACAGGGTTAACAGCTTTAGACAGGACATAGAAAGACAGAAGTTCGGAGTCAAGGGCTCCCACATGGAGCCTCAGCGGCTTGGTCACAGCTATAACAGGGTCTGACAGAGGTAGTCCATTCACTGAGGCAACTGTCAACATGCTCTCCAGATGGGTGGTGGGCAATTGCAGAAGATCCACCAGATCTCTGCAGATGAAATTAGCAGCAGATCCAGATACACAGAGACCTGATGCGTTTTCTCGCCGGACACAATGATCACAGGTATGGACAATTTAGACGGAAGTCCATCTTAACCCAAGGTTGTCACTCCTAGCAACCCTAGGTTTTGGGATCTTTGGGGACACTGGTGCACAAGATGGCCCTCGAGGCCGCAATAAAGACAGAGTCCAGATGTGCGTCTGTGTTGTCTCTCCTGAGTAGATAACTTATACTGGTCCATTATTACAGACTCCTTAGGAGGATCGACATATGAGGACAGCTGGGGTTGCTGCAAAGTAGGGGCCAGACTAGGAAGGGCTCCCTCCCGTCGAATCTCTTGGAGGCGTTCTCGGATTCGTATATCAATCCAGGCAGAAAGAAGGATTAGGTCATCCAGGGTAGACGGCAGATCCCGGGCGGCAAGTGCGTCCTTAATTCTAGAAGATAGTCCATGTCAGAATGCAGCCACCAGAGCCTCATTGTTCCATAAGAGCTCTCCCGCCAGGGTGCGGAAGTGGATGGCGTACTCACTCACGGAGGTGTCTCCTTGGCGCAGGTTAATCAAAGAGGCCGCTGCAGATGAGACCGGTCCAGACTCCTCAAACACCATGCGAAAAGTCCAGAGGAAGGCTAGGAAGTCACGGGTCTCTAGTCCTTGTCTCTCCCAGATAGGGTTAGCCCATGCAAGAGCCTTGCCAGTGAGGCGAGAGATGATAAAAGCGACCCTGGCGCCATCAGACGAAAATATCCAAGCATACAGGCTGAAGTGGATCTGGCATTGATTAAGAAATCCACGACAGGTACTTGCTTCTCCATCATAGCGGTCAGAAAAGTGGCAAAGAAACACGTGGGTCAATACTGTCAAGAGGTGTAGTCTGAAGATCAACATTGCCAGGTGTAGTAGGAGGAACAGCAGCTTGTGCCTCCTGCCGACGTGCAAGAATGTTCGTCTGTAGTTGGTCCTGTTGAGACCAGAGGTCTAGCATATCCGCTCGCATCTCGAGACGTCGTCATAGTCTTGAATCGACCAGCGGGGTCCATGGCCTGAGTGTACTGTCACGAAGGGTCTGTGGACCCACTGGGCCGTACCGCCTTGGCGGTAAGGCAGCTGGCCAACAGGGCGCAGGTTGGAGTCTATAGTTCGTATAGGTAACTGTGGCAGATCAGACAGTAGCAGGGCAGGCTCAGCTAGGACTAGGCAGTAGGTAGACATGAGGTGACAGGAAGCAGGTCAGACGTGGATACAGCACGACACGTCTTTGGCACAGCACAGTGCTTGACCAGGATGGTATGGAATGCTAGGAACAGGAACAGTTACAGGAAACACACTAGGAGGCCATCACATAAACAAACTATAGGAAACATCAACAACGCTCAGGCATAGAAGCAGGGGGCTGGACCCCTCTTATAGTCCAGGGTACTCACGGGTCAAAGTTCATCAGAATTTCCGATGCGTGCTGCCCCTTTAAGAGCGGGAACGGGCGTGCGCGCGCACCCTACGGGATCCGGCTGAGGTGAGTGGACGCAAGGACTGGCGTCTCCTGAGGCTGGGGCCAGCACTTGCCGACTCGTGGCTGCGGCTGTCAGGGGGAGTTTGGAGCTGACGGCCCGCAGCCACGGACATTACAGTATATTTGTTACATCAGTGTGCACATTCCTTTTTTAGGCTATGTTGCAGTACTTTCAATATAGTCCTTACTATATGCCCCTTGCATGCCTCCAGCCTGAATTGGATGGTTAGCTTTGTGGCATTTGACTTTACCTTCATTGATACCTTGTGCTGCATTGTATGTCTCCGTATCTAGACATTGTACACTCATTTGCATATCAACAGAATGTGTATACATGTTCTATACACATCATTAATGGGCCTGGAGTAAATGGAGTGTTATGCTTCTTTTTTGTGTCTTCGGACATTTTCGATCTTGTCCCTAATTGTTTCTCTCACACATTGTTAACTGTGCTTTTTTTTATATACAAATAGAGATTTTATATATAAAGGATATATATTTTGGTAATATACATAGGAAGTTTAGCCTTCATTTTGTAGGTTCAGGATCCAGGCTGCCATATGTAACTTGTCCACATGGGGATGAAAAACTTGTCCCTGAGACAGAAGGTCCTTGGACCAAGGGTTAATTTATGGTTCTTCTAATGCAGGGTTGTTTAGGAGAGGAAACCATTATTTATTTGGCCATACTGGTGCAATCGTAATCACCATAGACGTTTCTTCCTGAATCTTCCTCAGAACCCTGAGGATCATGGGCAGCAGAGGTAGGGCGGAACCCAGTTGAAACTCCTATTTTTGGGAATTGCATCCACTCCTGAATTTATGTCCCCTGGATTTAGAGAGAAGTATTTCTTCACTTTCGCATTCTGGTGGGAAGCAAATAAGCCTATCTGGGGAAATCCCTATTTTATGGTTAAGCATAGGAAGTTTATCTTTTTAGGTTCCACTACCCTGGGTTTAGGTTTTTCCTGCCTAGAAAGTCTGCCACCACATTGTTTGTTCCCTGCAACTGTACTGGAGGCACCAAAATCACATTCTCTTCTGCCCAGGAATAGATTTTGTTTGACAGGGATTGCAATAATTAGCTTCTTGTACCGACTTGAAATGAAAGCGCGGTTGTGTTGTCTGAGCACATCTGCACATTTTTGTAGTGTAATTTTATAGAAAGCACTTTTAATGCTTCCCAGACTGCATTTAGCTCCCTGAATTTGCTAGACATTCTTGCTTGCACATGATCCCAATGCCTTTGGAAAGAGAGGAGAGCAATGCATGCCTCAGCCCCCGAGACTTGCATCTATTGTTAAGTCGCCGTTGAGCCCAAAAAAATACCCCTTTTGTAGGTTGTCTACAGACTCCCACCAACTTAGGAAAGACCCTACATGATCTGGGATAAAAATCATTCTCTCCAGGGAATATAACCTTTTGTTGTTCTAAAATAGAATTGATCACTGGAAGAAAACGGGATTGGGGCCATCGAATCGTGAGGGATGTAGGCTCTCTCTGATCCTAGTAGTGTCATCCTTGGGGACAAACAGGAGTTTTTGTATCTTTAAATAGTCCCTTTCTCCTGGATCTTTGTAACCTTCTCTAAGCGAAAAAAGTACATTCGAAGCCAGAGTCTATTAGAATCCCCCAACAAAATTTTACGTGTTGGAGAGACATTGGATTTTTTCCAATTCCTTAGCCGGGATAAAAGACGAATGTCTGGGGGATGTGATCTTTCAACAGTTCTTCTGTCCTGGCCACCATCAGCAGATCGTCCAGGTAAGTTGTAATCAGAATTCCTGACTTCCTCGGTAAGGCTCCATCATTAATTTTGCGAACAATTTGGGCGCGGTTGTTAGCCAAATGGAAAGACCTGAAAAATAAGCGCGATGTATTTTTGTCACCACGAAAACGCCAACCTCAGAAGTTTTTGAACGATGACTACAGATTGGTACATGGTAGTATGCTTCCGAAAGATCCAACGATGCCATAAACATTCCTTTTTTGCAAAAGGTTTACTCTGGACTTTGTGGTTTCCATATTAAATCTTTCGTACTGGATGATTATGTTAAAAAAAAAATCATTTATTATAAAACAAAAAGTTCCATTTGATTTTGGAACCACAAATATTGTTGAATAAAACCCGACCTCTTTGATCCACTCCGATGAGAATAATTACTCCAGTATGAAGATTTTAAAATGCCTTTTTCTAGTTCTAGCATTAATAAGGGCGAGCTTTAAAAGGTTGCAAATTTAGGTCATTGGGTTTTTTCTTTTTATTAAGGGTATCTGGTCTTCTCATTTCAGGGTCATTATTAACCAGGTATTAGACTAAATGGTTGTCCAGAAATCTACAAACCCTCCCACATTGCATCTGGCATCATTGTTGTTTATTAAGGGATTCTGATTGATTACGGTTGAAGAAGCCCCTATTTTTCCCCATTAGAGCCATTCATTTGTTTATAATCACAAAACAGATACTGCCCTTTATTTATTTTTTTGCAAAAAGGGATTTTTAGAATTGGAGTCTCTCTCGTGGATTTTTTTCTAGGTCAGGGCCAAATAAAAGTGCTCCATGAAACGGAATTCCACACAACTTCATTTTGGACCCTATATCCCCTATCCAACATTTGAGCCAAAAGGCTCTTCTTGCTGTATTAGATGTAGGGATGTCACGATACCAGAATTTGGACTTCGATACCGATACTTTGTGTAGTATTGCGATTTCGATACCAAAACGATACTTTGCCAAGAGTAATAATAAAAAAAAAGTTCTTCCATTTTATGATGTGAGGCACGTGGTGCGATGAATTATGAATGTGCCTCACATTAATAGTAATTAACCCCATCATGTTTCTCAGTCATAATGGACAACATTGGGTTAATGAGTAATGTACATGGTGGGGTTAATTACTATTAATGTGAGGCACATGGAGGTTAAGTTCATCGCACCTCGTACCTCACAATAAGTGAAAGAAACCAGTTTTTATTTTATTTTTTTACAGCGTACACATCATAAATGACGCAAAAAAATTGTTATGCAGGTTATTACGGCCATGCCAATACTGAATAGGTGTATGTTTTATGTATTGAGACTTATTTTAATGTTTATTGTAAAAAAGGTGTATGTGTATTTTTTTTTAATTTAACATTATTTGGTTTTTACTTTCTTTTTAATCTTTAATGTACTGGCATATATCTATATGCCAGTACATTAGCCTGTGTACAGATAGTACACAGGCAGTTATTAGGACATACCTAAGTATGCCCTAACAGGAAATATGGTAAGACAGCCCTGGGGTCCTTCTATGGACCTTGGGCTGTCTGCCCATATATGGTGTGTCCCTCAATCGCGTCACAGGGATTCTTGTGATGCGTTGTGATGCGATCCAAGGGGCATCCCCCCTTCTCATTTTCTCCTCGAATGCTGCGGTCAGCTTTGATCATAGTAGTCAGGGCAATAGCAGCGGAGATGAGAGGTTTTTCTGATCTCCGCCGTTATAGAGTGGGGCTGCGGCTGTATAATACTCCTGACAAGAAGCGTGCGCGCGGTCAGCATGAGGTGATGCGGCCGACGCTGCACTAATGAGCGGTGGTTCAGACACTGAGGACAGAACATGGGGGTGTTTTGCAATGCGCCCTCAATGTTCGGTTTTCAGTGCCGCCGCTCATTAGTGCAGCGCTGGCCGCATCGCATCATCCAGATGGCGCGCACTTGTCAGGACTCAGGAGCAGGGCAATGGCTGTATTACACAGCCGCAGCCCCGCTCTCATACATTCATATATTACTATACTTAGCTGTGCTGCAGCAGAGGTTAGTATCGAAATACATGAAATAACGTTATCGAACCGTTTAGGGATGCACAGTATCGAAGTTTCGATGCACCGTGCATCCCTAATTAGCTGTATTTCGAATAGGTAAATTAGGGGCCCGCAGATACCTCCCCCACCGCTCCTGGCTCAGACATTTTCTCAAGGAACCATTATTGAAAAGAGTGACCTCAGATCAGAGGGCAACTCCCGCCTTGAAGCTGGCACCAGATTTCAGCCAATAGCAGGTCAGGGCCACATGTAATAACAAGGGTCCCATCTGCAATTTAGCACAAAGGACCCTTTTGTGACTTCACCTGCCGTAGCCAAAAGCTATTGGGCATCACATAGCTGTAAATACCATGGGCCAACTGCACTGGGTGTCCAGGCGCCACAATTCTGTCTCCGGGGTCTGCATCCCTCTTCCAATTGGCGGACACAGAGGATGAAAAGAAGGAAAGAACAAGGGACGGGTCCAGCAACTAGCATCCCAAGAATAGAAAGCTTACTTGCTCAAGGTAAGCCGGCCATGATAGCGCCTGCTACCGTTAGCAGAATTCCTCTCCCCACCCAAAAGGTACAAGTAGACACAGCGGAAATGATGGAAGAAGGACCTTTTAAGATTCTGCTTCTGGCCCCACCTGTGGAAGGAGGATAATCTCATGGATAAAGTTTGTTGTGGAGGGTGAAGAGGAAAAGGAAGCTGGTCCAGAGAGTAGCCGTGCGTCATGGGTCCAGCTGCTGAAAACTCTCACGTCACATCATATTGGTGGACAAAACTCTAGACGGCAACATATTTAATATGTATGTAATATTACACAACTCCCATTCACATGAACCCCAACAATATAATAAAATGGAAGCCGCTCTTAAACGCTCTCACTATTTATCCTGAGCTGTGCTCGGGAGGAAAAGTACAATACCGTTTATCCTGAGATGTGCACGGTCTCATAAAATCACAGTAAAAACTAGATAATTACAGTACATTGATGTACCCGATCCTCTCTTCTTTATCCCCTTTATATATTCTGTCCCCCCTTCACTTTACCTCCCCTGTCCATGTCTCCTTGCTTTCCGCCGTCCTGCTGTTGGATTCCTCTTGTTCCGGAGTTCCATCCTCCTGCTACTCTATACCTAGGGTTGTCACGATACCTGAAATTGGACTTCAATGCCGATACTTTGTGTAGTATTGCGATACTCGATACCAAAACAATACTTTGCCAACAATAAAAAAAAAAAAAGAAGTTCTTCCATTTTCTGATGTGAGGCACGTGGTGTGATTAATTTTGAACCTCCATGTCCCTCACATTATTAGTAATTAACACCATCATGTTCCTCAGTCATAATGGACAACGTTGTGTTAATGTGTCAGGTACATGATGGGGTTAACTACTATTAATGTGAGGCACATGGAGGTTCAAAATTGATAATACCTTGTGCCTCACATTAATAAGTGAAAGAAAGAAGTTTTTTATTTTATAACAGCGTAAACATCATAAATGACGCTATAAATTTGTTATTACGGTCACGACGATACCGAATATGTGTATATTTTATGTCTTGAGACTTATTTTAATGTTTATTGTAAAAACCGTGTGTATTTTTTTAAAATTTAACATTACTATATTTTGTTTTACTTTTGTATTTTTAAACTTTAATGTACTGGCATATATCTATATACTGATAGTACACAGGCAGTTGTTAGGACATACCTAAGTATGCCCTAACAACAGGAAATATGGTCAGACAGCTCTGGGGTCCTTCAATGGATCGCAGCATTCAAGGGAATAGCGGCTAAGATGAGAGGTTTCTCCGATCTCCGCCGTTAGAGAGGGGCTGCGGCTGTGTAGTACAGCCATTGCCCCGCTCCTGACGAGTGCGCGCGCACGGTCAGCATAAGGTGATGCGGCCAGCGCTGCACTAATGAGTGGCGGCGCAGGCACTGAAGATAGAACATGGGGGTGCTTTGTAGTGCACCCGCCATGTTCTGTCTTCAGTGCCGGCAATCATTAGTGCAGCGCCAGTCGCATCAGATCATGCTGACGGCGCAAACTTGTCAGGACTCAGGAGCGGGGCAATGGCTGTATCACAAAACCGCAGCCCCGCTCTAACAGCATTTATGTATTACTTAACTTAGCTGTGCGGACGCACAGCGTAGTATCGAAATACATGAATGAACGGTGTTGAACCGTTGAAGGGTGCACGGTATCGAAACAGTATCAAAGTTTCGATGCATCGTGCAACCCCGTCTATACCAATAAAATGGCAAAAGGTATAAAACACTATCCACACTTTCAGCCATTACCAAATCCTGTGGCAGCAGATTCCATAACTTTACAGTTCGGACAGTGATGTGTGGCTTTAGGACTTGGTGATGTAATTGCACTTCCTTTAATCATAAGCTGTGACCCGGTGTTCCCTGCTGGGTCCATGAAAATAATACTTTATTACATTGGTTTTATAGGGATATTTCCATATTTATATAAAGATATCTTCTCCACCTCAGCCTTCTCTTCTCTAGGGGAAATACATTTCTGCTTAACGGAGATCTACCATACCTCATGTTATCCCCAAATCCAAAACATGACCATCAGTTGGTGACAGAAAAGAAAGAATATGGTGGAAAACATTTTGAGGTGGTCTTATTTTTTTTGTTTTGTTTTTTAATTTTATGCATTTTTCTCAAAAATTATTTGTAAAAAGATCTACAGCTCGTTCTGCATAAAAAACAAAAGACCTCACACGGCTACAATCATGAAAAAAAAGTTATATCCAATCGAAGGCTGGGGGTCAAACAATTTTAACATTTTTTAAGACTAAAAGCAGTGACAGTATGAAGGGTTAATATACCTTAAAGAGTCTCTGTGTAGGGTTAATCTTACACTGTAGGAGAATGAGTCACAGGCTGCAAGCGGGAACTTGTCTGAATGTAAATAAGAAAAAGGAGGGGGCAAGAGCCGAAAGCACATGGCCTGATGCCTGAGGGAGGGGTGAGTGAGGGAGAAGATGAGATAGCAGTGTGAGCTGCAGGCAGGGGCTATCTACCTCAGAGATGGTACCTGACCTAGGGACAGTAATAGAGGACAAGTGCTGGAGTCCCATCTAACTTAGGAGGATCTGGAGACACCCAAAGGAAGAAAGGTACAGTGGAGAGACCCCATAGTGAGGTAGCCTGTCACATCCAGCCCAGAGGGGAGAAGCAGCGGTGCCTTGTTTCTGTGTGTGTCTGTCCCTGTTAATAAACGCGCCTCTGTGGCTTGTCCCCTGTTAATCTGTGTCGCCTGAATCTATCGCCCACATTCTCTTGGCGTAAACCGACCCCCACTGACCCGGTTTCGCCACACCACATTATAAGTGCCCTATCTTCTACATAATGTGATCGGCGCTGTAATGTAGATTACAGCAGTGTTTTTTATTTAGAAATTGGGCGTTGTAAAGAGTAAAAGTGTATGTCGCTGACCAATCAGCGTCATACACTTCTCTCCATTCATGTACTCAGCACATAGTGATCTTGCGAGATCACGATGTGCTGTCACTGACTCAAACATTAACGTTACTGAAGTGTCTTGAGAGTGAATAGACATCACCTCCAGCCAGGACGAGATGTATATTCACAATCCAGACACTTCGGTAACGTTTGTTTGGGACTTACAGCACAGCGAGATCACGTTGTGCTGTCATTTACAGCGTGATCTTGCAAGTTTACGCTTGCTGTGCTGTAAGTCCCACACAAACGTTACCGAAGTGTCGGGATTGTGAATAGACATGGCATCCTGGCTGGAAGCGATGTCTATTCACGGTCAGGACACTTCAGTAACGTTAATCTGTGTGTATGTGGCTGCACATCATGATCTAGCAAGATCACTATGTGCTGACTACATGAATGGAGAGAAGTGTACGACGCTGATTGGTCAGCGACATACACTTCTCTTTACAACGCCCACTTGGTCAACAGCTAAAAAACGCCCAGTTGGGCATTAAGAAGTCATAACTCCGTCAAAATTGATAGTTTTTCTAAATAAAAAAACACTTCTGTAACCTACATTACAGCACCGATCACATTATGTAGAAGATAGGCCACTTATAATGCGGTGACAGAGCCTCTTTAAAAGTTTCTGAATTATGCAAAAAAAAACAAATTTCAGACATAAATTAAATATCTACGATAAAAAAAAGCAACAGGATAGCCTTTATAATTTTAAAGGGGTTTTGCCATCTTGGACCTTGCTTGGTTCCCCGGCTACTTCCTGAATAGGTGGTCGGGATTTACAGTAACAGCAGAGCTCGCTTACCTACGCTGTTTCCATAACTCACATTTACTTCTGCGGGAGATACGGAAACAGCATAGCTCAGCTGTTTCTGTTACTCCCAAACACCTCATCAGGAAGTGGCCGGGAGAAAGCGAAAGCCGAGTAAGGTAGAACGGGGTTCAGGGGGCTCCGTTCTAGAGATAGGTGCGGGTTTAAGAGGGGGAACCCGCATCTATCGGACATTTATGGTTAATCCTGTGGATATGCTATAAATGTCCAAGATGGGAAAACCCCTTTAATGTGATTATTAGGGGGTGAAGCAGCCCTCTGCTCTGACTAAAAGAGTGGGGTAAAGAGCCGGGGACCTCCCTGTCTGCCATCAATATAGAATTATAGGACATATGGCCAGTGGTTATTAATTCTCTTTTAAAGAGGCTCTGTCACCAGATTTTGCAACCCCTATCTGCTATTGCAGCAGATAGGCGCTGCAATGTAGATTACAGTAACGTTTTTATTTTTAAAAAACGAGCATTTTTGGCCAAGTTATGACCATTTTTGTAATTATGCAAATGAGGCTTGCAAAAGTCCAAGTGGGCGTGTATTATGTGCGTACATCGGGGCGTTTTTAATACTTTCACTAGCTGGGCGCTCTGAAGAGAAGTAACATCCTCTTCTCTTCAGAACGCCCAGCTTCTGACAGTGCAGATCTGTGACGTCACTCACAGGTCCTGCATCGTGACGGCCACATCGGCACCAGAGGCTACAGTTGATTCTGCAGCAGCATCAGCGTTTGCAGGTAAGATCGACTTACCTGCAAACGCTGGGCGTTCTGAAGAGAAGAGGATGTTACTTCTCTTCAGAGCGCCCAGCTAGTGAAAGTATTAAAAACGCCCCGATGTACGCACCTAATACACGCCCACTTGGACTTTTACTTTTAAACACACCCACTTGGACTTTTGCAAGCCTCATTTGCATAATTACAAAAATGGTCATAACTTGGCCAAAAATGCTCGTTTTTTAAAAATAAAAATGTTACTGTAATCTACATTGCAGCGCCTATCTGCTGCAATAGCAGATAGGGGTTGCAAAATCTGGTGACAGAGCCTCTTTAACCTAAAATTTAAGTGTCTACTATCAGAATGTCTTCTCCATGTGCAGAAGAGAAGACTCCAGTATTAGTAGATCTCACACTGAACCTGCAGAACATCTTTCCACACGATTGTCATGTCTGCTATTCCCACATGGTAGAACTTTACACTCCTCATGTTATAGAGATTATAAGAGCAGCGCAGATCAGTCACTGATTATATAAGACTATGTTCACACACAGAAGCGACTGTCCCACTCATCTCAAATCCAAGAACACAAACGACCACATTCAGATATATGGTAATTTCTACAACAAATCTGCTGCGTGTAAACATATCCTAGTGCAGCACTGCAGCAAAGCAAGGAACATGTGATTGGAGCTCAGGAATCACATGAGTATTTACTCCACATGACAGTATTAACCCTTTTAGCACCAAGCTTATTTTGGCCTTCAGGACCAGCCCCATTTTTTCAAATCTGACGTGCGTCGATTTATGTGGTAATAACTCTGGAATGCTTTTGCCTTTCCAAGCGATTCTGAGAATGTTTTCTCGTGAAATATTGTACTTCATGTTAGTGGAAAAATTTGGTCAATAAATTCATTGCTTATTTGTGAAAAACACCAAAATTTAGAGAAAATTTGCAAAAATCATGATTTTTCTCATTTTAAATGTATCTGCTTGTAAAACATAGTAATACCACACAAAATAGTTTCACATATTCCATATGTCTATATTTGCATCGCTTTTAGAACATTATTTTATTTTTCTAGGACGTTACACGGCTTAGAACTTTAGCAGTAATTTTGTCACATTTTCAAGAAAATGTCAAAAGGCTATTTTTACAGGGACCAGTTCAGTTCTAAAGCGGCTTTGGGGGCCTTATGTACTAGATAGACCCCATAAATCACCCCATATTAAAAACTGCACCCCTCAAAGTATTCAAAACAGCATTCAGAAAGTTTTTTAACCCTTTAGGGGCTTCACAGGAATTATAGCAATGTAGAGGGGAAATTGAAAACATTTTTTTTTTTTTTTTTGCTGAAATTCATTTGTAATACAGTTTCTTCTGTAACACATAAGGTTTTACCAGAGAAATGCAACTCAATATTTATTGCCCAGATTCTGCAGTTTTTAGAAATATCCAACATGTGGCCCTAGTGTGATAATGGACTGAAACACTGGCCTCAGAAGCAAAGGAGCACCGAGTGGATTTTGGGGCCTCCATTTTTTAGAATATATTTTAGGCACCATGTCAGGTTTGAAGAGGTCTTGTAGTGCCAAAACAGTGGAAATCCCGCAAAAGTGACACGCTTTTGGAAGCTACACACCTCAAGGAATTTATCTAGGGGTATAGTTAGAATCTTGACCCCACACGTCTTCTGCTATATTTATTGGAGTTTGCCTGTGAAAGTGAAAATCTACTTTTTTTCTGAAAAAATATAAAACAAAAATAATATTTGCAAGGAATAAAGAATAAAAAGCACACCAAAGCTTGTAAAGCTACTTCTTCCGATTACAGCAATACCCCATATGTGGTACTAAACTGCTGTTTGGACCCACGGCAGAGCTCAGAAGGGAAGGAGCGCCATTTGGATTTTGAAGCGCAGATTTTGCTGGATTGTTTTTCAGTGCCATGTCACGTTTGCAATGCCCTGGAGGGAGCAAAACAGTGGAAACCGCCCAAAAGTGACCCCATTTTGAAGACTACACCCCTCAAGGAATTTTTCTAGGGGTATAGTGAGCATTTTGACCCCACATTTTTTTTGCTGAATTTAGTGGAATTAGGCCGTGAAAATGAAAATCTACTTTTTTCTGAAAAAACAAATACATGTTTAATTTTTACAATGAATAAAAGGAGAAAAATCACCCCAGAATTTGTAAAGCAATTTGTCTTGATTACAGCAACAACCCATATGTGGTAAACTGCTGTTTGGACCCACGGCAGGACTCAGAAGGGAAGGAACAATATTTGGCTTTTGGAGCTCAAATTTAGCTGGAATGGTTTTCGGGTGTCATGGCGCATTTGCAAAGCCCCTGAAGGACCAGGGGACTGGAATGAGCGATCATTAGGTCGCTGGTACAATACACTGCTATACTAATGTATTGCAGTATAATATTTTTATAGGCTCCTGTAACAGCGCGATCGGTGTTCCTGTCCGTTAGTCCCGGGTGTCAGCTGTAATACACAGCGGACACCTGCAGAATATGGGGCGGGCGCAGCGCATGAGCCCGCTCCATATATAACCCCCCGCACCACGACATGCTATTAAGTCGTGGTGCGTGAAGGCGTTAATGCGCAGCGGATGGTGCAAAGTGAAAATTTAAATTTTCCACTGATATGCCATTTTAATGCACAATATGTTGTGCTCAGTTTGTGCCCCTGAAGACAAATACCTCGTACAATGTTGAGCGGGTTCTCCCGGATATAAAATATCATATATGTGGACATAAGCTGTAGTTTTCATTGGTACCATGTTGGGGTACATGCGATTTTCTTTATCACTTTTTATTAGATTTTTTTTGGCAAGCAAGGTGACAAAAAATGACATTTTACTTTATTCTGCAGGTCGATACGATTTCGGCGATACTAGATGTATATAGTTTTTTTATGTTTTGTGGCGTTTGTGCAATAAAAACACTTTTCGATAAAATTTATTATTTTCTGTGTCACCATATTCTGAGAGCCATAACTTTTTTATTTTTCAGTCAAAAAAGCTGTGTAAGGGCTTGTTTTTGCGGGACGGGTTGTCGTTTTTATTGTTACTATTTTAGGGTACATGCGACTTTTTGATCACTTTTTATTCTATATTTTTGGAGGGTTGATGACCAAAAAAATAGTGATTCTGACATAGTTTTTTTATTTATTTTTTGCGCTGTTCACCGTGCGGGAAAAATAATATTATAGTTTTATAGTTGGGGTCGTTGGGAACGCGGCGATACCAAATATGTGTACTTTTTTGTTAACATTTTCATTTTTTTCCTATAATAAAAGACTTATTATAGGAAAAAAAGCATTTTTTGTTTTTGTAACTTTTCTAACTTATTTTCACACTTTTATAAAACATTTTTATTACTTTTTTTTTTTAACTTGAAGACCTGCAGCACTGATCGCTGCTATAATACATTACACTACCTAGGTAGTGTAACGTATTATAAACTGTCAGTGTGACGCTGAGAGTCACAATGACAGGAAGCTTATGAGAACCGGCCTCCGGCTGGTTCTCATAGGCTGCTGTGCATGGCAGACCCGGAGGCCGTTGTATGGCCTCCGGTTCTGCCTTATAACCGACTGCAGGACCCGGAATCGGTCCCCGGGAAAGTTTGTTGTAACAAACTTTCCCTGCGATCACATGACCGGGACCTGAACCAATTAGGTCCCGGTCATGTCTCCGGGACCAGAGGCAGGGGTTAACAGCCCGATCCGGGTGTCAGCGCTACTCTGAGACACCCGGATCGCGCTTTTAACACCCACCGTGAATTCACGTCGGCGCTGCACAGAGCCCAGCAAGTGCCGACGTGAATTTACTGTGGGCGGTCGGGAAGCGGTTAAGGCTTGAACAAAAATACTATATATATATATATATATACACACACACATATATATCTGACTCTTCTTACCTTGTGCTGTTGGCGGCCGGTAGTTCTCCATCATGACCTCCTCGTACAGATCCTTGTGTCCTTCTAGATACTCCCACTCCTCCATGGAGAAATAGACAGTGACATCCTGACACCTTATAGGAACCTGACACACACAATGATACAGTCATTACCCAGACACCTCCAGTGCTGTTACTGTAGAATTTCCCAGCATTCCCAGCAGTGTCACCTCTCCAGTCAGCAGCTCCGTCATCTTGTAGATCAGTTCTAAGATCTTCTTCTCATGTATCCGGGAGAGAGGGGGAGGCTCTGTGATGGGGCTCTGACTACTGCTCCATCCTCCTGACTCATGGATGATGGGAGTCGTACAGTCACCCGATGTCTTCTTCACTATTGTGTACTCCTGGGTATGGAGAGAGACACTTACAGAACTGAACACAGTATTCCCCCCTCAGTAGAAAGAGGGAGATTGTGACCCCGCTGTATAGAGCTCTAGTGACCCCACATCTGTAATACTGGAGACCTCACCTACAAAAAGACATTGAGGAAATAGAACGAGGCCAAAACTAAAAAGGAAATAATATTGGGGGACTAGATGGACCATGTGCTCTCCTCCTGCCGTCATCTTCTATGTTTCTATATAGAGGTCACCCTGATCCTCCTGGTTCCTGGTCATTCTCATGGCTCTACAACATTACTATTGCTGCATTGGTGACATGACACATAACTGACCATATTGGTGGCTGATCTTCAGCTTCCTGACGTCACTTGGAAGGTCTAGACGCTGTTATACAGGACACTGGATTCTTCCTATTACTTCCTATTATGTATTGTCCCTTCCCTATGTGTGATTTGTTCTATAATGTAGAAAAGTTTACCTCTTCGCTCAACAGGTAGATGATCTCCAAGGTGAAGTCTAATATTCTTCTGCTCATCTCATTCCTGTCCTTGTCCATCCTTGGTGGGTCATTCAGGAGAAGGAACGTTGTGGAGGAGAAGATGAGAAAACTAGAGGAACTGGAGGATCTAGTACTGCAGACGTCTTTATGAAGAAAGGAGAAGATGGAGATCATACAGGGGACAACATCATGTGTGACATACAGAACCTCACTTATTCATCATTGAGAGGAACATCTTCTCAGAGCCGTCACCACATGGAATAAAGGGGTATTCCCAACACGGACATTTCTCCCCAGGATATGCCAGAAATGTCTGATAGATGCGGCTCCAACTCTGGCCGTGCTCGGCTGTTTCTGGACCTCCTATACAAGTGAATGGAGAGAGTCGTGCACATGTGTGGTCACCTCTCCATTCATTCTCCACCTGGATGTAGTCATCACCTCACCGTGCGGGTCGGGGGACCCCCGTTCTCCACATAGAGATGGGACCCCCATATATCAGACATTTATGTCACATCTCTCAGGTGAGAAAAGTAAAATCAAGACATTTCCCCTCCAGACAATAAAGACCTGACTCCTGACAACCTGACACATGGCGGATACTGGGGAGACATTGCTGACATCTCATAAGACGTGTTTTTTAGGTAAAGTTTTTAGTCATGTACAAAAAATAAACGCCATAAAAGAATTTAAAAAAACAAAACATTATCATTGTTTTTTTTTAGTCACCTTAGCTCTAAAAAATGTTTTTATTCATTTTTATAAAAAGTTATAAACTGCAGTTCATCCAAAAGACAACAAGCCCTCATTCGGCTCCATCCACGGAAAAATAAACAGTTCTGGCTCTGAGAATTTGGCGACACAAAACAAATATTTTTAACGATTTTTTATTTTATTTTTTAAATGTCATAGATCATGAAAAACGATAGAAATTTGGTATCGCTGTAATCGTATTGACCTGCAGAATAATGTTATCATGATGTTTTTACCACAAAATAAAAAAAATAAATAAATATGGAGGCATCACAGATTTTTTCTTATTTATAGAAACTCTGTATCTTGTACATGATGTGATCGGCGTTGTAATGTGGATAACAGTGGTCCTAGTAATAAAGAGGCTCTGTCACCACATTATAAGTGGCCTATATTGTACATGATGTGATCGGCGCTGTAATGTAGATAACAGTGGTCCTAGTAATAAAGAGGCTCTGTCACCACATTATAAGTGGCCTATATTGTACATGATGTGATCGGCGCTGTAATGTAGATAACAGTGGTCCTAGTAATAAAGAGGCTCTGTCACCACATTATAAGTGGCCTATATTGTACATGATGTGATCGGCGCTGTAATGTAGATAACAGTGGTCCTAGTAATAAAGAGTCTCTGTCACATTATAAGTGGCCTCTTTATTACTAGGACCACTGTTATCTACATTACAGCGCCGATCACATCATGTACAAGATATAATGTGGTGACAGAGCCTCTTTATTACTAGGACCACTGTTATCTACATTACAGCGCCGATCACATCATGTACAATATAGGCCACTTATAATGTGGTGACAGAGCCTCTTTATTACTAGGACCACTGTTATCTACATTACAACGCCGATCACATCATGTACAAGATAGGGCACTTATAATGTGGTGACAGAGCCTCTTTATTACTAGGACCACTGTTATCTACATTACAGCGCCGATCACATCATGTACAAGATAGGCCACTTATAATGTGGTGACAGAGACTCTTTATTACTAGGACCACTGTTATCTACATTACAGCGCCGATCACATCATGTACAATATAGGCCACTTATAATGTGGTGACAAAGCCTCTTTATTACTAGGACCACTGTTATCTACATTACAGCGCCGATCACACCATGTACAAGATATAATGTGGTGACAGAGCCTCTTTATTACTAGGACCACTGTTATCTACATTACAGCACCGATCACACCATGTACAAGATAGGCCACTTATAATGTGGTGACAGAGACTCTTTAACAAAGGCTGAATGCGGTTTTGCCGCGTGTATTCGCTTGCGGAAAATCCACAGCGTAAAACCAGCAAAGTCTTTTAGACTCCAGGTAATCTCATGTCCACGCTGCTGTATTTTTCAGGACGTAAATTGACCCGCGGTGCGTATTTTCGAAACCACAGCAGGTCAATTTATCTCATGATTCCGATAACAAATTCTATCATCGTAGTTCTATAGAAATACACGGCTAAACCCACAGCACGAAAACACAGCTATTTACACCAAAACGTAAAAACCGCGCCCAAAAACGCATCACAAAACAGTGCATTTTTTTCCTGCAAATTTCTTACCGTTTCCTGCGTTTTGCTGCTTAAATTATGTGATGCTTTATAGGACGCCCTGAAAATCTACAACTCGTCCCGCAGAATCTAATCCTCGCACCGCGGGACAGACAGAAAAACACAAAGTTATAGATCTGAGAAGACGGAGAGGAAAAAATGAAAACAGAAAATCACCCGGTCGTTAAGGGGTTAACCTGCGGTGCGGATTATAAACACGCAGGATATCGGATTTATACCGCGGATTCCCTGCGCATTTGTTGCAGAATTTCCCCATTAAGTTCAATGGGAAAGTCAAGTTCCGCAACAAACGCCATTGTTCCCAGAATCCTCTGCGGCTCCACCGCGTGTTCACAGCAACGCTGCAGGTTACACTTATATAAAATAGAAGGCGTCATGTGACCCCTGCAGCCAATCACAGGCTGGAGAGGTCACATGTCATTATAGGGGTCACCTGGACACAGCCAGAAGAGCAGGGACGTGTTGCTATGGTAACGCTCGGAGAGGTTAGGATCGGCCTTGCTGTATTTCTGTAGTAGATATTCGGCAGGATTATACGTCCACCATTTGGGGTGAATATTCGAGGTGATTTCCTTGCGTGTTGTGGGTCGTATTCGCTACGTGTGAACATTCCCTTAAACCGCACGGTGAACGACATTAACAAGAAATGTATAAAAGTCAGTGAATAAGTTGTATGTCCCGAATATTATGTCATTACAAAATACGACTCGTCCCACAAAACACCCGACCACTACAAAGACCAGAAATAACTACTTACCCCAAAGAGGCCGGCACTGGAGGGGTTAAATCCCGGCTAGGAGTCCAGAGGGCGGGGTCACTCAATGATTGACAGCTCTCTGTATACACACACTCATACAGGGGTGACTGATAACAGAGAGAACACCCGACCAGCGCTGCGCTCTACCTATTACACGGACGTGGCGGAAGGACCTGTGATGACGTCACCACCATGTGACCGGGGTAGGAGGGGCGCAGCTTATCAGTGGTGGATGAAGGACCGTGATATTAACATCACGTGACCGCTGCATCAATAGGCGGAGCTTAAAATACAAAGATTGAGCGATGTATGAAGGACCAGTGATGACGATCACGTGACATGAGGGGTTATGAGGATCATGCGACTGGTTACAGAGTGATCGGAGCTCAGCGGTGCAGAATATAACAGCTTGTGGCTGAAGGTCATGTGACAGAAAGAACTACCGACCAGCGCCACTCTCTAACTCTTAGATGGCAATAGCTGAAGGCCCTGTGATGACGTCACTTGACCGGGGCGGGGCTTTCCAGTTAAGAGTCGGAAGAAGTAGCTGAAGGACCTGTGACGATGATCACGTGACAAGAGGGGTTGTGAGGATCATGTGACCGGCGGAGGAGTAGTCGGAGATAAGCAGTAGAAAATATAATAGTTTGTGGATAAAGGACCTGTGATAATGTCCCAACAGTGTGACAGGACAGGAGGGCGGAGCTTATCAGTAGAGAAGAAGTGGTGGATGTAGGACCTGTGACGATGATCACGTGACGAGGGGCGGGGCTCCTGTTCTGTGGAGAAGCGGTGGAGTCAGTGTTTCTTCTATAGGTTGTCAGCAAATGTGTGAGAGCTGGAGCCAGGGGAATGCTGGGAGTTGTAGTCCTCCCCTCATACCCCCTCCCTGTAATGATATCACATAATAACAGGCTGGACATGCTGGGAGTTGTAGTTCTCTCTTATACTTCTCCCTGTAATGTCCTCTGATATCCCATAATAACAGCCTGGACATGCTGGGAGTTGTAGTCCTCTCTTATACCTCCTCCTGGTGATATCCCATAATAACAGTCTAGACACGCTGGGGGTTGTAGTCCTCTTATACATCCTCCCTGTAATGTCCTCTGATATCCCATAATAACAGTCTGGACATGCTGGGAGTTGTGGTTCTCCTCTTATACCTCCTCCCTGCAATGTCCTCTGATATCACATAATTACAGTCTGGACACGCTGGGGGTTGTAGTTCTCTCCTCTTATACTTCCCTGTAATGTCCTCTGATATCCCATAATAACAGTCTGGACACGCTGGGGGTTGTAGTCCTCTCTTATACCTCCTCCCTGTAATGTCCTCTGATATCACATAATAACAGGCTGGACATGCTGGGAGTTGTAGTTCTCTCCTCTTATACCTCCTCCCTGTAATTTCCTCTGATATCCCATAATAACAGCCTGGACATGCTGGGAGTTGTAGTCCTCTCTTATACCTCCTCCCTGTAATGTCCTCTGATATCCCATAATAACAGCCTGGACATGCTGGGAGTTGTAGTTATCTCTTATACTTCTCCCTGTAATGTCCTCTGATATCCCATAATAACAGCCTGGACATGCTGGGAGTTGTAGTTCTCTCTTATGCTTCTCCCTGTAATGTCCTCTGATATCCCATAATAACAGTCTGGACATGCTGGGAGTTGTAGTTCTCTCTTATAGTTCTCCCTGTAATGTCCTCTGATATCCCATAATAACAGTCTGGACATGCTGGGAGTTGTAGTTCTCTCTTATACTTCTTCCTGTAATGTCCTCTGATATCCCATAATAACAGCCTGGACATGCTGGGAGTTGTAGTTCTCTCTTATACTTCTCCCTGTAATGTCCTCTGATATCCCATAATAACAGCCTGGACATGCTGGGAGTTGTAGTTCTCTCTTATACTTCTCCCTGTAATGTCCTCTGATATCCCATAATAACAGTCTGGACATGCTGGGAGTTGTAGTTCTCTCTTATACTTCTTCCTGTAATGTCCTCTGATATCCCATAATAACAGCCTGGACATGCTGGGAGTTGTAGTCCTCTCTTATACCTCCTCCCTGTAATGTTCTCTGATATCCCATAATAACAGCCTGGACATGCTGGGAGTTGTAGTTCTCTTATACCTCCTCCCTGTACTGTCCTCTGATATCCCATAATAACAGTCTGGACATGCTGGGAGTTGTAGTTCTCTCTTATACTTCTCCCTGTAATGTCCTCTGATATCCCATAATAACAGCCTGGACATGCTGGGAGTTGTAGTTCTCTCTTATACTTCTCCCTGTAATGTCCTCTGATATCCCATAATAACAGCCTGGACATGCTGGGAGTTGTAGTTCTCTCTTATACTCCTCCCTGTAATGTCCTCTGATATCCCATAATAACAGCCTGGACATGCTGGGAGTTGTAGTCCTCTCTTATACCTCCTCCCTGTAATGTTCTCTGATATCCCATAATAACAGCCTGGACATGCTGGGAGTTGTAGTTCTCTTATACCTCCTCCCTGTACTGTCCTCTGATATCCCATAATAACAGTCTGGACATGCTGGGAGTTGTAGTTCTCTCTTATACTTCTCCCTGTAATGTCCTCTGATATCCCATAATAACAGCCTGGACATGCTGGGAGTTGTAGTTCTCTCTTATACTTCTCCCTGTAATGTCCTCTGATATCCCATAATAACAGCCTGGACATGCTGGGAGTTGTAGTTCTCTCTTATACTCCTCCCTGTAATGTCCTCTGATATCCCATAATAACAGCCTGGACATGCTGGGAGTTGTAGTCCTCTCTTATACCTCCTCCCTGTAATGTCCTCTGATATCTCACAATAACAGCCTGGACATGCTGGGAGTTGTAGTTCTCTCTTATACCTCCTCCCTGTAATGTCCTCTGCTATCCCATAATAACAGCCTGGACATGCTGGGAGTTGTAGTCCTCTCTTATACCTCCTCCCTGTAATGTCCTCTGATATCCCATAATAACAGCCTGGACATGCTGGGAGTTGTAGTCCTCTCTTATACCTCCTCCCTGTAATGTCCTCTGATATCTCATAATAACAGCCTGGACATGCTGGGAGTTGTAGTCCTCTTATACCTCCTCCCTGTAATGTCCTCTGATATCCCATAGTAACAGTCTGGACATGCTGGGAGTTGTAGTCCTCTCTTATACCTCCTCCCTGTAATGTCCTCTGATATCCCATAATAACAGTCTGGACATGCTGGGAGTTGTAGTTCTCTCTTATACTTCTCCCTGTAATGTCCTCTGATATCCCATAATAACAGCCTGGACATGCTGGGAGTTGTAGTTCTCTCTTATACTTCTCCCTGTAATGTCCTCTGATATCCAATAATAACAGCCTGGACATGCTGGGAGTTGTAGTTCTCTCTTATACTTCTCCCTGTAATGTCCTCTGATATCCCATAATAACAGTCTGGACATGCTGGGAGTTGTAGTTCCCTCTTATACTTCTTCCTGTAATGTCTTCTGATATACCATAATAACAGTCTGGACATGCTGGGAGTTGTGGTTCTCTCCTCTTATACCTCCTCATTGCAATATCCTCTGATATCACATAATTACAGTCTGGACACGCTGGGGGTTGTAGTTCTCTCCTCTTATACTTCCCTGTAATGTCCTCTGATATCCCATAATAACAGCCTGGATATGCTGGGAGTTGTAGTCCTCTCATACCTCCTCCCTGTAATGTCCTCTGATATCCCATAATAACAGTCTGGACATGCTGGAAGTTGTTGTTCTCTTATACTTCCCCTGTAATGTCCTCTGATATCCCATAATAACAGTCTGGACACGCTGGGGGTTGTAGTCCTCTCCTCTTATACCTCTCCCTGTAATGTCCTCTGATATCACATAATAACAGGCTGGACATGCTGGGAGTTGTAGTTCTCTCTTATACCTCCTCCCTGTAATGTCCTCTGATATCCCATAATAACAGCCTGGACATGCTGGGAGTTGTAGTCCTCTCTTATACCTCCTCCCTGTAATGTCCTCTGATATCCCATAATAACAGCCTGGACATGCTGGGAGTTGTAGTCCTCTCTTATACCTCCTCCCTGTAATGTCCTCTGATATCTCATAATAACAGCCTGGACATGCTGGGAGTTGTAGTTCTCTTATACCTCCTCCCTGTAATGTCCTCTGATATCCCATAATAACAGTCTGGACATGCTGGGAGTTGTAGTTCTCTCTTATACTTCTCCCTGTAATGTCCTCTGATATCCCATAATAACAGCCTGGACATGCTGGGAGTTGTAGTTCTCTCTTATACTTCTCCCTGTAATGTCCTCTGATATCCCATAATAACAGCCTGGACATGCTGGGAGTTGTATTCCTCTCTTATACCTCCTCCCTGTAATGTCCTCTGATATCCCATAATAACAGCCTGGACATGCTGGGAGTTGTAGTCCTCTCTTATACCTCCTCCCTGTAATGTCCTCTGATATCCCATAATAACAGCCTGGACATGCTGGGAGTTGTAGTCCTCTCTTATACCTCCTCCCTGTAATGTCCTCTGATATCCCATAATAACAGCCTGGACATGCTGGGAGTTGTAGTTCTCGCTTATACCTCCTCCCTGTAATGTCCTCTGATATCCCATAATAACAGTCTGGACATGCTGGGAGTTGTAGTTCTCTCTTATACTTCTCCCTGTAATGTCCTCTGATATCCCATAATAACAGCCTGGACATGCTGGGAGTTGTAGTTCTCTCTTATACTTCTACCTGTAATGTCCTCTGATATCCCATAATAACAGCCTGGACATGCTGGGAGTTGTAGTTCTCTCTTATACTTCTCCCTGTAATGTCCTCTGATATCCCATAATAACAGTCTGGACATGCTGGGAGTTGTAGTTCTCTCTTATACTTCTTCCTGTAATGTCTTCTGATATCCCATAATAACAGTCTGGACATGCTGGGAGTTGTGGTTCTCTCCTCTTATACCTCCTCATTGCAATATCCTCTGATATCACATAATTACAGTCTGGACACGCTGGGGGTTGTAGTTCTCTCCTCTTATACTTCCCTGTAATGTCCTCTGATATCCCATAATAACAGCCTGGATATGCTGGGAGTTGTAGTACTCTCATACCTCCTCCCTGTAATGTCCTCTGATATCACATAATTACAGTCTGGACATGCTGGGAGTTGTTGTTCTCTTATACTTCCCCTGTAATGTCCTCTGATATCCCATAATAACAGTCTGGACACGCTGGGGGTTGTAGTCCTCTCCTCTTATACCTCTCCCTGTAATGTCCTCTGATATCACATAATAACAGGCTGGACATGCTGGGAGTTGTAGTTCTCTCTTATACCTCCTCCCTGTAATGTCCTCCGATATCCCATAATAACAACCTGGACATGCTGGGAGTTGTAGTCCTCTCTTATACCTCCTCCCTGTAATGTCCTCTGATATCCCATAATAACAGCCTGGACATGCTGGGATTTGTAGTCCTCTCTTATACCTCCTCCCTGTAATGTCCTCTGATATCCCATAGTAACAGTCTGGACATGCTGGGAGTTGTAGTCCTCTCTTATACCTCCTCCCTGTAATGTCCTCTGATATCCCATAATAACAGTCTGGACATGCTGGGAGTTGTAGTTCTCTCTTATACTTCTCCCTGTAATGTCCTCTGATATCCCATAATAACAGCCTGGACATGCTGGGAGTTGTAGTTCTCTCTTATACTTCTCCCTGTAATGTCCTCTGATATCCAATAATAACAGCCTGGACATGCTGGGAGTTGTAGTTCTCTCTTATACTTCTCCCTGTAATGTCCTCTGATATCCCATAATAACAGTCTGGACATGCTGGGAGTTGTAGTTCCCTCTTATACTTCTTCCTGTAATGTCTTCTGATATACCATAATAACAGTCTGGACATGCTGGGAGTTGTGGTTCTCTCCTCTTATACCTCCTCATTGCAATATCCTCTGATATCACATAATTACAGTCTGGACACGCTGGGGGTTGTAGTTCTCTCCTCTTATACTTCCCTGTAATGTCCTCTGATATCCCATAATAACAGCCTGGATATGCTGGGAGTTGTAGTCCTCTCATACCTCCTCCCTGTAATGTCCTCTGATATCCCATAATAACAGTCTGGACATGCTGGAAGTTGTTGTTCTCTTATACTTCCCCTGTAATGTCCTCTGATATCCCATAATAACAGTCTGGACACGCTGGGGGTTGTAGTCCTCTCCTCTTATACCTCTCCCTGTAATGTCCTCTGATATCACATAATAACAGGCTGGACATGCTGGGAGTTGTAGTTCTCTCTTATACCTCCTCCCTGTAATGTCCTCTGATATCCCATAATAACAGCCTGGACATGCTGGGAGTTGTAGTCCTCTCTTATACCTCCTCCCTGTAATGTCCTCTGATATCCCATAATAACAGCCTGGACATGCTGGGAGTTGTAGTCCTCTCTTATACCTCCTCCCTGTAATGTCCTCTGATATCTCATAATAACAGCCTGGACATGCTGGGAGTTGTAGTTCTCTTATACCTCCTCCCTGTAATGTCCTCTGATATCCCATAATAACAGTCTGGACATGCTGGGAGTTGTAGTTCTCTCTTATACTTCTCCCTGTAATGTCCTCTGATATCCCATAATAACAGCCTGGACATGCTGGGAGTTGTAGTTCTCTCTTATACTTCTCCCTGTAATGTCCTCTGATATCCCATAATAACAGCCTGGACATGCTGGGAGTTGTATTCCTCTCTTATACCTCCTCCCTGTAATGTCCTCTGATATCCCATAATAACAGCCTGGACATGCTGGGAGTTGTAGTCCTCTCTTATACCTCCTCCCTGTAATGTCCTCTGATATCCCATAATAACAGCCTGGACATGCTGGGAGTTGTAGTCCTCTCTTATACCTCCTCCCTGTAATGTCCTCTGATATCCCATAATAACAGCCTGGACATGCTGGGAGTTGTAGTTCTCGCTTATACCTCCTCCCTGTAATGTCCTCTGATATCCCATAATAACAGTCTGGACATGCTGGGAGTTGTAGTTCTCTCTTATACTTCTCCCTGTAATGTCCTCTGATATCCCATAATAACAGCCTGGACATGCTGGGAGTTGTAGTTCTCTCTTATACTTCTACCTGTAATGTCCTCTGATATCCCATAATAACAGCCTGGACATGCTGGGAGTTGTAGTTCTCTCTTATACTTCTCCCTGTAATGTCCTCTGATATCCCATAATAACAGTCTGGACATGCTGGGAGTTGTAGTTCTCTCTTATACTTCTTCCTGTAATGTCTTCTGATATCCCATAATAACAGTCTGGACATGCTGGGAGTTGTGGTTCTCTCCTCTTATACCTCCTCATTGCAATATCCTCTGATATCACATAATTACAGTCTGGACACGCTGGGGGTTGTAGTTCTCTCCTCTTATACTTCCCTGTAATGTCCTCTGATATCCCATAATAACAGCCTGGATATGCTGGGAGTTGTAGTACTCTCATACCTCCTCCCTGTAATGTCCTCTGATATCACATAATTACAGTCTGGACATGCTGGGAGTTGTTGTTCTCTTATACTTCCCCTGTAATGTCCTCTGATATCCCATAATAACAGTCTGGACACGCTGGGGGTTGTAGTCCTCTCCTCTTATACCTCTCCCTGTAATGTCCTCTGATATCACATAATAACAGGCTGGACATGCTGGGAGTTGTAGTTCTCTCTTATACCTCCTCCCTGTAATGTCCTCCGATATCCCATAATAACAACCTGGACATGCTGGGAGTTGTAGTCCTCTCTTATACCTCCTCCCTGTAATGTCCTCTGATATCCCATAATAACAGCCTGGACATGCTGGGAGTTGTAGTCCTCTCTTATACCTCCTCCCTGTAATGTCCTCTGATATCCCATAATAACAGCCTGGACATGCTGGGAGTTGTAGTCCTCTCTTATACCTCCTCCCTTAAATGTCCTCTGATATCCCATAATAACAGCCTGGACATGCTGGGAGTTGTAGTTCTCTTATACCTCCTCCCTGTAATGTCCTCTGATATCCCATAATAACAGTCTGGACATGCTGGGAGTTGTAGTTCTCTCTTATACTTCTCCCTGTAATGTCCTCTGATATCCCATAATAACAGCCTGGACATGCTGGGAGTTGTAGTTCTCTCTTATACTTCTCCCTGTAATGTCCTCTGATATCCCATAATAACAGTCTGGACATGCTGGGAGTTGTAGTTCTCTCCTCTTATACCTGCTCCATGTAATGTCCTCTGATGTCCCATAATAACAGGCTGGACATGCTGGGAGTTGTAGTTCTCTCCTCTTATACCTCCTCCCTGTAATTTCCTCTGATATCCCATAATAACAGCCTGGACATGCTGGGAGTTGTAGTCCTCTCTTATACCTCCTCCCTGTAATGTCCTCTGATATCCCATAATAACAGCCTGGACATGCTGGGAGTTGTAGTTCTCTCTTATACTTCTCCCTGTAATGTCCTCTGATATCCCATAATAACAGCCTGGACATGCTGGGAGTTGTAGTTCTCTCTTATGCTTCTCCCTGTAATGTCCTCTGATATCCCATAATAACAGCCTGGACATGCTGGGAGTTGTAGTTCTCTCTTATACTTCTCCCTGTAATGTCCTCTGATATCCCATAATAACAGTCTGGACATGCTGGGAGTTGTAGTTCTCTCTTATACTTCTTCCTGTAATGTCCTCTGATATCCCATAATAACAGCCTGGACATGCTGGGAGTTGTAGTCCTCTCTTATACCTCCTCCCTGTAATGTCCTCTGATATCCCACAATAACAGCCTGGACATGCTGGGTGTTGTAGTTCTCTTATACCTCCTCCCTGTAATGTCCTCTGATATCCCATAATAACAGCCTGGACATGCTGGGAGTTGTAGTTCTCTCTTATACTTCTCCCTGTAATGTCCTCTGATATCCCATAATAACAGCCTGGACATGCTGGGAGTTGTAGTTCTCTCTTATACTTCTCCCTGTAATGTCCTCTGATATCCCATAATAACAGTCTGGACATGCTGGGAGTTGTAGTTCTCTCTTATACTTCTTCCTGTAATGTCCTCTGATATCCCATAATAACAGCCTGGACATGCTGGGAGTTGTAGTCCTCTCTTATACCTCCTCCCTGTAATGTCCTCTGATAACCCCTTATAACAGCCTGGACATGCTGGGAGTTGTAGTCCTCTCTTATACCTCCTCCTTGTAATGTCCTCTGATATCCCATAATAACAGCCTGGACATGCTGGGAGTTGTAGTCCTCTCTTATACCTCCTCCCTGTAATGTCCTCTGATATCCCATAATAACAGCCTGGACATGCTGGGAGTTGTAGTCCTCTCTTATACCTCCTCCCTGTAATGTCCTCTGATATCCCATAATAACAGCCTGGACATGCTGGGAGTTGTAGTTCTCGCTTATACCTCCTCCCTGTAATGTCCTCTGATATCCCATAATAACAGTCTGGACATGCTGGGAGTTGTAGTTCTCTCTTATACTTCTCCCTGTAATGTCCTCTGATATCCCATAATAACAGCCTGGACATGCTGGGAGTTGTAGTTCTCTCTTATACTTCTACCTGTAATGTCCTCTGATATCCCATAATAACAGCCTGGACATGCTGGGAGTTGTAGTTCTCTCTTATACTTCTCCCTGTAATGTCCTCTGATATCCCATAATAACAGTCTGGACATGCTGGGAGTTGTAGTTCTCTCTTATACTTCTTCCTGTAATGTCTTCTGATATCCCATAATAACAGTCTGGACATGCTGGGAGTTGTGGTTCTCTCCTCTTATACCTCCTCATTGCAATATCCTCTGATATCACATAATTACAGTCTGGACACGCTGGGGGTTGTAGTTCTCTCCTCTTATACTTCCCTGTAATGTCCTCTGATATCCCATAATAACAGCCTGGATATGCTGGGAGTTGTAGTACTCTCATACCTCCTCCCTGTAATGTCCTCTGATATCACATAATTACAGTCTGGACATGCTGGGAGTTGTTGTTCTCTTATACTTCCCCTGTAATGTCCTCTGATATCCCATAATAACAGTCTGGACACGCTGGGGGTTGTAGTCCTCTCCTCTTATACCTCTCCCTGTAATGTCCTCTGATATCACATAATAACAGGCTGGACATGCTGGGAGTTGTAGTTCTCTCTTATACCTCCTCCCTGTAATGTCCTCCGATATCCCATAATAACAACCTGGACATGCTGGGAGTTGTAGTCCTCTCTTATACCTCCTCCCTGTAATGTCCTCTGATATCCCATAATAACAGCCTGGACATGCTGGGAGTTGTAGTCCTCTCTTATACCTCCTCCCTGTAATGTCCTCTGATATCCCATAATAACAGCCTGGACATGCTGGGAGTTGTAGTCCTCTCTTATACCTCCTCCCTTAAATGTCCTCTGATATCCCATAATAACAGCCTGGACATGCTGGGAGTTGTAGTTCTCTTATACCTCCTCCCTGTAATGTCCTCTGATATCCCATAATAACAGTCTGGACATGCTGGGAGTTGTAGTTCTCTCTTATACTTCTCCCTGTAATGTCCTCTGATATCCCATAATAACAGCCTGGACATGCTGGGAGTTGTAGTTCTCTCTTATACTTCTCCCTGTAATGTCCTCTGATATCCCATAATAACAGTCTGGACATGCTGGGAGTTGTAGTTCTCTCCTCTTATACCTGCTCCATGTAATGTCCTCTGATATCCCATAATAACAGGCTGGACATGCTGGGAGTTGTAGTTCTCTCCTCTTATACCTCCTCCCTGTAATTTCCTCTGATATCCCATAATAACAGCCTGGACATGCTGGGAGTTGTAGTCCTCTCTTATACCTCCTCCCTGTAATGTCCTCTGATATCCCATAATAACAGCCTGGACATGCTGGGAGTTGTAGTTCTCTCTTATACTTCTCCCTGTAATGTCCTCTGATATCCCATAATAACAGCCTGGACATGCTGGGAGTTGTAGTTCTCTCTTATGCTTCTCCCTGTAATGTCCTCTGATATCCCATAATAACAGCCTGGACATGCTGGGAGTTGTAGTTCTCTCTTATACTTCTCCCTGTAATGTCCTCTGATATCCCATAATAACAGTCTGGACATGCTGGGAGTTGTAGTTCTCTCTTATACTTCTTCCTGTAATGTCCTCTGATATCCCATAATAACAGCCTGGACATGCTGGGAGTTGTAGTCCTCTCTTATACCTCCTCCCTGTAATGTCCTCTGATATCCCACAATAACAGCCTGGACATGCTGGGTGTTGTAGTTCTCTTATACCTCCTCCCTGTAATGTCCTCTGATATCCCATAATAACAGCCTGGACATGCTGGGAGTTGTAGTTCTCTCTTATACTTCTCCCTGTAATGTCCTCTGATATCCCATAATAACAGCCTGGACATGCTGGGAGTTGTAGTTCTCTCTTATACTTCTCCCTGTAATGTCCTCTGATATCCAATAATAACAGCCTGGACATGCTGGGAGTTGTAGTTCTCTCTTATACTTCTCCCTGTAATGTCCTCTGATATCCCATAATAACAGTCTGGACATGCTGGGAGTTGTAGTTCCCTCTTATACTTCTTCCTGTAATGTCTTCTGATATACCATAATAACAGTCTGGACATGCTGGGAGTTGTGGTTCTCTCCTCTTATACCTCCTCATTGCAATATCCTCTGATATCACATAATTACAGTCTGGACACGCTGGGGGTTGTAGTTCTCTCCTCTTATACTTCCCTGTAATGTCCTCTGATATCCCATAATAACAGCCTGGATATGCTGGGAGTTGTAGTCCTCTCATACCTCCTCCCTGTAATGTCCTCTGATATCCCATAATAACAGTCTGGACATGCTGGAAGTTGTTGTTCTCTTATACTTCCCCTGTAATGTCCTCTGATATCCCATAATAACAGTCTGGACACGCTGGGGGTTGTAGTCCTCTCCTCTTATACCTCTCCCTGTAATGTCCTCTGATATCACATAATAACAGGCTGGACATGCTGGGAGTTGTAGTTCTCTCTTATACCTCCTCCCTGTAATGTCCTCTGATATCCCATAATAACAGCCTGGACATGCTGGGAGTTGTAGTCCTCTCTTATACCTCCTCCCTGTAATGTCCTCTGATATCCCATAATAACAGCCTGGACATGCTGGGAGTTGTAGTCCTCTCTTATACCTCCTCCCTGTAATGTCCTCTGATATCTCATAATAACAGCCTGGACATGCTGGGAGTTGTAGTTCTCTTATACCTCCTCCCTGTAATGTCCTCTGATATCCCATAATAACAGTCTGGACATGCTGGGAGTTGTAGTTCTCTCTTATACTTCTCCCTGTAATGTCCTCTGATATCCCATAATAACAGCCTGGACATGCTGGGAGTTGTAGTCCTCTCTTATACCTCCTCCCTGTAATGTCCTCTGATATCCCATAATAACAGCCTGGACATGCTGGGAGTTGTAGTTCTCGCTTATACCTCCTCCCTGTAATGTCCTCTGATATCCCATAATAACAGTCTGGACATGCTGGGAGTTGTAGTTCTCTCTTATACTTCTCCCTGTAATGTCCTCTGATATCCCATAATAACAGCCTGGACATGCTGGGAGTTGTAGTTCTCTCTTATACTTCTACCTGTAATGTCCTCTGATATCCCATAATAACAGCCTGGACATGCTGGGAGTTGTAGTTCTCTCTTATACTTCTCCCTGTAATGTCCTCTGATATCCCATAATAACAGTCTGGACATGCTGGGAGTTGTAGTTCTCTCTTATACTTCTTCCTGTAATGTCTTCTGATATCCCATAATAACAGTCTGGACATGCTGGGAGTTGTGGTTCTCTCCTCTTATACCTCCTCATTGCAATATCCTCTGATATCACATAATTACAGTCTGGACACGCTGGGGGTTGTAGTTCTCTCCTCTTATACTTCCCTGTAATGTCCTCTGATATCCCATAATAACAGCCTGGATATGCTGGGAGTTGTAGTACTCTCATACCTCCTCCCTGTAATGTCCTCTGATATCACATAATTACAGTCTGGACATGCTGGGAGTTGTTGTTCTCTTATACTTCCCCTGTAATGTCCTCTGATATCCCATAATAACAGTCTGGACACGCTGGGGGTTGTAGTCCTCTCCTCTTATACCTCTCCCTGTAATGTCCTCTGATATCACATAATAACAGGCTGGACATGCTGGGAGTTGTAGTTCTCTCTTATACCTCCTCCCTGTAATGTCCTCCGATATCCCATAATAACAACCTGGACATGCTGGGAGTTGTAGTCCTCTCTTATACCTCCTCCCTGTAATGTCCTCTGATATCCCATAATAACAGCCTGGACATGCTGGGAGTTGTAGTCCTCTCTTATACCTCCTCCCTGTAATGTCCTCTGATATCCCATAGTAACAGTCTGGACATGCTGGGAGTTGTAGTCCTCTCTTATACCTCCTCCCTGTAATGTCCTCTGATATCCCATAATAACAGTCTGGACATGCTGGGAGTTGTAGTTCTCTCTTATACTTCTCCCTGTAATGTCCTCTGATATCCCATAATAACAGCCTGGACATGCTGGGAGTTGTAGTTCTCTCTTATACTTCTCCCTGTAATGTCCTCTGATATCCAATAATAACAGCCTGGACATGCTGGGAGTTGTAGTTCTCTCTTATACTTCTCCCTGTAATGTCCTCTGATATCCCATAATAACAGTCTGGACATGCTGGGAGTTGTAGTTCCCTCTTATACTTCTTCCTGTAATGTCTTCTGATATACCATAATAACAGTCTGGACATGCTGGGAGTTGTGGTTCTCTCCTCTTATACCTCCTCATTGCAATATCCTCTGATATCACATAATTACAGTCTGGACACGCTGGGGGTTGTAGTTCTCTCCTCTTATACTTCCCTGTAATGTCCTCTGATATCCCATAATAACAGCCTGGATATGCTGGGAGTTGTAGTCCTCTCATACCTCCTCCCTGTAATGTCCTCTGATATCCCATAATAACAGTCTGGACATGCTGGAAGTTGTTGTTCTCTTATACTTCCCCTGTAATGTCCTCTGATATCCCATAATAACAGTCTGGACACGCTGGGGGTTGTAGTCCTCTCCTCTTATACCTCTCCCTGTAATGTCCTCTGATATCACATAATAACAGGCTGGACATGCTGGGAGTTGTAGTTCTCTCTTATACCTCCTCCCTGTAATGTCCTCTGATATCCCATAATAACAGCCTGGACATGCTGGGAGTTGTAGTCCTCTCTTATACCTCCTCCCTGTAATGTCCTCTGATATCCCATAATAACAGCCTGGACATGCTGGGAGTTGTAGTCCTCTCTTATACCTCCTCCCTGTAATGTCCTCTGATATCTCATAATAACAGCCTGGACATGCTGGGAGTTGTAGTTCTCTTATACCTCCTCCCTGTAATGTCCTCTGATATCCCATAATAACAGTCTGGACATGCTGGGAGTTGTAGTTCTCTCTTATACTTCTCCCTGTAATGTCCTCTGATATCCCATAATAACAGCCTGGACATGCTGGGAGTTGTAGTTCTCTCTTATACTTCTCCCTGTAATGTCCTCTGATATCCCATAATAACAGCCTGGACATGCTGGGAGTTGTATTCCTCTCTTATACCTCCTCCCTGTAATGTCCTCTGATATCCCATAATAACAGCCTGGACATGCTGGGAGTTGTAGTCCTCTCTTATACCTCCTCCCTGTAATGTCCTCTGATATCCCATAATAACAGCCTGGACATGCTGGGAGTTGTAGTCCTCTCTTATACCTCCTCCCTGTAATGTCCTCTGATATCCCATAATAACAGCCTGGACATGCTGGGAGTTGTAGTTCTCGCTTATACCTCCTCCCTGTAATGTCCTCTGATATCCCATAATAACAGTCTGGACATGCTGGGAGTTGTAGTTCTCTCTTATACTTCTCCCTGTAATGTCCTCTGATATCCCATAATAACAGCCTGGACATGCTGGGAGTTGTAGTTCTCTCTTATACTTCTACCTGTAATGTCCTCTGATATCCCATAATAACAGCCTGGACATGCTGGGAGTTGTAGTTCTCTCTTATACTTCTCCCTGTAATGTCCTCTGATATCCCATAATAACAGTCTGGACATGCTGGGAGTTGTAGTTCTCTCTTATACTTCTTCCTGTAATGTCTTCTGATATCCCATAATAACAGTCTGGACATGCTGGGAGTTGTGGTTCTCTCCTCTTATACCTCCTCATTGCAATATCCTCTGATATCACATAATTACAGTCTGGACACGCTGGGGGTTGTAGTTCTCTCCTCTTATACTTCCCTGTAATGTCCTCTGATATCCCATAATAACAGCCTGGATATGCTGGGAGTTGTAGTACTCTCATACCTCCTCCCTGTAATGTCCTCTGATATCACATAATTACAGTCTGGACATGCTGGGAGTTGTTGTTCTCTTATACTTCCCCTGTAATGTCCTCTGATATCCCATAATAACAGTCTGGACACGCTGGGGGTTGTAGTCCTCTCCTCTTATACCTCTCCCTGTAATGTCCTCTGATATCACATAATAACAGGCTGGACATGCTGGGAGTTGTAGTTCTCTCTTATACCTCCTCCCTGTAATGTCCTCCGATATCCCATAATAACAACCTGGACATGCTGGGAGTTGTAGTCCTCTCTTATACCTCCTCCCTGTAATGTCCTCTGATATCCCATAATAACAGCCTGGACATGCTGGGAGTTGTAGTCCTCTCTTATACCTCCTCCCTGTAATGTCCTCTGATATCCCATAATAACAGCCTGGACATGCTGGGAGTTGTAGTCCTCTCTTATACCTCCTCCCTTAAATGTCCTCTGATATCCCATAATAACAGCCTGGACATGCTGGGAGTTGTAGTTCTCTTATACCTCCTCCCTGTAATGTCCTCTGATATCCCATAATAACAGTCTGGACATGCTGGGAGTTGTAGTTCTCTCTTATACTTCTCCCTGTAATGTCCTCTGATATCCCATAATAACAGCCTGGACATGCTGGGAGTTGTAGTTCTCTCTTATACTTCTCCCTGTAATGTCCTCTGATATCCCATAATAACAGTCTGGACATGCTGGGAGTTGTAGTTCTCTCCTCTTATACCTGCTCCATGTAATGTCCTCTGATGTCCCATAATAACAGGCTGGACATGCTGGGAGTTGTAGTTCTCTCCTCTTATACCTCCTCCCTGTAATTTCCTCTGATATCCCATAATAACAGCCTGGACATGCTGGGAGTTGTAGTCCTCTCTTATACCTCCTCCCTGTAATGTCCTCTGATATCCCATAATAACAGCCTGGACATGCTGGGAGTTGTAGTTCTCTCTTATACTTCTCCCTGTAATGTCCTCTGATATCCCATAATAACAGCCTGGACATGCTGGGAGTTGTAGTTCTCTCTTATGCTTCTCCCTGTAATGTCCTCTGATATCCCATAATAACAGCCTGGACATGCTGGGAGTTGTAGTTCTCTCTTATACTTCTCCCTGTAATGTCCTCTGATATCCCATAATAACAGTCTGGACATGCTGGGAGTTGTAGTTCTCTCTTATACTTCTTCCTGTAATGTCCTCTGATATCCCATAATAACAGCCTGGACATGCTGGGAGTTGTAGTCCTCTCTTATACCTCCTCCCTGTAATGTCCTCTGATATCCCACAATAACAGCCTGGACATGCTGGGTGTTGTAGTTCTCTTATACCTCCTCCCTGTAATGTCCTCTGATATCCCATAATAACAGCCTGGACATGCTGGGAGTTGTAGTTCTCTCTTATACTTCTCCCTGTAATGTCCTCTGATATCCCATAATAACAGCCTGGACATGCTGGGAGTTGTAGTTCTCTCTTATACTTCTCCCTGTAATGTCCTCTGATATCCCATAATAACAGTCTGGACATGCTGGGAGTTGTAGTTCTCTCTTATACTTCTTCCTGTAATGTCCTCTGATATCCCATAATAACAGCCTGGACATGCTGGGAGTTGTAGTCCTCTCTTATACCTCCTCCCTGTAATGTCCTCTGATAACCCCTTATAACAGCCTGGACATGCTGGGAGTTGTAGTCCTCTCTTATACCTCCTCCCTGTAATGTCCTCTGATATCCCATAATAACAGCCTGGACATGCTGGGAGTTGTAGTCCTCTCTTATACCTCCTCCCTGTAATGTCCTCTGATATCCCATAATAACAGCCTGGACATGCTGGGAGTTGTAGTCCTCTCTTATACCTCCTCCCTGTAATGTCCTCTGATATCCCATAATAACAGCCTGGACATGCTGGGAGTTGTAGTTCTCGCTTATACCTCCTCCCTGTAATGTCCTCTGATATCCCATAATAACAGTCTGGACATGCTGGGAGTTGTAGTTCTCTCTTATACTTCTCCCTGTAATGTCCTCTGATATCCCATAATAACAGCCTGGACATGCTGGGAGTTGTAGTTCTCTCTTATACTTCTACCTGTAATGTCCTCTGATATCCCATAATAACAGCCTGGACATGCTGGGAGTTGTAGTTCTCTCTTATACTTCTCCCTGTAATGTCCTCTGATATCCCATAATAACAGTCTGGACATGCTGGGAGTTGTAGTTCTCTCTTATACTTCTTCCTGTAATGTCTTCTGATATCCCATAATAACAGTCTGGACATGCTGGGAGTTGTGGTTCTCTCCTCTTATACCTCCTCATTGCAATATCCTCTGATATCACATAATTACAGTCTGGACACGCTGGGGGTTGTAGTTCTCTCCTCTTATACTTCCCTGTAATGTCCTCTGATATCCCATAATAACAGCCTGGATATGCTGGGAGTTGTAGTACTCTCATACCTCCTCCCTGTAATGTCCTCTGATATCACATAATTACAGTCTGGACATGCTGGGAGTTGTTGTTCTCTTATACTTCCCCTGTAATGTCCTCTGATATCCCATAATAACAGTCTGGACACGCTGGGGGTTGTAGTCCTCTCCTCTTATACCTCTCCCTGTAATGTCCTCTGATATCACATAATAACAGGCTGGACATGCTGGGAGTTGTAGTTCTCTCTTATACCTCCTCCCTGTAATGTCCTCCGATATCCCATAATAACAACCTGGACATGCTGGGAGTTGTAGTCCTCTCTTATACCTCCTCCCTGTAATGTCCTCTGATATCCCATAATAACAGCCTGGACATGCTGGGAGTTGTAGTCCTCTCTTATACCTCCTCCCTGTAATGTCCTCTGATATCCCATAATAACAGCCTGGACATGCTGGGAGTTGTAGTCCTCTCTTATACCTCCTCCCTTAAATGTCCTCTGATATCCCATAATAACAGCCTGGACATGCTGGGAGTTGTAGTTCTCTTATACCTCCTCCCTGTAATGTCCTCTGATATCCCATAATAACAGTCTGGACATGCTGGGAGTTGTAGTTCTCGCTTATACTTCTCCCTGTAATGTCCTCTGATATCCCATAATAACAGCCTGGACATGCTGGGAGTTGTAGTTCTCTCTTATACTTCTCCCTGTAATGTCCTCTGATATCCCATAATAACAGTCTGGACATGCTGGGAGTTGTAGTTCTCTCCTCTTATACCTGCTCCATGTAATGTCCTCTGATATCCCATAATAACAGGCTGGACATGCTGGGAGTTGTAGTTCTCTCCTCTTATACCTCCTCCCTGTAATTTCCTCTGATATCCCATAATAACAGCCTGGACATGCTGGGAGTTGTAGTCCTCTCTTATACCTCCTCCCTGTAATGTCCTCTGATATCCCATAATAACAGCCTGGACATGCTGGGAGTTGTAGTTCTCTCTTATACTTCTCCCTGTAATGTCCTCTGATATCCCATAATAACAGCCTGGACATGCTGGGAGTTGTAGTTCTCTCTTATGCTTCTCCCTGTAATGTCCTCTGATATCCCATAATAACAGCCTGGACATGCTGGGAGTTGTAGTTCTCTCTTATACTTCTCCCTGTAATGTCCTCTGATATCCCATAATAACAGTCTGGACATGCTGGGAGTTGTAGTTCTCTCTTATACTTCTTCCTGTAATGTCCTCTGATATCCCATAATAACAGCCTGGACATGCTGGGAGTTGTAGTCCTCTCTTATACCTCCTCCCTGTAATGTCCTCTGATATCCCACAATAACAGCCTGGACATGCTGGGTGTTGTAGTTCTCTTATACCTCCTCCCTGTAATGTCCTCTGATATCCCATAATAACAGCCTGGACATGCTGGGAGTTGTAGTTCTCTCTTATACTTCTCCCTGTAATGTCCTCTGATATCCCATAATAACAGCCTGGACATGCTGGGAGTTGTAGTTCTCTCTTATACTTCTCCCTGTAATGTCCTCTGATATCCAATAATAACAGCCTGGACATGCTGGGAGTTGTAGTTCTCTCTTATACTTCTCCCTGTAATGTCCTCTGATATCCCATAATAACAGTCTGGACATGCTGGGAGTTGTAGTTCCCTCTTATACTTCTTCCTGTAATGTCTTCTGATATACCATAATAACAGTCTGGACATGCTGGGAGTTGTGGTTCTCTCCTCTTATACCTCCTCATTGCAATATCCTCTGATATCACATAATTACAGTCTGGACACGCTGGGGGTTGTAGTTCTCTCCTCTTATACTTCCCTGTAATGTCCTCTGATATCCCATAATAACAGCCTGGATATGCTGGGAGTTGTAGTCCTCTCATACCTCCTCCCTGTAATGTCCTCTGATATCCCATAATAACAGTCTGGACATGCTGGAAGTTGTTGTTCTCTTATACTTCCCCTGTAATGTCCTCTGATATCCCATAATAACAGTCTGGACACGCTGGGGGTTGTAGTCCTCTCCTCTTATACCTCTCCCTGTAATGTCCTCTGATATCACATAATAACAGGCTGGACATGCTGGGAGTTGTAGTTCTCTCTTATACCTCCTCCCTGTAATGTCCTCTGATATCCCATAATAACAGCCTGGACATGCTGGGAGTTGTAGTCCTCTCTTATACCTCCTCCCTGTAATGTCCTCTGATATCCCATAATAACAGCCTGGACATGCTGGGAGTTGTAGTCCTCTCTTATACCTCCTCCCTGTAATGTCCTCTGATATCTCATAATAACAGCCTGGACATGCTGGGAGTTGTAGTTCTCTTATACCTCCTCCCTGTAATGTCCTCTGATATCCCATAATAACAGTCTGGACATGCTGGGAGTTGTAGTTCTCTCTTATACTTCTCCCTGTAATGTCCTCTGATATCCCATAATAACAGCCTGGACATGCTGGGAGTTGTAGTTCTCTCTTATACTTCTCCCTGTAATGTCCTCTGATATCCCATAATAACAGCCTGGACATGCTGGGAGTTGTATTCCTCTCTTATACCTCCTCCCTGTAATGTCCTCTGATATCCCATAATAACAGCCTGGACATGCTGGGAGTTGTAGTCCTCTCTTATACCTCCTCCCTGTAATGTCCTCTGATATCCCATAATAACAGCCTGGACATGCTGGGAGTTGTAGTCCTCTCTTATACCTCCTCCCTGTAATGTCCTCTGATATCCCATAATAACAGCCTGGACATGCTGGGAGTTGTAGTTCTCGCTTATACCTCCTCCCTGTAATGTCCTCTGATATCCCATAATAACAGTCTGGACATGCTGGGAGTTGTAGTTCTCTCTTATACTTCTCCCTGTAATGTCCTCTGATATCCCATAATAACAGCCTGGACATGCTGGGAGTTGTAGTTCTCTCTTATACTTCTACCTGTAATGTCCTCTGATATCCCATAATAACAGCCTGGACATGCTGGGAGTTGTAGTTCTCTCTTATACTTCTCCCTGTAATGTCCTCTGATATCCCATAATAACAGTCTGGACATGCTGGGAGTTGTAGTTCTCTCTTATACTTCTTCCTGTAATGTCTTCTGATATCCCATAATAACAGTCTGGACATGCTGGGAGTTGTGGTTCTCTCCTCTTATACCTCCTCATTGCAATATCCTCTGATATCACATAATTACAGTCTGGACACGCTGGGGGTTGTAGTTCTCTCCTCTTATACTTCCCTGTAATGTCCTCTGATATCCCATAATAACAGCCTGGATATGCTGGGAGTTGTAGTACTCTCATACCTCCTCCCTGTAATGTCCTCTGATATCACATAATTACAGTCTGGACATGCTGGGAGTTGTTGTTCTCTTATACTTCCCCTGTAATGTCCTCTGATATCCCATAATAACAGTCTGGACACGCTGGGGGTTGTAGTCCTCTCCTCTTATACCTCTCCCTGTAATGTCCTCTGATATCACATAATAACAGGCTGGACATGCTGGGAGTTGTAGTTCTCTCTTATACCTCCTCCCTGTAATGTCCTCCGATATCCCATAATAACAACCTGGACATGCTGGGAGTTGTAGTCCTCTCTTATACCTCCTCCCTGTAATGTCCTCTGATATCCCATAATAACAGCCTGGACATGCTGGGAGTTGTAGTCCTCTCTTATACCTCCTCCCTGTAATGTCCTCTGATATCCCATAATAACAGCCTGGACATGCTGGGAGTTGTAGTCCTCTCTTATACCTCCTCCCTTAAATGTCCTCTGATATCCCATAATAACAGCCTGGACATGCTGGGAGTTGTAGTTCTCTTATACCTCCTCCCTGTAATGTCCTCTGATATCCCATAATAACAGTCTGGACATGCTGGGAGTTGTAGTTCTCTCTTATACTTCTCCCTGTAATGTCCTCTGATATCCCATAATAACAGCCTGGACATGCTGGGAGTTGTAGTTCTCTCTTATACTTCTCCCTGTAATGTCCTCTGATATCCCATAATAACAGTCTGGACATGCTGGGAGTTGTAGTTCTCTCCTCTTATACCTGCTCCATGTAATGTCCTCTGATGTCCCATAATAACAGGCTGGACATGCTGGGAGTTGTAGTTCTCTCCTCTTATACCTCCTCCCTGTAATTTCCTCTGATATCCCATAATAACAGCCTGGACATGCTGGGAGTTGTAGTCCTCTCTTATACCTCCTCCCTGTAATGTCCTCTGATATCCCATAATAACAGCCTGGACATGCTGGGAGTTGTAGTTCTCTCTTATACTTCTCCCTGTAATGTCCTCTGATATCCCATAATAACAGCCTGGACATGCTGGGAGTTGTAGTTCTCTCTTATGCTTCTCCCTGTAATGTCCTCTGATATCCCATAATAACAGCCTGGACATGCTGGGAGTTGTAGTTCTCTCTTATACTTCTCCCTGTAATGTCCTCTGATATCCCATAATAACAGTCTGGACATGCTGGGAGTTGTAGTTCTCTCTTATACTTCTTCCTGTAATGTCCTCTGATATCCCATAATAACAGCCTGGACATGCTGGGAGTTGTAGTCCTCTCTTATACCTCCTCCCTGTAATGTCCTCTGATATCCCACAATAACAGCCTGGACATGCTGGGTGTTGTAGTTCTCTTATACCTCCTCCCTGTAATGTCCTCTGATATCCCATAATAACAGCCTGGACATGCTGGGAGTTGTAGTTCTCTCTTATACTTCTCCCTGTAATGTCCTCTGATATCCCATAATAACAGCCTGGACATGCTGGGAGTTGTAGTTCTCTCTTATACTTCTCCCTGTAATGTCCTCTGATATCCCATAATAACAGTCTGGACATGCTGGGAGTTGTAGTTCTCTCTTATACTTCTTCCTGTAATGTCCTCTGATATCCCATAATAACAGCCTGGACATGCTGGGAGTTGTAGTCCTCTCTTATACCTCCTCCCTGTAATGTCCTCTGATAACCCCTTATAACAGCCTGGACATGCTGGGAGTTGTAGTCCTCTCTTATACCTCCTCCCTGTAATGTCCTCTGATATCCCATAATAACAGCCTGGACATGCTGGGAGTTGTAGTCCTCTCTTATACCTCCTCCCTGTAATGTCCTCTGATATCCCATAATAACAGCCTGGACATGCTGGGAGTTGTAGTCCTCTCTTATACCTCCTCCCTGTAATGTCCTCTGATATCCCATAATAACAGCCTGGACATGCTGGGAGTTGTAGTTCTCGCTTATACCTCCTCCCTGTAATGTCCTCTGATATCCCATAATAACAGTCTGGACATGCTGGGAGTTGTAGTTCTCTCTTATACTTCTCCCTGTAATGTCCTCTGATATCCCATAATAACAGCCTGGACATGCTGGGAGTTGTAGTTCTCTCTTATACTTCTACCTGTAATGTCCTCTGATATCCCATAATAACAGCCTGGACATGCTGGGAGTTGTAGTTCTCTCTTATACTTCTCCCTGTAATGTCCTCTGATATCCCATAATAACAGTCTGGACATGCTGGGAGTTGTAGTTCTCTCTTATACTTCTTCCTGTAATGTCTTCTGATATCCCATAATAACAGTCTGGACATGCTGGGAGTTGTGGTTCTCTCCTCTTATACCTCCTCATTGCAATATCCTCTGATATCACATAATTACAGTCTGGACACGCTGGGGGTTGTAGTTCTCTCCTCTTATACTTCCCTGTAATGTCCTCTGATATCCCATAATAACAGCCTGGATATGCTGGGAGTTGTAGTACTCTCATACCTCCTCCCTGTAATGTCCTCTGATATCACATAATTACAGTCTGGACATGCTGGGAGTTGTTGTTCTCTTATACTTCCCCTGTAATGTCCTCTGATATCCCATAATAACAGTCTGGACACGCTGGGGGTTGTAGTCCTCTCCTCTTATACCTCTCCCTGTAATGTCCTCTGATATCACATAATAACAGGCTGGACATGCTGGGAGTTGTAGTTCTCTCTTATACCTCCTCCCTGTAATGTCCTCCGATATCCCATAATAACAACCTGGACATGCTGGGAGTTGTAGTCCTCTCTTATACCTCCTCCCTGTAATGTCCTCTGATATCCCATAATAACAGCCTGGACATGCTGGGAGTTGTAGTCCTCTCTTATACCTCCTCCCTGTAATGTCCTCTGATATCCCATAATAACAGCCTGGACATGCTGGGAGTTGTAGTCCTCTCTTATACCTCCTCCCTTAAATGTCCTCTGATATCCCATAATAACAGCCTGGACATGCTGGGAGTTGTAGTTCTCTTATACCTCCTCCCTGTAATGTCCTCTGATATCCCATAATAACAGTCTGGACATGCTGGGAGTTGTAGTTCTCTCTTATACTTCTCCCTGTAATGTCCTCTGATATCCCATAATAACAGCCTGGACATGCTGGGAGTTGTAGTTCTCTCTTATACTTCTCCCTGTAATGTCCTCTGATATCCCATAATAACAGTCTGGACATTCTGGGAGTTGTAGTTCTCTCCTCTTATACCTGCTCCATGTAATGTCCTCTGATATCCCATAATAACAGGCTGGACATGCTGGGAGTTGTAGTTCTCTCCTCTTATACCTCCTCCCTGTAATTTCCTCTGATATCCCATAATAACAGCCTGGACATGCTGGGAGTTGTAGTCCTCTCTTATACCTCCTCCCTGTAATGTCCTCTGATATCCCATAATAACAGCCTGGACATGCTGGGAGTTGTAGTTCTCTCTTATACTTCTCCCTGTAATGTCCTCTGATATCCCATAATAACAGCCTGGACATGCTGGGAGTTGTAGTTCTCTCTTATGCTTCTCCCTGTAATGTCCTCTGATATCCCATAATAACAGCCTGGACATGCTGGGAGTTGTAGTTCTCTCTTATACTTCTCCCTGTAATGTCCTCTGATATCCCATAATAACAGTCTGGACATGCTGGGAGTTGTAGTTCTCTCTTATACTTCTTCCTGTAATGTCCTCTGATATCCCATAATAACAGCCTGGACATGCTGGGAGTTGTAGTCCTCTCTTATACCTCCTCCCTGTAATGTCCTCTGATATCCCACAATAACAGCCTGGACATGCTGGGTGTTGTAGTTCTCTTATACCTCCTCCCTGTAATGTCCTCTGATATCCCATAATAACAGCCTGGACATGCTGGGAGTTGTAGTTCTCTCTTATACTTCTCCCTGTAATGTCCTCTGATATCCCATAATAACAGCCTGGACATGCTGGGAGTTGTAGTTCTCTCTTATACTTCTCCCTGTAATGTCCTCTGATATCCCATAATAACAGTCTGGACATGCTGGGAGTTGTAGTTCTCTCTTATACTTCTTCCTGTAATGTCCTCTGATATCCCATAATAACAGCCTGGACATGCTGGGAGTTGTAGTCCTCTCTTATACCTCCTCCCTGTAATGTCCTCTGATAACCCCTTATAACAGCCTGGACATGCTGGGAGTTGTAGTCCTCTCTTATACCTCCTCCCTGTAATGTTCTCTGATATCCCATAATAACAGCCTGGACATGCTGGGAGTTGTAGTTCTCTTATACCTCCTCCCTGTACTGTCCTCTGATATCCCATAATAACAGTCTGGACATGCTGGGAGTTGTAGTTCTCTCTTATACTTCTCCCTGTAATGTCCTCTGATATCCCATAATAACAGCCTGGACATGCTGGGAGTTGTAGTTCTCTCTTATACCTCCTCCCTGTAATGTCCTCTGATATCCCATAATAACAGCCTGGACATGCTGGGAGTTGTAGTCCTCTCTTATACCTCCTCCCTGTAATGTCCTCTGATATCTCATAATAACAGCCTGGGCATGCTGGGAGTTGTAGTCCTCTCTTATACCTCCTCCCTGTAATGTCCTCTGATATCCCATAATAACAGCCTGGACACGCTGGGAGTTTTAGTTCTCTTATACCTCCTCCCTGTAATGTCCTCTGATATCCCATAATAACAGTCTGGACATGCTGGGAGTTGTAGTTCTCTCTTATACTTTTACCTGTAATGTCCTCTGATATCCCATAATAACAGCCTGGACATGCTGGGAGTTGTAGTTCTCTCTTATACTTCTCCCTGTAATGTCCTCTGATATCCAATAATAACAGCCTGGACATGCTGGGAGTTGTAGTTCTCTCTTATACTTCTCCCTGTAATGTCCTCTGATATACCATAATAACAGTCTGGACATGCTGGGAGTTGTGGTTCTCTCCTCTTATACCTCCTCATTGCAATATCCTCTGATATCACATAATTACAGTCTGGACACGCTGGGGGTTGTAGTTCTCTCCTCTTATACTTCCCTGTAATGTCCTCTGATATCCCATAATAACAGCCTGGATATGCTGGGAGTTGTAGTCCTCTCATACCTCCTCCCTGTAATGTCCTCTGATATCACATAATTACAGTCTGGACATGCTGGAAGTTGTTGTTCTCTTATACTTCCCCTGTAATGTCCTCTGATATCCCATAATAACAGTCTGGACACGCTGGGGGTTGTAGTCCTCTCCTCTTATACCTCTCCCTGTAATGTCCTCTGATATCCCATAATAACAGCCTGGACATGCTGGGAGTTGTAGTCCTCTCTTATACCTCCTCCCTGTAATGTCCTCTGATATCCCATAATAACAGTCTGGACATGCTGGGAGTTGTAGTTCTCTCTTATACTTCTCCCTGTAATGTCCTCTGATATCCCATAATAACAGCCTGGACATGCTGGGAGTTGTAGTTCTCTCTTATACTTCTCCCTGTAATGTCCTCTGATATCCCATAATAACAGCCTGGACATGCTGGGAGTTGTAGTCCTCTCTTATACCTCCTCCCTGTAATGTCCTCTGATATCCCATAATAACAGCCTGGACATGCTGGGAGTTGTAGTCCTCTCTTATACCTCCTCCCTGTAATGTCCTCTGATATCCCATAATAACAGCCTGGACATGCTGGGAGTTGTAGTCCTCTCTTATACCTCCTTCCTGTAATGTCCTCTAATATCCCATAATAACAGCCTGGACATGCTGGGAGTTGTAGTTCTCTTATACCTCCTCCCTGTAATGTCCTCTGATATCCCATAATAATAGTCTGGACATGCTGGAAGTTGTAGTTCTCTCTTATACTTCTCCCTGTAATGTCCTCTGATATCCCATAATAACAGCCTGGACATGCTGGGAGTTGTAGTTCTCTCTTATACTTCTCCCTGTAATGTCCTCTGATATCCCATAATAACAGCCTGGACATGCTGGGAGTTGTAGTCCTCTCTTATACCTCCTCCCTGTAATGTCCTCTGATATCCCATAATAACAGCCTGGACATGCTGGGAGTTGTAGTCCTCTCTTATACCTCCTCCCTGTAATGTCCTCTGATATCCCATAATAACAGCCTGGACATGCTGGGAGTTGTAGTCCTCTCTTATACCTCCTTCCTGTAATGTCCACTAATATCCCATAATAACAGCCTGGACATGCTGGGAGTTGTAGTTCTCTTATACCTCCTCCCTGTAATGTCCTCTGATATCCCATAATAATAGTCTGGACATGCTGGAAGTTGTAGTTCTCTCTTATACTTCTCCCTGTAATGTCCTCTGATATCCCATAATAACAGCCTGGACATGCTGGGAGTTGTAGTTCTCTCTTATACTTCTCCCTGTAATGTCCTCTGATATCCCATAATAACAGCCTGGACATGCTGGGAGTTGTAGTCCTCTCTTATACCTCCTCCCTGTAATGTCCTCTGATATCTCATAATAACAGCCTGGACATGCTGGGAGTTGTAGTCCTCTCTTATATCTCCTCCCTGCAATGTCCTCTGATATCCCATAATAACAGCCTGGACATGCTGGGAGTTGTAGTCCTCTCTTATACCTCCTCCCTGTAATGCCCTCTGATATCCCATAATAACAGTCTGGACATGCTGGGAGTTGTAGTTCTCTCTTATACTTCTCCCTGTAATGTCCTCTGATATCCCATAATAACAGCCTGGACATGCAGGGAGTTGTAGTTCTCTCTTACACTTCTCCCTGTAATGTCCTCTGATATCCCATAATAACAGCCTGGACATGCTGGGAGTTGTAGTCCTCTCTTATACCTCCTCCCTGTAATGTCCTCTGATATCCCATAATAACAGCCTGGACATGCTGGGAGTTGTAGTCCTCTCTTATACCTCCTCCCTGTAATGTCCTCTGATATCCCATAATAACAGCCTGGACATGCTGGGAGTTGTAGTCCTCTCTTATACCTCCTTCCTGTAATGTCCACTAATATCCCATAATAACAGCCTGGACATGCTGGGAGTTGTAGTTCTCTTATACCTCCTCCCTGTAATGTCCTCTGATATCCCATAATAATAGTCTGGACATGCTGGAAGTTGTAGTTCTCTCTTATACTTCTCCCTGTAATGTCCTCTGATATCCCATAATAACAGCCTGGACATGCTGGGAGTTGTAGTTCTCTCTTATACTTCTCCCTGTAATGTCCTCTGATATCCCATAATAACAGCCTGGACATGCTGGGAGTTGTAGTCCTCTCTTATACCTCCTCCCTGTAATGTCCTCTGATATCTCATAATAACAGCCTGGACATGCTGGGAGTTGTAGTCCTCTCTTATATCTCCTCCCTGCAATGTCCTCTGATATCCCATAATAACAGCCTGGACATGCTGGGAGTTGTAGTCCTCTCTTATACCTCCTCCCTGTAATGCCCTCTGATATCCCATAATAACAGTCTGGACATGCTGGGAGTTGTAGTTCTCTCTTATACTTCTCCCTGTAATGTCCTCTGATATCCCATAATAACAGCCTGGACATGCAGGGAGTTGTAGTTCTCTCTTACACTTCTCCCTGTAATGTCCTCTGATATCCCATAATAACAGCCTGGACATGCTGGGAGTTGTAGTCCTCTCTTATACCTCCTCCCTGTAATGTCCTCTTATATCCCATAATAACAGTCTGGACATGCTGGGATTTGTAGTTCTCTCTTATACTTCTCCCTGTAATGTCCTCTGATATCCCATAATAACAGCCTGGACATGCTGGGAGTTGTAGTTCTCTCTTATACTTCTCCCTGTAATGTCCTCTGATATCCCATAATAACAGCCTGGACATGCTGGGAGTTGTAGTTCTCTCTTATACTTCTCCCTGTAATGTCCTCTGATATCCCATAATAACAGCCTGGACATGCTGGGAGTTGTAGTTCTCTCCTCTTATACCTCTTCCTGTAATGTCCTCTGATATCCCATATTAACAGCCTGGACATGCTGAGAGTTGTAGTCCTCTCTTATACCTCCTCCCTGTAATGTCCTCTGATATCCCATAATAACAGCCTGGACATGCTGGGAGTTGTAGTCCTCTCTTATACCTCCTTCCTGTAATGTCCACTAATATCCCATAATAACAGCCTGGACATGCTGGGAGTTGTAGTTCTCTTATACCTCCTCCCTGTAATGTCCTCTGATATCCCATAATAATAGTCTGGACATGCTGGGAGTTGTAGTCCTCTCTTATATCTCCTCCCTGCAATGTCCTCTGATATCCCATAATAACAGCCTGGACATGCTGGGAGTTGTAGTCCTCTCTTATACCTCCTCCCTGTAATGTCCTCTGATATCCCATAATAACAGCCTGGACATGCTGGGAGTTGTAGTCCTCTTATACCTCCTCCCTGTAATGTCCTCTGATATCCCATAATAACAGTCTGGACATGCTGGGAGTTGTAGTTCTCTCTTATACTTCTCCCTGTAATGTCCTCTGATATCCCATAATAACAGCCTGGATATGCTGGGAGTTGTAGTTCTCTCTTATACTTCTACCTGTAATGTCCTCTGATATCCCATAATAACAGCCTGGACATGCTGGGAGTTGTAGTTCTCTCTTATACTTCTCCCTGTAATGTCCTCTGATATCCCATAATAACAGTCTGGACATGCTGGGAGTTGAAGTTCTCTCTAATACTTCTTCCTGTAATGTCTTCTGATATCCCATAATAACAGTCTGTACATGCTGGGAGTTGTGGTTCTCTCCTCTTATACCTCCTCATTGCAATATCCTCTGATATCACATAATTACAGTCTGGACACGCTGGGGGTTGTAGTTCTCTCCTCTTATACTTCCCTGTAATGTCCTCTGATATCCCATAATAACAGCCTGGATATGCTGGGAGTTGTAGTCCTCTCATACCTCCTCCCTGTAATGTCCTCTGATATCACATAATTACAGTCTGGACATGCTGGGAGTTGTTGTTCTCTTATACTTCCCCTGTAATGTCCTCTGATATCCCATAATAACAGTCTGGACACGCTGGGGGTTGTAGTCCTCTCCTCTTATACCTCTCCCTGTAATGTCCTCTGATATCACATAATAACAGGCTGGACATGCTGGGAGTTGTAGTTCTCTCTTATACCTCCTCCCTGTAATGTCCTCCGATATCCCATAATAACAACCTGGACATGCTGGGAGTTGTAGTCCTCTCTTATACCTCCTCCCTGTAATGTCCTCTGATATCCCATAATAACAGCCTGGACATGCTGGGAGTTGTAGTCCTCTCTTATACCTCCTCCCTGTAATGTCCTCTGATATCCCATAATAACAGCCTGGACATGCTGGGAGTTGTAGTCCTCTCTTATACCTCCTCCCTTAAATGTCCTCTGATATCCCATAATAACAGCCTGGACATGCTGGGAGTTGTAGTTCTCTTATACCTCCTCCCTGTAATGTCCTCTGATATCCCATAATAACAGTCTGGACATGCTGGGAGTTGTAGTTCTCTCTTATACTTCTCCCTGTAATGTCCTCTGATATCCCATAATAACAGCCTGGACATGCTGGGAGTTGTAGCTCTCTCTTATACTTCTCCCTGTAATGTCCTCTGATATCCCTAAATAACAGTCTGGACATGCTGGGAGTTGTAGTTCTCTCTTATACTTCTTCCTGTAATGTCATCTGATATCCCATAATAACAGCCTGGACATGCTGGGAGTTGTAGTTCTCTTATACCTCCTCCCTGTAATGTCCTCTGATATCCCATAATAACAGTCTGGACATGCTGGGAGTTGTAGTTCTCTCTTATACTTCTCCCTGTAATGTCCTCTGATATCCCATAATAACAGCCTGGACATGCTGGGAGTTGTAGTCCTCTCCTCTTATACTTCTCCCTGTAATGTCCTCTGATATCCCATAATAACAGCCTGGACATGCTGGGAGATGTAGTTCTCTCTTATACTTCTCCCTGTAATGTCCTCTGATATCCCATAATAACAGCCTGGACATGCTGGGAGTTGTAGTTCTCTCTTATACTTCTCCCTGTAATGTCCTCTGATATCCCATAATAACAGCCTGGACATGCTGGGAGTTGTAGTCCTCTCTTATACCTCCTCCCTGTAATGTCCTCTGATATCCCATAATAACAGTCTGGACATGCTGGGAGTTGTAGTTCTCTCTTATACTTCTCCCTGTAATGTCCTCTGATATCCCATAATAACAGCCTGGACATGCTGGGAGTTGTAGTTCTCTCTTATACTTCTCCCTGTAATGTCCTCTGATATCCCATAATAACAGCCTGGACATGCTGGGAGTTGTAGTCCTCTCTTATACCTCCTCCCTGTAATGTCCTCTGATATCCCATAATAACAGCCTGGACATGCTGGGAGTTGTAGTCCTCTCTTATACCTCCTCCCTGTAATGTTCTCTGATATCCCATATTAACAGCCTGGACATGCTGGGAGTTGTAGTCCTCTCTTATACCTCCTTCCTGTAATGTCCTCTAATATCCCATAATAACAGCCTGGACATGCTGGGAGTTGTAGTTCTCTTATACCTCCTCCCTGTAATGTCCTCTGATATCCCATAATAATAGTCTGGACATGCTGGAAGTTGTAGTTCTCTCTTATACTCCTCCCTGTAATGTCCTCTTATATCCCATAATAACAGCCTGGACATGCTGGGAGTTGTAGTTCTCTTATACTTCCTCCCTGTAATGTCCTCTGATATCCCATAATAACAGTCTGGACATGCTGGGAGTTGTAGTTCTCTCTTATACCTCCTCCCTGTAATGTCCTCTGATATCCCATAATAACAGCCTGGACATGCTGGGAGTTGTAGTCCTCTCTTATACCTCCTCCCTGTAATGTCCTCTGATATCCCATAATAACAGCCTGGACATGCTGGGAGTTGTAGTCCTCTCTTATACCTCCTCCCTGTAATATCCTCTGATATCTCATAATAACAGCCTGGACATGCTGGGAGTTGTAGTTCTCTTATACCTCCTCCCTGTAATGTCCTCTGATATCCCATAATAACAGTCTGGACATGCTGGGAGTTGTAGTTCTCTCTTATACTTCTCCCTGTAATGTCCTCTGATATCCCATAATAACAGCCTGGACATGCTGGGAGTTGTAGTTCTCTCTTATACTTCTCCCTGTAATGTCCTCTGATATCCCATAATAACAGCCTGGACATGCTGGGAGTTGTATTCCTCTCTTATACCTCCTCCCTGTAATGTCCTCTGATATCCCATAATAACAGCCTGGACATGCTGGGAGTTGTAGTCCTCTCTTATACCTCCTCCCTGTAATGTCCTCTGATATCCCATAATATCAGCCTGGACATGCTGGGAGTTGTAGTCCTCTCTTATACCTCCTCCCTGTAATGTCCTCTGATATCCCATAATAACAGCCTGGACATGCTGGGAGTTGTAGTCCTCTTATACCTCCTCCCTGTAATGTCCTCTGATATCCCATAATAACAGTCTGGACATGCTGGGAGTTGTAGTTCTCTCTTATACTTCTCCCTGTAATGTCCTCTGATATCCCATAATAACAGCCTGGATATGCTGGGAGTTGTAGTTCTCTCTTATACTTCTACCTGTAATGTCCTCTGATATCCCATAATAACAGCCTGGACATGCTGGGAGTTGTAGTTCTCTCTTATACTTCTCCCTGTAATGTCCTCTGATATCCCATAATAACAGTCTGGACATGCTGGGAGTTGAAGTTCTCTCTAATACTTCTTCCTGTAATGTCTTCTGATATCCCATAATAACAGTCTGTACATGCTGGGAGTTGTGGTTCTCTCCTCTTATACCTCCTCATTGCAATATCCTCTGATATCACATAATTACAGTCTGGACACGCTGGGGGTTGTAGTTCTCTCCTCTTATACTTCCCTGTAATGTCCTCTGATATCCCATAATAACAGCCTGGATATGCTGGGAGTTGTAGTCCTCTCATACCTCCTCCCTGTAATGTCCTCTGATATCACATAATTACAGTCTGGACATGCTGGGAGTTGTTGTTCTCTTATACTTCCCCTGTAATGTCCTCTGATATCCCATAATAACAGTCTGGACACGCTGGGGGTTGTAGTCCTCTCCTCTTATACCTCTCCCTGTAATGTCCTCTGATATCACATAATAACAGGCTGGACATGCTGGGAGTTGTAGTTCTCTCTTATACCTCCTCCCTGTAATGTCCTCCGATATCCCATAATAACAACCTGGACATGCTGGGAGTTGTAGTCCTCTCTTATACCTCCTCCCTGTAATGTCCTCTGATATCCCATAATAACAGCCTGGACATGCTGGGAGTTGTAGTCCTCTCTTATACCTCCTCCCTGTAATGTCCTCTGATATCCCATAATAACAGCCTGGACATGCTGGGAGTTGTAGTCCTCTCTTATACCTCCTCCCTTAAATGTCCTCTGATATCCCATAATAACAGCCTGGACATGCTGGGAGTTGTAGTTCTCTTATACCTCCTCCCTGTAATGTCCTCTGATATCCCATAATAACAGTCTGGACATGCTGGGAGTTGTAGTTCTCTCTTATACTTCTCCCTGTAATGTCCTCTGATATCCCATAATAACAGCCTGGACATGCTGGGAGTTGTAGCTCTCTCTTATACTTCTCCCTGTAATGTCCTCTGATATCCCTAAATAACAGTCTGGACATGCTGGGAGTTGTAGTTCTCTCTTATACTTCTTCCTGTAATGTCATCTGATATCCCATAATAACAGCCTGGACATGCTGGGAGTTGTAGTTCTCTTATACCTCCTCCCTGTAATGTCCTCTGATATCCCATAATAACAGTCTGGACATGCTGGGAGTTGTAGTTCTCTCTTATACTTCTCCCTGTAATGTCCTCTGATATCCCATAATAACAGCCTGGACATGCTGGGAGTTGTAGTTCTCTCTTATACTTCTCCCTGTAATGTCCTCTGATATCCCATAATAACAGTCTGGACATGCTGGGAGTTGTAGTTCTCTCTTATACTTCTCCCTGTAATGTCCTCTGATATCCCATAATAACAGCCTGGACATGCTGGGAGTTGTAGTCCTCTCCTCTTATACTTCTCCCTGTAATGTCCTCTGATATCCCATAATAACAGCCTGGACATGCTGGGAGATGTAGTTCTCTCTTATACTTCTCCCTGTAATGTCCTCTGATATCCCATAATAACAGCCTGGACATGCTGGGAGTTGTAGTCCTCTCTTATACCTCCTCCCTGTAATGTCCTCTGATATCCCATAATAACAGCCTGGACATGCTGGGAGTTGTAGTCCTCTCTTATACCTCCTCCCTGTAATGTCCTCTGATATCCCATAATAACAGCCTGGACATGCTGGGAGTTGTAGTCCTCTCTTATACCTCCTCCCTGTAATGTCCTCTGATATCCCATAATAACAGCCTGGACATGCTGGGAGTTGTAGTTCTCTCTTATACTTCTCCCTGTAATGTCCTCTGATATCCCATAATAACAGCCTGGACATGCTGGGAGTTGTAGTTCTCTCTTATACCTCCTCCCTGTAATGTCCTCTGATATCCCATAATAACAGCCTGGACATGCTGGGAGTTGTAGTCCTCTCTTATACCTCCTCCCTGTAATGTCCTCTGATATCCCATAATAACAGCCTGGACATGCTGGGAGTTGTAGTCCTCTCTTATACCTCCTCCCTGTAATGTCCTCTGATATCCCATAATAACAGCCTGGACATGCTGGGAGTTGTAGTTCTCTTATACCTCCTTCCTGTAATGTCCTCTGATATCCCATAATAACAGTCTGGACATGCTGGGAGTTGTAGTTCTCTCTTATACTTCTCCATGTAATGTCCTCTGATATCCCATAATAACAGCCTGGACATGCTGGGAGTTGTAGTTCTCTCTTATACTTCTCCCTGTAATGTCCTCTGATATCCCATAATAACAGCCTGGACATGCTGGGAGTTGTAGTTCTCTCTTATACTTCTCCCTGTAATGTCCTCTGATATCCCATAATAACAGCCTGGACATGCTGGGAGTTGTAGTCCTCTCTTATACCTCCTCCCTGTAATGTCCTCTGATATCCCATAATAACAGTCTGGACATGCTGGGAGTTGTAGTTCTCTCTTATACTTCTCCCTGTAATGTCCTCTGATATCCCATAATAACAGCCTGGACATGCTGGGAGTTGTAGTTCTCTCTTATACTTCTCCCTGTAATGTCCTCTGATATCCCATAATAACAGCCTGGACATGCTGGGAGTTGTAGTCCTCTCTTATACCTCCTCCCTGTAATGTCCTCTGATATCCCATAATAACAGCCTGGACATGCTGGGAGTTGTAGTCCTCTCTTATACCTCCTCCCTGTAATGTTCTCTGATATCCCATATTAACAGCCTGGACATGCTGGGAGTTGTAGTCCTCTCTTATACCTCCTTCCTGTAATGTCCTCTAATATCCCATAATAACAGCCTGGACATGCTGGGAGTTGTAGTTCTCTTATACCTCCTCCCTGTAATGTCCTCTGATATCCCATAATAATAGTCTGGACATGCTGGAAGTTGTAGTTCTCTCTTATACTTCTCCCTGTAATGTCCTCTGATATCCCATAATAACAGCCTGGACATGCTGGGAGTTGTAGTTCTCTCTTATACTTCTCCCTGTCATGTCCTCTGATATCCCATAATAACAGCCTGGACATGCTGGGAGTTGTAGTCCTCTCTTATACCTCCTCCCTGTAATGTCCTCTGATATCTCATAATAACAGCCTGGACATGCTGGGAGTTGTAGTCCTCTCTTATATCTCCTCCCTGCAATGTCCTCTGATATCCCATAATAACAGCCTGGACATGCTGGGAGTTGTAGTCCTCTCTTATACCTCCTCCCTGTAATGTCCTCTGATATCCCATAATAACAGCCTGGACATGCTGGGAGTTGTAGTTCTCTTATACCTCCTCCCTGTAATGCCCTCTGATATCCCATAATAACAGTCTGGACATGCTGGGAGTTGTAGTTCTCTCTTATACTTCTCCCTGTAATGTCCTCTGATATCCCATAATAACAGCCTGGACATGCTGGGAGTTGTAGTTCTCTCTTATACTTCTCCCTGTAATGTCCTCTGATATCCCATAATAACAGCCTGGACATGCTGGGAGTTGTAGTCCTCTCTTATACCTCCTCCCTGTAATGTCCTCTGATATCCCATAATAACAGCCTGGACATGCTGGGAGTTGTAGTCCTCTCTTATACCTCCTCCCTGTAATGTCCTCTGATATCCCATAATAACAGCCTGGACATGCTGGGAGTTGTAGTCCTCTCTTATACCTCCTTCCTGTAATGTCCTCTAATATCCCATAATAACAGCCTGGACATGCTGGGAGTTGTAGTTCTCTCTTATACTTCTCCCTGTAATGTCCTCTGATATCCCATAATAAGAGCCTGGACATGCTGGGAGTTGTAGTCCTCTCTTATACCTCCTCCCTGTAATGTCCTCTGATATCTCATAATAACAGCCTGGACATGCTGGGAGTTGTAGTCCTCTCTTATATCTCCTCCCTGCAATGTCCTCTGATATCCCATAATAACAGCCTGGACATGCTGGGAGTTGTAGTCCTCTCTTATACCTCCTCCCTGTAATGTCCTCTGATATCCCATAATAACAGCCTGGACATGCTGGGAGTTGTAGTTCTCTTATACCTCCTCCCTGTAATGTCCTCTGATATCCCATAATAACAGCCTGGACATGCTGGGAGTTGTAGTCCTCTCTTATATCTCCTCCCTGCAATGTCCTCTGATATCCCATAATAACAGCCTGGACATGCTGGGAGTTGTAGTTCTCTCTTATACTTCTCCCTGTAATGTCCTCTGATATCCCATAATAACAGCCTGGACATGCAGGGAGTTGTAGTTCTCTCTTACACTTCTCCCTGTAATGTCCTCTGATATCCCATAATAACAGCCTGGACATGCTGGGAGTTGTAGTCCTCTCTTATACCTCCTCCCTGTAATGTCCTCTGATATCCCATAATAACAGTCTGGACATGCTGGGATTTGTAGTTCTCTCTTATACTTCTCCCTGTAATGTCCTCTGATATCCCATAATAACAGCCTGGACATGCTGGGAGTTGTAGTTCTCTCTTATACTTCTCCCTGTAATGTCCTCTGATATCCCAAAATAACAGCCTGGACATGCTGGGAGTTGTAGTTCTCTCTTATACTTCTCCCTGTAATGTCCTCTGATATCCCATAATAACAGCCTGGACATGCTGGGAGTTGTAGTTCTCTCTTATACTTCTCCCTGTAATGTCCTCTGATATCCCATAATAACAGCCTGGACATGCTGGGAGTTGTAGTTCTCTCCTCTTATACCTCTTCCTGTAATGTCCTCTGATATCCCATATTAACAGCCTGGACATGCTGAGAGTTGTAGTCCTCTCTTATACCTCCTCCCTGTAATGTCCTCTGATATCCCATAATAACAGCCTGGACATGCTGGGAGTTGTAGTCCTCTCTTATACCTCCTCCCTGTAATGTCCTCTGATATCTCATAATAACAGCCTGGACATGCTGGGAGTTGTAGTTCTCTTATACCTCCTCCCTGTAATGTCCTCTGATATCCCATAATAACAGTCTGGACATGCTGGGAGTTGTAGTTCTCTCTTATACTTCTCCCTGTAATGTCCTCTGATATCCCATAATAACAGCCTGGACATGCTGGGAGTTGTAGTTCTCTCTTATACTTCTCCCTGTAATGTCCTCTGATATCCCATAATAACAGCCTGGACATGCTGGGAGTTGTATTCCTCTCTTATACCTCCTCCCTGTAATGTCCTCTGATATCCCATAATAACAGCCTGGACATGCTGGGAGTTGTAGTCCTCTCTTATACCTCCTCCCTGTAATGTCCTCTGATATCCCATAATATCAGCCTGGACATGCTGGGAGTTGTAGTCCTCTCTTATACCTCCTCCCTGTAATGTCCTCTGATATCCCATAATAACAGCCTGGACATGCTGGGAGTTGTAGTCCTCTTATACCTCCTCCCTGTAATGTCCTCTGATATCCCATAATAACAGTCTGGACATGCTGGGAGTTGTAGTTCTCTCTTATACTTCTCCCTGTAATGTCCTCTGATATCCCATAATAACAGCCTGGATATGCTGGGAGTTGTAGTTCTCTCTTATACTTCTACCTGTAATGTCCTCTGATATCCCATAATAACAGCCTGGACATGCTGGGAGTTGTAGTTCTCTCTTATACTTCTCCCTGTAATGTCCTCTGATATCCCATAATAACAGCCTGGACATGCTGGGAGTTGAAGTTCTCTCTTATACTTCTTCCTGTAATGTCTTCTGATATCCCATAATAACAGTCTGTACATGCTGGGAGTTGTGGTTCTCTCCTCTTATACCTCCTCATTGCAATATCCTCTGATATCACATAATTACAGTCTGGACACGCTGGGGGTTGTAGTTCTCTCCTCTTATACTTCCCTGTAATGTCCTCTGATATCCCATAATGACAGCCTGGATATGCTGGGAGTTGTAGTCCTCTCATACCTCCTCCCTGTAATGTCCTCTGATATCACATAATTACAGTCTGGACATGCTGGGAGTTGTTGTTCTCTTATACTTCCCCTGTAATGTCCTCTGATATCCCATAATAACAGTCTGGACACGCTGGGGGTTGTAGTCCTCTCCTCTTATACCTCTCCCTGTAATGTCCTCTGATATCACATAATAACAGCCTGGACATGCTGGGAGTTGTAGTTCTCTCTTATACTTCTCCCTGTAATGTCCTCTGATATCCCATAATAACAGCCTGGACATGCTGGGAGTTGTAGTTCTCTCTTATACTTCTCCCTGTAATGTCCTCTGATATCCCATAATAACAGCCTGGACATGCTGGGAGTTGTAGTTCTCTCTTATACTTCTCCCTGTAATGTCCTCTGATATCCCATAATAACAGCCTGGACATGCTGGGAGTTGTAGTCCTCTCTTATACCTCCTCCCTGTAATGTCCTCTGATATCCCATAATAACAGTCTGGACATGCTGGGAGTTGTAGTTCTCTCTTATACTTCTCCCTGTAATGTCCTCTGATATCCCATAATAACAGCCTGGACATGCTGGGAGTTGTAGTTCTCTCTTATACTTCTCCCTGTAATGTCCTCTGATATCCCATAATAACAGCCTGGACATGCTGGGAGTTGTAGTCCTCTCTTATACCTCCTCCCTGTAATGTCCTCTGATATCCCATAATAACAGCCTGGACATGCTGGGAGTTGTAGTCCTCTCTTATACCTCCTCCCTGTAATGTTCTCTGATATCCCATATTAACAGCCTGGACATGCTGGGAGTTGTAGTCCTCTCTTATACCTCCTTCCTGTAATGTCCTCTAATATCCCATAATAACAGCCTGGACATGCTGGGAGTTGTAGTTCTCTTATACCTCCTCCCTGTAATGTCCTCTGATATCCCATAATAATAGTCTGGACATGCTGGAAGTTGTAGTTCTCTCTTATACTTCTCCCTGTAATGTCCTCTGATATCCCATAATAACAGCCTGGACATGCTGGGAGTTGTAGTTCTCTCTTATACTTCTCCCTGTCATGTCCTCTGATATCCCATAATAACAGCCTGGACATGCTGGGAGTTGTAGTCCTCTCTTATACCTCCTCCCTGTAATGTCCTCTGATATCTCATAATAACAGCCTGGACATGCTGGGAGTTGTAGTCTTCTCTTATATCTCCTCCCTGCAATGTCCTCTGATATCCCATAATAACAGCCTGGACATGCTGGGAGTTGTAGTCCTCTCTTATACCTCCTCCCTGTAATGTCCTCTGATATCCCATAATAACAGCCTGGACATGCTGGGAGTTGTAGTTCTCTTATACCTCCTCCCTGTAATGCCCTCTGATATCCCATAATAACAGTCTGGACATGCTGGGAGTTGTAGTTCTCTCTTATACTTCTCCCTGTAATGTCCTCTGATATCCCATAATAACAGCCTGGACATGCTGGGAGTTGTAGTTCTCTCTTATACTTCTCCCTGTAATGTCCTCTGATATCCCATAATAACAGCCTGGACATGCTGGGAGTTGTAGTCCTCTCTTATACCTCCTCCCTGTAATGTCCTCTGATATCCCATAATAACAGCCTGGACATGCTGGGAGTTGTAGTCCTCTCTTATACCTCCTCCCTGTAATGTCCTCTGATATCCCATAATAACAGCCTGGACATGCTGGGAGTTGTAGTCCTCTCTTATACCTCCTTCCTGTAATGTCCTCTAATATCCCATAATAACAGCCTGGACATGCTGGGAGTTGTAGTTCTCTCTTATACTTCTCCCTGTAATGTCCTCTGATATCCCATAATAACAGCCTGGACATGCTGGGAGTTGTAGTCCTCTCTTATACCTCCTCCCTGTAATGTCCTCTGATATCTCATAATAACAGCCTGGACATGCTGGGAGTTGTAGTCCTCTCTTATATCTCCTCCCTGCAATGTCCTCTGATATCCCATAATAACAGCCTGGACATGCTGGGAGTTGTAGTCCTCTCTTATACCTCCTCCCTGTAATGTCCTCTGATATCCCATAATAACAGCCTGGACATGCTGGGAGTTGTAGTTCTCTTATACCTCCTCCCTGTAATGTCCTCTGATATCCCATAATAACAGCCTGGACATGCTGGGAGTTGTAGTCCTCTCTTATATCTCCTCCCTGCAATGTCCTCTGATATCCCATAATAACAGCCTGGACATGCAGGGAGTTGTAGTTCTCTCTTACACTTCTCCCTGTAATGTCCTCTGATATCCCATAATAACAGCCTGGACATGCTGGGAGTTGTAGTCCTCTCTTATACCTCCTCCCTGTAATGTCCTCTGATATCCCATAATAACAGTCTGGACATGCTGGGATTTGTAGTTCTCTCTTATACTTCTCCCTGTAATGTCCTCTGATATCCCATAATAACAGCCTGGACATGCTGGGAGTTGTAGTTCTCTCTTATACTTCTCCCTGTAATGTCCTCTGATATCCCAAAATAACAGCCTGGACATGCTGGGAGTTGTAGTTCTCTCTTATACTTCTCCCTGTAATGTCCTCTGATATCCCATAATAACAGCCTGGACATGCTGGGAGTTGTAGTTCTCTCTTATACTTCTCCCTGTAATGTCCTCTGATATCCCATAATAACAGCCTGGACATGCTGGGAGTTGTAGTTCTCTCCTCTTATACCTCTTCCTGTAATGTCCTCTGATATCCCATATTAACAGCCTGGACATGCTGAGAGTTGTAGTCCTCTCTTATACCTCCTCCCTGTAATGTCCTCTTATATCCCATAATAACAGCCTGGACATGCTGGGAGTTGTAGTCCTCTCTTATACCTCCTCCCTGTAATGTCCTCTTATATCCCATAATAACAGCCTGGACATGCTGGGAGTTGTAGTCCTCTCTTATACCTCCTCCCTGTAATGTCCTCTGATATCCCATAATAACAGCCTGGACATGCTGGGAGTTGTAGTTCTCTTATACTTCCTCCCTGTAATGTCCTCTGATATCCCATAATAACAGTCTGGACACGCTGGGGGTTGTAGTCCTCTCCTCTTATACCTCTCCCTGTAATGTCCTCTGATATCACATAATAACAGGCTGGACATGCTGGGAGTTGTAGTTCTCTCTTATACCTCCTCCCTGTAATGTCCTCTGATATCCCATAATAACAGCCTGGACATGCTGGGAGTTGTAGTCCTCTCTTATACCTCCTCCCTGTAATGTCCTCTGATATCCCATAATAACAGCCTGGACATGCTGGGAGTTGTAGTCCTCTCTTATACCTCCTCCCTGTAATGTCCTCTGATATCTCATAATAACAGCCTGGACATGCTGGGAGTTGTAGTTCTCTTATACCTCCTCCCTGTAATGTCCTCTGATATCCCATAATAACAGTCTGGACATGCTGGGAGTTGTAGTTCTCTCTTATACTTCTCCCTGTAATGTCCTCTGATATCCCATAATAACAGCCTGGACATGCTGGGAGTTGTAGTTCTCTCTTATACTTCTCCCTGTAATGTCCTCTGATATCCCATAATAACAGCCTGGACATGCTGGGAGTTGTATTCCTCTCTTATACCTCCTCCCTGTAATGTCCTCTGATATCCCATAATAACAGCCTGGACATGCTGGGAGTTGTAGTCCTCTCTTATACCTCCTCCCTGTAATGTCCTCTGATATCCCATAATATCAGCCTGGACATGCTGGGAGTTGTAGTCCTCTCTTATACCTCCTCCCTGTAATGTCCTCTGATATCCCATAATAACAGCCTGGACATGCTGGGAGTTGTAGTCCTCTTATACCTCCTCCCTGTAATGTCCTCTGATATCCCATAATAACAGTCTGGACATGCTGGGAGTTGTAGTTCTCTCTTATACTTCTCCCTGTAATGTCCTCTGATATCCCATAATAACAGCCTGGATATGCTGGGAGTTGTAGTTCTCTCTTATACTTCTACCTGTAATGTCCTCTGATATCCCATAATAACAGCCTGGACATGCTGGGAGTTGTAGTTCTCTCTTATACTTCTCCCTGTAATGTCCTCTGATATCCCATAATAACAGCCTGGACATGCTGGGAGTTGAAGTTCTCTCTTATACTTCTTCCTGTAATGTCTTCTGATATCCCATAATAACAGTCTGTACATGCTGGGAGTTGTGGTTCTCTCCTCTTATACCTCCTCATTGCAATATCCTCTGATATCACATAATTACAGTCTGGACACGCTGGGGGTTGTAGTTCTCTCCTCTTATACTTCCCTGTAATGTCCTCTGATATCCCATAATAACAGCCTGGATATGCTGGGAGTTGTAGTCCTCTCATACCTCCTCCCTGTAATGTCCTCTGATATCACATAATTACAGTCTGGACATGCTGGGAGTTGTTGTTCTCTTATACTTCCCCTGTAATGTCCTCTGATATCCCATAATAACAGTCTGGACACGCTGGGGGTTGTAGTCCTCTCCTCTTATACCTCTCCCTGTAATGTCCTCTGATATCACATAATAACAGGCTGGACATGCTGGGAGTTGTAGTTCTCTCTTATACCTCCTCCCTGTAATGTCCTCCGATATCCCATAATAACAACCTGGACATGCTGGGAGTTGTAGTCCTCTCTTATACCTCCTCCCTGTAATGTCCTCTGATATCCCATAATAACAGCCTGGACATGCTGGGAGTTGTAGTCCTCTCTTATACCTCCTCCCTGTAATGTCCTCTGATATCCCATAATAACAGCCTGGACATGCTGGGAGTTGTAGTCCTCTCTTATACCTCCTCCCTTAAATGTCCTCTGATATCCCATAATAACAGCCTGGACATGCTGGGAGTTGTAGTTCTCTTATACCTCCTCCCTGTAATGTCCTCTGATATCCCATAATAACAGTCTGGACATGCTGGGAGTTGTAGTTCTCTCTTATACTTCTCCCTGTAATGTCCTCTGATATCCCATAATAACAGCCTGGACATGCTGGGAGTTGTAGCTCTCTCTTATACTTCTCCCTGTAATGTCCTCTGATATCCCATAATAACAGTCTGGACATGCTGGGAGTTGTAGTTCTCTCTTATACTTCTTCCTGTAATGTCATCTGATATCCCATAATAACAGCCTGGACATGCTGGGAGATGTAGTTCTCTCTTATACTTCTCCCTGTAATGTCCTCTGATATCCCATAATAACAGCCTGGACATGCTGGGAGTTGTAGTCCTCTCTTATACCTCCTCCCTGTAATGTCCTCTGATATCCCATAATAACAGCCTGGACATGCTGGGAGTTGTAGTCCTCTCTTATACCTCCTCCCTGTAATGTCCTCTGATATCCCATAATAACAGCCTGGACATGCTGGGAGTTGTAGTCCTCTCTTATACCTCCTCCCTGTAATGTCCTCTGATATCCCATAATAACAGCCTGGACATGCTGGGAGTTGTAGTTCTCTCTTATACTTCTCCCTGTAATGTCCTCTGATATCCCATAATAAGAGCCTGGACATGCTGGGAGTTATAGTTCTCTCTTATACTTCTCCCTGTAATGTCCTCTGATATCCCATAATAACAGCCTGGACATGCTGGGAGTTGTAGTTCTCTCTTATACTTCTCCCTGTAATGTCCTCTGATATCCCATAATAACAGCCTGGACATGCTGGGAGTTGTAGTTCTCTCTTATACTTCTCCCTGTAATGTCCTCTGATATCCCATAATAAGAGCCTGGACATGCTGGGAGTTATAGTTCTCTCTTATACTTCTCCCTGTAATGTCCTCTGATATCCCATAATAACAGTCTGGACATGCTGGGAGTTGTAGTTCTCTCTTATACTTCTTCCTGTAATGTCTTCTGATATCCCATAATAACAGTCTGGACATGCTGGGAGTTGTGGTTCTCTCCTCTTATACCTCCTCATTGCAATATCCTCTGATATCACATAATTACAGTCTGGACACGCTGGGGGTTGTAGTTCTCTCCTCTTATACTTCCCTGTAATGTCCTCTGATATCCCATAATAACAGCCTGGATATGCTGGGAGTTGTAGTCCTCTCATACCTCCTCCCTGTAATGTCCTCTGATATCACATAATTACAGTCTGGACATGCTGGGAGTTGTTGTTCTCTTATACTTCCCCTGTAATGTCCTCTGATATCCCATAATAACAGTCTGGACACGCTGGGGGTTGTAGTCCTCTCCTCTTATACCTCTCCCTGTAATGTCCTCTGATATCACATAATAACAGGCTGGACATGCTGGGAGTTGTAGTTCTCTCTTATACCTCCTCCCTGTAATGTCCTCCGATATCCCATAATAACAACCTGGACATGCTGGGAGTTGTAGTCCTCTCTTATACCTCCTCCCTGTAATGTCCTCTGATATCCCATAATAACAGCCTGGACATGCTGGGAGTTGTAGTCCTCTCTTATACCTCCTCCCTGTAATGTCCTCTGATATCCCATAATAACAGCCTGGACATGCTGGGAGTTGTAGTCCTCTCTTATACCTCCTCCCTTAAATGTCCTCTGATATCCCATAATAACAGCCTGGACATGCTGGGAGTTGTAGTTCTCTTATACCTCCTCCCTGTAATGTCCTCTGATATCCCATAATAACAGTCTGGACATGCTGGGAGTTGTAGTTCTCTCTTATACTTCTCCCTGTAATGTCCTCTGATATCCCATAATAACAGCCTGGACATGCTGGGAGTTGTAGTTCTCTCTTATACTTCTCCCTGTAATGTCCTCTGATATCCCATAATAACAGTCTGGACATGCTGGGAGTTGTAGTTCTCTCCTCTTATACCTGCTCCATGTAATGTCCTCTGATGTCCCATAATAACAGGCTGGACATGCTGGGAGTTGTAGTTCTCTCCTCTTATACCTCCTCCCTGTAATTTCCTCTGATATCCCATAATAACAGCCTGGACATGCTGGGAGTTGTAGTCCTCTCTTATACCTCCTCCCTGTAATGTCCTCTGATATCCCACAATAACAGCCTGGACATGCTGGGAGTTGTAGTTCTCTTATACCTCCTCCCTGTAATGTCCTCTGATATCCCATAATAACAGTCTGGACATGCTGGGAGTTGTAGTTCTCTCTTATACTTCTCCCTGTAATGTCCTCTGATATCCCATAATAACAGCCTGGACATGCTGGGAGTTGTAGTTCTCTCTTATACTTCTCCCTGTAATGTCCTCTGATATCCCATAATAACAGTCTGGACATGCTGGGAGTTGTAGTTCTCTCTTATACTTCTTCCTGTAATGTCCTCTGATATCCCATAATAACAGCCTGGACATGCTGGGAGTTGTATTCCTCTCTTATACCTCCTCCCTGTAATGTCCTCTGATATCCCATAATAACAGCCTGGACATGCTGGGAGTTGTAGTCCTCTCTTATACCTCCTCCCTGTAATGTTCTCTGATATCCCATAATAACAGCCTGGACATGCTGGGAGTTGTAGTTCTCTTATACCTCCTCCCTGTACTGTCCTCTGATATCCCATAATAACAGTCTGGACATGCTGGGAGTTGTAGTTCTCTCTTATACTTCTCCCTGTAATGGCCTCTGATATCCCATAATAACAGCCTGGACATGCTGGGAGTTGTAGTTCTCTCTTATACTTCTCCCTGTAATGTCCTCTGATATCCCATAATAACAGCCTGGACATGCTGGGAGTTGTAGTTCTCTCTTATACTTCTCCCTGTAATGTCCTCTGATATCCCATAATAACAGCCTGGACATGCTGGGAGTTGTAGTTCTCTCTTATACCTCCTCCCTGTAATGTCCTATGATATCCCATAATAACAGCCTGGACATGCTGGGAGTTGTAGTCCTCTCTTATACCTCCTCCCTGTAATGTCCTCTGATATCTCATAATAACAGCCTGGACATGCTGGGAGTTGTAGTCCTCTCTTATACCTCCTCCCTGTAATGTCCTCTGATATCCCATAATAACAGCCTGGACATGCTGGGAGTTGTAGTTCTCTCTTATACTTCTCCCTGTAATGTCCTCTGATATCCCATAATAACAGTCTGGACATGCTGGGAGTTGTAGTTCTCTCTTATACTTCTTCCTGTAATGTCCTCTGATATCCCATAATAACAGCCTGGACATGCTGGGAGTTGTATTCCTCTCTTATACCTCCTCCCTGTAATGTCCTCTGATATCCCATAATAACAGCCTGGACATGCTGGGAGTTGTAGTCCTCTCTTATACCTCCTCCCTGTAATGTTCTCTGATATCCCATAATAACAGCCTGGACATGCTGGGAGTTGTAGTTCTCTTATACCTCCTCCCTGTACTGTCCTCTGATATCCCATAATAACAGTCTGGACATGCTGGGAGTTGTAGTTCTCTCTTATACTTCTCCCTGTAATGGCCTCTGATATCCCATAATAACAGCCTGGACATGCTGGGAGTTGTAGTTCTCTCTTATACTTCTCCCTGTAATGTCCTCTGATATCCCATAATAACAGCCTGGACATGCTGGGAGTTGTAGTTCTCTCTTATACTTCTCCCTGTAATGTCCTCTGATATCCCATAATAACAGCCTGGACATGCTGGGAGTTGTAGTTCTCTCTTATACCTCCTCCCTGTAATGTCCTATGATATCCCATAATAACAGCCTGGACATGCTGGGAGTTGTAGTCCTCTCTTATACCTCCTCCCTGTAATGTCCTCTGATATCTCATAATAACAGCCTGGACATGCTGGGAGTTGTAGTCCTCTCTTATACCTCCTCCCTGTAATGTCCTCTGATATCCCATAATAACAGTCTGGACATGCTGGGAGTTTTAGTTCTCTTATACCTCCTCCCTGTAATGTCCTCTGATATCCCATAATAACAGCCTGGACACGCTGGGAGTTTTAGTTCTCTTATACCTCCTCCCTGTAATGTCCTCTGATATCCCATAATAACAGTCTGGACATGCTGGAAGTTGTAGTTCTCTCTTATACTTCTCCCTGTAATGTCCTCTGATATCCCATAATAACAGCCTGGACATGCTGGGAGTTGTAGTTCTCTCTTATACTTCTCCCTGTAATGTCCTCTGATATCCAATAATAACAGCCTGGACATGCTGGGAGTTGTAGTTCTCTCTTATACTTCTCCCTGTAATGTCCTCTGATATCCCATAATAACAGCCTGGACATGCTGGGAGTTGTAGTTCCCTCTTATACTTCTTCCTGTAATGTCTTCTGATATACCATAATAACAGTCTGGACATGCTGGGAGTTGTGGTTCTCTCCTCTTATACCTCCTCATTGCAATATCCTCTGATATCACATAATTACAGTCTGGACACGCTGGGGGTTGTAGTTCTCTCCTCTTATACTTCCCTGTAATGTCCTCTGATATCCCATAATAACAGCCTGGATATGCTGGGAGTTGTAGTCCTCTCATACCTCCTCCCTGTAATGTCCTCTGATATCACATAATTACAGTCTGGACATGCTGGAAGTTGTTGTTCTCTTATACTTCCCCTGTAATGTCCTCTGATATCCCATAATAACAGTCTGGACACGCTGGGGGTTGTAGTCCTCTCCTCTTATACCTCTCCCTGTAATGTCCTCTGATATCACATAATAACAGGCTGGACATGCTGGGAGTTGTAGTTCTCTCTTATACCTCCTCCCTGTAATGTCCTCTGATATCCCATAATAACAGCCTGGACATGCTGGGAGTTGTAGTCCTCTCTTATACCTCCTCCCTGTAATGTCCTCTGATATCCCATAATAACAGCCTGGACATGCTGGGAGTTGTAGTCCTCTCTTATACCTCCTCCCTGTAATGTCCTCTGATATCTCATAATAACAGCCTGGACATGCTGGGAGTTGTAGTTATCTTATACCTCCTCCCTGTAATGTCCTCTGATATCCCATAATAACAGTCTGGACATGCTGGGAGTTGTAGTTTTTCTCTTATACTTCTCCCTGTAATGTCCTCTGATATCCCATAATAACAGCCTGGACATGCTGGGAGTTGTAGTTCTCTCTTATACTTCTCCCTGTAATGTCCTCTGATATCCCATAATAACAGCCTGGACATGCTGGGAGTTGTATTCCTCTCTTATACCTCCTCCCTGTAATGTCCTCTGATATCCCATAATAACAGCCTGGACATGCTGGGAGTTGTAGTCCTCTCTTATACCTCCTCCCTGTAATGTCCTCTGATATCCCATAATAACAGCCTGGACATGCTGGGAGTTGTAGTCCTCTCTTATACCTCCTCCCTGTAATGTCCTCTGATATCCCATAATAACAGCCTGGACATGCTGGGAGTTGTAGTCCTCTTATATCTCCTCCCTGTAATGTCCTCTGATATCCCATAATAACAGTCTGGACATGCTGGGAGTTGTAGTTCTCTCTTATATTTCTCCCTGTAATGTCCTCTGATATCCCATAATAACAGCCTGGACATGCTGGGAGTTGTAGTTCTCTCTTATACTTCTACCTGTAATGTCCTCTGATATCCCATAATAACAGCCTGGACATGCTGGGAGTTGTAGTTCTCTCTTATACTTCTCCCTGTAATGTCCTCTGATATCCCATAATAACAGTCTGGACATGCTGGGAGTTGTAGTTCTCTCTTATACTTCTTCCTGTAATGTCTTCTGATATCCCATAATAACAGTCTGGACATGCTGGGAGTTGTGGTTCTCTCCTCTTATACCTCCTCATTGCAATATCCTCTGATATCACATAATTACAGTCTGGACACGCTGGGGGTTGTAGTTCTCTCCTCTTATACTTCCCTGTAATGTCCTCTGATATCCCATAATAACAGCCTGGATATGCTGGGAGTTGTAGTCCTCTCATACCTCCTCCCTGTAATGTCCTCTGATATCACATAATTACAGTCTGAACATGCTGGGAGTTGTTGTTCTCTTATACTTCCCCTGTAATGTCCTCTGATATCCCATAATAACAGTCTGGACACGCTGGGGGTTGTAGTCCTCTCCTCTTATACCTCTCCCTGTAATGTCCTCTGATATCACATAATAACAGGCTGGACATGCTGGGAGTTGTAGTTCTCTCTTATACCTCCTCCCTGTAATGTCCTCCGATATCCCATAATAACAACCTGGACATGCTGGGAGTTGTAGTCCTCTCTTATACCTCCTCCCTATAATGTCCTCTGATATCCCATAATAACAGCCTGGACATGCTGGGAGTTGTAGTCCTCTCTTATAGCTCCTCCCTGTAATGTCCTCTGATATCCCATAATAACAGCCTGGACATGCTGGGAGTTGTAGTTCTCTTATACTTCCTCCCTGTAATGTCCTCTGATATCCCTTAATAACAGTCTGGACATGCTGGGAGTTGTAGTTCTCTCTTATACCCCTCCCTGTAATGTCCTCTGATATCACATAATAACAGTCTGGACATGCTGGGAGTTGTAGTTCTCTCTTACACTTCTCCCTGTAATGTCCTCTGATATCCCATAATAACAGCCTGGACATGCTGGGAGTTGTAGTTCTCTCTTATACTTCTCCCTGTAATGTCCTCTGATATCCCATAATAACAGCCTGGACATGCTGGGAGTTGTAGTTCTCTCTTATACTTCTCCCTGTAATGTCCTCTGATATCCCATAATAACAGCCTGGACATGCTGGGAGTTGTAGTTCTCTCTTATACTTCTCCCTGTAATGTCCTCTGATATCCCATAATAACAGCCTGGACATGCTGGGAGTTGTAGTTCTCTCCTCTTATACCTCTTCCTGTAATGTCCTCTGATATCCCATAATAACAGCCTGGACATGCTGGGAGTTGTAGTCCTCTCTTATACCTCCTCCCTGTAATGTCCTCTGATATCCCATAATAACAGCCTGTATATGCTGGGAGTTGTAGTCCTCTCTTATACCTCCTCCCTGTAATGTCCTCTGATATCCCATAATAACAGCCTGGACATGCTGGGAGTTGTAGTTCTCTTATACCTCCTCCCTGTAATGTCCTCTGATATCCCATAATAACAGCCTGGACATGCTGGGAGTTGTAGTCCTCTCTTATACCTCCTCCCTGTAATGTCCTCTAATATCCCATAATAACAGCCTGGACATGCTGGGAGTTGTAGTTCTCTCTTATACTTCTCCCTGTAATGTCCTCTGATATCCCATAATAACAGCCTGGACATGCTGGGAGTTGTAGTTCTCTCTTATACTTCTCCCTGTAATGTCCTCTGATATCCCATAATAACAGCCTGGACATGCTGGGAGTTGTAGTTCTCTCTTATACTTCTCCCTGTAATGTCCTCTGATATCCCATAATAACAGCCTGGACATGCTGGGAGTTTTAGTTCTCTCCTCTTATAACTCTTCCTGTAATGTCCTCTGATATCCCATAATAACAGCCTGGACATGCTGGGAGTTGTAGTCCTCTCTTATACCTCCTCCCTGTAATGTCCTCTTATATCCCATAATAACAGCCTGGACATGCTGGGAGTTGTAGTCCTCTCTTATGCCTCCTCCCTGTAATGTCCTCTGATATCCCATAATAACAGCCTGGACATGCTGGGAGTTGTAGTTCTCTTATACCTCCTCCCTGTAATGTCCTCTGATATCCCATAATAACAGCCTGGACATGCTGAGAGTTGTAGTCCTCTCTTATACTTCTCCCTGTAATGTCCTCTGATATCCCATAATAACAGTCTGGACATGCTGGGAGTTGTAGTCCTCTCTTATACCTCCTCCCTGTAATGTCCTCTGATATCCCATAATAACAGCCTGGACATGCTGGGAGTTGTAGTTACCTCCTCCCTGTAATGTCCTCTGATATCCCATAATAACAGTCTGGACATGCTGGGAGTTGTAGTTCTCTCTTATACTTCTCCCTGTAATGTCCTCTGATATCCCATAATAACAGCCTGGACATGCTGGGAGTTGTAGTTCTCTCTTATACTTCTCCCTGTAATGTCCTCTGATATCCCGTAATAACAGCCTGGACATGCTGGGAGTTGTAGTTCTCTCTTATACTTCTCCCTGTTATGTCCTCTGATATCCCATAATAACAGCCTGGACATGCTGGGAGTTGTAGTTCTCTCTTATACTTCTCCCTGTAATGTCCTCTGATATCCCATAATAACAGCCTGGACATGCTGGGAGTTGTAGTTCTCTCTTATACTTCTCCCTGTAATGTCCTCTGATATCCCATAATAACAGCCTGGACATGCTGGGAGTTGTAGTTCTCTCTTATACTTCTCCCTGTAATGTCCTCTGATATCCCATAATAACAGCCTGGACATGCTGGGAGTTGTCGTTCTCTCTTATACTTCTCCCTGTAATGTCCTCTGATATCCCATAATAACAGCCTGGACATGCTGGGAGTTGTAGTTCTCTCTTATACTTCTCCCTGTAATGTCCTCTGATATCCCATAATAACAGCCTGGACATGCTGGGAGTTGTAGTTCTCTCTTATACTTCTCCCTGTAATGTCCTCTGATATCCCATAATAACTGCCTGGACATGCTGGGAGTTGTAGTTCTCTCTTATACTTCTCCCTGTAATGTCCTCTGATATCCCATAATAACAGCCTGGACATGCTGGGAGTTGTAGTTCTCTCTTATACTTCTCCCTGTAATGTCCTCTGATATCCCATAATAACAGCCTGGACATGCTGGGAGTTGTAGTTCTCTCTTATACTTCTCCCTGTAATGTCCTCTGATATCCCATAATAACAGCCTGGACATGCTGGGAGTTGTAGTTCTCTCTTATACTTCTCCCTGTAATGTCCTCTGATATCCCATAATAACAGCCTGGACATGCTGGGAGTTGTAGTTCTCTCTTATACTTCTCCCTGTAATGTCCTCTGATATCCTATAATAACAGCCTGGACATGCTGGGAGTTGTAGTTCTCTCTTATACTTCTCCCTGTAATGTCCTCTGATATCCCATAATAACAGCCTGGACATGCTGGGAGTTGTAGTTCTCTCTTATACTTCTCCCTGTAATGTCCTCTGATATCCCATAATAACAGCCTGGACATGCTGGGAGTTGTAGTTCTCTCTTATACTTCTCCCTGTAATGTCCTCTGATATCCCATAATAACAGCCTGGACATGCTGGGAGTTGTAGTCCTCTCTTATACCTCCTCCCTGTAATGTCCTCTGATATCCCATAATAACAGTCTGGACATGCTGGGAGTTGTAGTTCTCTCTTATACTTCTCCCTGTAATGTCCTCTGATATCCCATAATAACAGCCTGGACATGCTGGGAGTTGTAGTTCTCTCTTATACTTCTCCCTGTAATGTCCTCTGATATCCCATAATAACAGCCTGGACATGCTGGGAGTTGTAGTCCTCTCTTATACCTCCTCCCTGTAATGTCCTCTGATATCCCATAATAACAGCCTGGACATGCTGGGAGTTGTAGTCCTCTCTTATACCTCCTCCCTGTAATGTTCTCTGATATCCCATATTAACAGCCTGGACATGCTGGGAGTTGTAGTCCTCTCTTATACCTCCTTCCTGTAATGTCCTCTAATATCCCATAATAACAGCCTGGACATGCTGGGAGTTGTAGTTCTCTTATACCTCCTCCCTGTAATGTCCTCTGATATCCCATAATAATAGTCTGGACATGCTGGAAGTTGTAGTTCTCTCTTATACTTCTCCCTGTAATGTCCTCTGATATCCCATAATAACAGCCTGGACATGCTGGGAGTTGTAGTTCTCTCTTATACTTCTCCCTGTCATGTCCTCTGATATCCCATAATAACAGCCTGGACATGCTGGGAGTTGTAGTCCTCTCTTATACCTCCTCCCTGTAATGTCCTCTGATATCTCATAATAACAGCCTGGACATGCTGGGAGTTGTAGTCTTCTCTTATATCTCCTCCCTGCAATGTCCTCTGATATCCCATAATAACAGCCTGGACATGCTGGGAGTTGTAGTCCTCTCTTATACCTCCTCCCTGTAATGTCCTCTGATATCCCATAATAACAGCCTGGACATGCTGGGAGTTGTAGTTCTCTTATACCTCCTCCCTGTAATGCCCTCTGATATCCCATAATAACAGTCTGGACATGCTGGGAGTTGTAGTTCTCTCTTATACTTCTCCCTGTAATGTCCTCTGATATCCCATAATAACAGCCTGGACATGCTGGGAGTTGTAGTTCTCTCTTATACTTCTCCCTGTAATGTCCTCTGATATCCCATAATAACAGCCTGGACATGCTGGGAGTTGTAGTCCTCTCTTATACCTCCTCCCTGTAATGTCCTCTGATATCCCATAATAACAGCCTGGACATGCTGGGAGTTGTAGTCCTCTCTTATACCTCCTCCCTGTAATGTCCTCTGATATCCCATAATAACAGCCTGGACATGCTGGGAGTTGTAGTCCTCTCTTATACCTCCTTCCTGTAATGTCCTCTAATATCCCATAATAACAGCCTGGACATGCTGGGAGTTGTAGTTCTCTCTTATACTTCTCCCTGTAATGTCCTCTGATATCCCATAATAACAGCCTGGACATGCTGGGAGTTGTAGTCCTCTCTTATACCTCCTCCCTGTAATGTCCTCTGATATCTCATAATAACAGCCTGGACATGCTGGGAGTTGTAGTCCTCTCTTATATCTCCTCCCTGCAATGTCCTCTGATATCCCATAATAACAGCCTGGACATGCTGGGAGTTGTAGTCCTCTCTTATACCTCCTCCCTGTAATGTCCTCTGATATCCCATAATAACAGCCTGGACATGCTGGGAGTTGTAGTTCTCTTATACCTCCTCCCTGTAATGTCCTCTGATATCCCATAATAACAGCCTGGACATGCTGGGAGTTGTAGTCCTCTCTTATATCTCCTCCCTGCAATGTCCTCTGATATCCCATAATAACAGCCTGGACATGCTGGGAGTTGTAGTTCTCTCTTATACTTCTCCCTGTAATGTCCTCTGATATCCCATAATAACAGCCTGGACATGCAGGGAGTTGTAGTTCTCTCTTACACTTCTCCCTGTAATGTCCTCTGATATCCCATAATAACAGCCTGGACATGCTGGGAGTTGTAGTCCTCTCTTATACCTCCTCCCTGTAATGTCCTCTGATATCCCATAATAACAGTCTGGACATGCTGGGATTTGTAGTTCTCTCTTATACTTCTCCCTGTAATGTCCTCTGATATCCCATAATAACAGCCTGGACATGCTGGGAGTTGTAGTTCTCTCTTATACTTCTCCCTGTAATGTCCTCTGATATCCCAAAATAACAGCCTGGACATGCTGGGAGTTGTAGTTCTCTCTTATACTTCTCCCTGTAATGTCCTCTGATATCCCATAATAACAGCCTGGACATGCTGGGAGTTGTAGTTCTCTCTTATACTTCTCCCTGTAATGTCCTCTGATATCCCATAATAACAGCCTGGACATGCTGGGAGTTGTAGTTCTCTCCTCTTATACCTCTTCCTGTAATGTCCTCTGATATCCCATATTAACAGCCTGGACATGCTGAGAGTTGTAGTCCTCTCTTATACCTCCTCCCTGTAATGTCCTCTTATATCCCATAATAACAGCCTGGACATGCTGGGAGTTGTAGTCCTCTCTTATACCTCCTCCCTGTAATGTCCTCTTATATCCCATAATAACAGCCTGGACATGCTGGGAGTTGTAGTCCTCTCTTATACCTCCTCCCTGTAATGTCCTCTGATATCCCATAATAACAGCCTGGACATGCTGGGAGTTGTAGTTCTCTTATACTTCCTCCCTGTAATGTCCTCTGATATCCCATAATAACAGTCTGGACACGCTGGGGGTTGTAGTCCTCTCCTCTTATACCTCTCCCTGTAATGTCCTCTGATATCACATAATAACAGGCTGGACATGCTGGGAGTTGTAGTTCTCTCTTATACCTCCTCCCTGTAATGTCCTCTGATATCCCATAATAACAGCCTGGACATGCTGGGAGTTGTAGTCCTCTCTTATACCTCCTCCCTGTAATGTCCTCTGATATCCCATAATAACAGCCTGGACATGCTGGGAGTTGTAGTCCTCTCTTATACCTCCTCCCTGTAATGTCCTCTGATATCTCATAATAACAGCCTGGACATGCTGGGAGTTGTAGTTCTCTTATACCTCCTCCCTGTAATGTCCTCTGATATCCCATAATAACAGTCTGGACATGCTGGGAGTTGTAGTTCTCTCTTATACTTCTCCCTGTAATGTCCTCTGATATCCCATAATAACAGCCTGGACATGCTGGGAGTTGTAGTTCTCTCTTATACTTCTCACTGTAATGTCCTCTGATATCCCATAATAACAGCCTGGACATGCTGGGAGTTGTATTCCTCTCTTATACCTCCTCCCTGTAATGTCCTCTGATATCCCATAATAACAGCCTGGACATGCTGGGAGTTGTAGTCCTCTCTTATACCTCCTCCCTGTAATGTCCTCTGATATCCCATAATATCAGCCTGGACATGCTGGGAGTTGTAGTCCTCTCTTATACCTCCTCCCTGTAATGTCCTCTGATATCCCATAATAACAGCCTGGACATGCTGGGAGTTGTAGTCCTCTTATACCTCCTCCCTGTAATGTCCTCTGATATCCCATAATAACAGTCTGGACATGCTGGGAGTTGTAGTTCTCTCTTATACTTCTCCCTGTAATGTCCTCTGATATCCCATAATAACAGCCTGGATATGCTGGGAGTTGTAGTTCTCTCTTATACTTCTACCTGTAATGTCCTCTGATATCCCATAATAACAGCCTGGACATGCTGGGAGTTGTAGTTCTCTCTTATACTTCTCCCTGTAATGTCCTCTGATATCCCATAATAACAGCCTGGACATGCTGGGAGTTGAAGTTCTCTCTTATACTTCTTCCTGTAATGTCTTCTGATATCCCATAATAACAGTCTGTACATGCTGGGAGTTGTGGTTCTCTCCTCTTATACCTCCTCATTGCAATATCCTCTGATATCACATAATTACAGTCTGGACACGCTGGGGGTTGTAGTTCTCTCCTCTTATACTTCCCTGTAATGTCCTCTGATATCCCATAATAACAGCCTGGATATGCTGGGAGTTGTAGTCCTCTCATACCTCCTCCCTGTAATGTCCTCTGATATCACATAATTACAGTCTGGACATGCTGGGAGTTGTTGTTCTCTTATACTTCCCCTGTAATGTCCTCTGATATCCCATAATAACAGTCTGGACACGCTGGGGGTTGTAGTCCTCTCCTCTTATACCTCTCCCTGTAATGTCCTCTGATATCACATAATAACAGGCTGGACATGCTGGGAGTTGTAGTTCTCTCTTATACCTCCTCCCTGTAATGTCCTCCGATATCCCATAATAACAACCTGGACATGCTGGGAGTTGTAGTCCTCTCTTATACCTCCTCCCTGTAATGTCCTCTGATATCCCATAATAACAGCCTGGACATGCTGGGAGTTGTAGTCCTCTCTTATACCTCCTCCCTGTAATGTCCTCTGATATCCCATAATAACAGCCTGGACATGCTGGGAGTTGTAGTCCTCTCTTATACCTCCTCCCTTAAATGTCCTCTGATATCCCATAATAACAGCCTGGACATGCTGGGAGTTGTAGTTCTCTTATACCTCCTCCCTGTAATGTCCTCTGATATCCCATAATAACAGTCTGGACATGCTGGGAGTTGTAGTTCTCTCTTATACTTCTCCCTGTAATGTCCTCTGATATCCCATAATAACAGCCTGGACATGCTGGGAGTTGTAGCTCTCTCTTATACTTCTCCCTGTAATGTCCTCTGATATCCCATAATAACAGTCTGGACATGCTGGGAGTTGTAGTTCTCTCTTATACTTCTTCCTGTAATGTCATCTGATATCCCATAATAACAGCCTGGACATGCTGGGAGATGTAGTTCTCTCTTATACTTCTCCCTGTAATGTCCTCTGATATCCCATAATAACAGCCTGGACATGCTGGGAGTTGTAGTCCTCTCTTATACCTCCTCCCTGTAATGTCCTCTGATATCCCATAATAACAGCCTGGACATGCTGGGAGTTGTAGTCCTCTCTTATACCTCCTCCCTGTAATGTCCTCTGATATCCCATAATAACAGCCTGGACATGCTGGGAGTTGTAGTCCTCTCTTATACCTCCTCCCTGTAATGTCCTCTGATATCCCATAATAACAGCCTGGACATGCTGGGAGTTGTAGTTCTCTCTTATACTTCTCCCTGTAATGTCCTCTGATATCCCATAATAAGAGCCTGGACATGCTGGGAGTTATAGTTCTCTCTTATACTTCTCCCTGTAATGTCCTCTGATATCCCATAATAACAGCCTGGACATGCTGGGAGTTGTAGTTCTCTCTTATACTTCTCCCTGTAATGTCCTCTGATATCCCATAATAACAGCCTGGACATGCTGGGAGTTGTAGTTCTCTCTTATACTTCTCCCTGTAATGTCCTCTGATATCCCATAATAAGAGCCTGGACATGCTGGGAGTTATAGTTCTCTCTTATACTTCTCCCTGTAATGTCCTCTGATATCCCATAATAACAGTCTGGACATGCTGGGAGTTGTAGTTCTCTCTTATACTTCTTCCTGTAATGTCTTCTGATATCCCATAATAACAGTCTGGACATGCTGGGAGTTGTGGTTCTCTCCTCTTATACCTCCTCATTGCAATATCCTCTGATATCACATAATTACAGTCTGGACACGCTGGGGGTTGTAGTTCTCTCCTCTTATACTTCCCTGTAATGTCCTCTGATATCCCATAATAACAGCCTGGATATGCTGGGAGTTGTAGTCCTCTCATACCTCCTCCCTGTAATGTCCTCTGATATCACATAATTACAGTCTGGACATGCTGGGAGTTGTTGTTCTCTTATACTTCCCCTGTAATGTCCTCTGATATCCCATAATAACAGTCTGGACACGCTGGGGGTTGTAGTCCTCTCCTCTTATACCTCTCCCTGTAATGTCCTCTGATATCACATAATAACAGGCTGGACATGCTGGGAGTTGTAGTTCTCTCTTATACCTCCTCCCTGTAATGTCCTCCGATATCCCATAATAACAACCTGGACATGCTGGGAGTTGTAGTCCTCTCTTATACCTCCTCCCTGTAATGTCCTCTGATATCCCATAATAACAGCCTGGACATGCTGGGAGTTGTAGTCCTCTCTTATACCTCCTCCCTGTAATGTCCTCTGATATCCCATAATAACAGCCTGGACATGCTGGGAGTTGTAGTCCTCTCTTATACCTCCTCCCTTAAATGTCCTCTGATATCCCATAATAACAGCCTGGACATGCTGGGAGTTGTAGTTCTCTTATACCTCCTCCCTGTAATGTCCTCTGATATCCCATAATAACAGTCTGGACATGCTGGGAGTTGTAGTTCTCTCTTATACTTCTCCCTGTAATGTCCTCTGATATCCCATAATAACAGCCTGGACATGCTGGGAGTTGTAGTTCTCTCTTATACTTCTCCCTGTAATGTCCTCTGATATCCCATAATAACAGTCTGGACATGCTGGGAGTTGTAGTTCTCTCCTCTTATACCTGCTCCATGTAATGTCCTCTGATGTCCCATAATAACAGGCTGGACATGCTGGGAGTTGTAGTTCTCTCCTCTTATACCTCCTCCCTGTAATTTCCTCTGATATCCCATAATAACAGCCTGGACATGCTGGGAGTTGTAGTCCTCTCTTATACCTCCTCCCTGTAATGTCCTCTGATATCCCACAATAACAGCCTGGACATGCTGGGAGTTGTAGTTCTCTTATACCTCCTCCCTGTAATGTCCTCTGATATCCCATAATAACAGTCTGGACATGCTGGGAGTTGTAGTTCTCTCTTATACTTCTCCCTGTAATGTCCTCTGATATCCCATAATAACAGCCTGGACATGCTGGGAGTTGTAGTTCTCTCTTATACTTCTCCCTGTAATGTCCTCTGATATCCCATAATAACAGTCTGGACATGCTGGGAGTTGTAGTTCTCTCTTATACTTCTTCCTGTAATGTCCTCTGATATCCCATAATAACAGCCTGGACATGCTGGGAGTTGTATTCCTCTCTTATACCTCCTCCCTGTAATGTCCTCTGATATCCCATAATAACAGCCTGGACATGCTGGGAGTTGTAGTCCTCTCTTATACCTCCTCCCTGTAATGTTCTCTGATATCCCATAATAACAGCCTGGACATGCTGGGAGTTGTAGTTCTCTTATACCTCCTCCCTGTACTGTCCTCTGATATCCCATAATAACAGTCTGGACATGCTGGGAGTTGTAGTTCTCTCTTATACTTCTCCCTGTAATGGCCTCTGATATCCCATAATAACAGCCTGGACATGCTGGGAGTTGTAGTTCTCTCTTATACTTCTCCCTGTAATGTCCTCTGATATCCCATAATAACAGCCTGGACATGCTGGGAGTTGTAGTTCTCTCTTATACTTCTCCCTGTAATGTCCTCTGATATCCCATAATAACAGCCTGGACATGCTGGGAGTTGTAGTTCTCTCTTATACCTCCTCCCTGTAATGTCCTATGATATCCCATAATAACAGCCTGGACATGCTGGGAGTTGTAGTCCTCTCTTATACCTCCTCCCTGTAATGTCCTCTGATATCTCATAATAACAGCCTGGACATGCTGGGAGTTGTAGTCCTCTCTTATACCTCCTCCCTGTAATGTCCTCTGATATCCCATAATAACAGTCTGGACATGCTGGGAGTTTTAGTTCTCTTATACCTCCTCCCTGTAATGTCCTCTGATATCCCATAATAACAGCCTGGACACGCTGGGAGTTTTAGTTCTCTTATACCTCCTCCCTGTAATGTCCTCTGATATCCCATAATAACAGTCTGGACATGCTGGAAGTTGTAGTTCTCTCTTATACTTCTCCCTGTAATGTCCTCTGATATCCCATAATAACAGCCTGGACATGCTGGGAGTTGTAGTTCTCTCTTATACTTCTCCCTGTAATGTCCTCTGATATCCAATAATAACAGCCTGGACATGCTGGGAGTTGTAGTTCTCTCTTATACTTCTCCCTGTAATGTCCTCTGATATCCCATAATAACAGCCTGGACATGCTGGGAGTTGTAGTTCCCTCTTATACTTCTTCCTGTAATGTCTTCTGATATACCATAATAACAGTCTGGACATGCTGGGAGTTGTGGTTCTCTCCTCTTATACCTCCTCATTGCAATATCCTCTGATATCACATAATTACAGTCTGGACACGCTGGGGGTTGTAGTTCTCTCCTCTTATACTTCCCTGTAATGTCCTCTGATATCCCATAATAACAGCCTGGATATGCTGGGAGTTGTAGTCCTCTCATACCTCCTCCCTGTAATGTCCTCTGATATCACATAATTACAGTCTGGACATGCTGGAAGTTGTTGTTCTCTTATACTTCCCCTGTAATGTCCTCTGATATCCCATAATAACAGTCTGGACACGCTGGGGGTTGTAGTCCTCTCCTCTTATACCTCTCCCTGTAATGTCCTCTGATATCACATAATAACAGGCTGGACATGCTGGGAGTTGTAGTTCTCTCTTATACCTCCTCCCTGTAATGTCCTCTGATATCCCATAATAACAGCCTGGACATGCTGGGAGTTGTAGTCCTCTCTTATACCTCCTCCCTGTAATGTCCTCTGATATCCCATAATAACAGCCTGGACATGCTGGGAGTTGTAGTCCTCTCTTATACCTCCTCCCTGTAATGTCCTCTGATATCTCATAATAACAGCCTGGACATGCTGGGAGTTGTAGTTATCTTATACCTCCTCCCTGTAATGTCCTCTGATATCCCATAATAACAGTCTGGACATGCTGGGAGTTGTAGTTTTTCTCTTATACTTCTCCCTGTAATGTCCTCTGATATCCCATAATAACAGCCTGGACATGCTGGGAGTTGTAGTTCTCTCTTATACTTCTCCCTGTAATGTCCTCTGATATCCCATAATAACAGCCTGGACATGCTGGGAGTTGTATTCCTCTCTTATACCTCCTCCCTGTAATGTCCTCTGATATCCCATAATAACAGCCTGGACATGCTGGGAGTTGTAGTCCTCTCTTATACCTCCTCCCTGTAATGTCCTCTGATATCCCATAATAACAGCCTGGACATGCTGGGAGTTGTAGTCCTCTCTTATACCTCCTCCCTGTAATGTCCTCTGATATCCCATAATAACAGCCTGGACATGCTGGGAGTTGTAGTCCTCTTATATCTCCTCCCTGTAATGTCCTCTGATATCCCATAATAACAGTCTGGACATGCTGGGAGTTGTAGTTCTCTCTTAGATTTCTCCCTGTAATGTCCTCTGATATCCCATAATAACAGCCTGGACATGCTGGGAGTTGTAGTTCTCTCTTATACTTCTACCTGTAATGTCCTCTGATATCCCATAATAACAGCCTGGACATGCTGGGAGTTGTAGTTCTCTCTTATACTTCTCCCTGTAATGTCCTCTGATATCCCATAATAACAGTCTGGACATGCTGGGAGTTGTAGTTCTCTCTTATACTTCTTCCTGTAATGTCTTCTGATATCCCATAATAACAGTCTGGACATGCTGGGAGTTGTGGTTCTCTCCTCTTATACCTCCTCATTGCAATATCCTCTGATATCACATAATTACAGTCTGGACACGCTGGGGGTTGTAGTTCTCTCCTCTTATACTTCCCTGTAATGTCCTCTGATATCCCATAATAACAGCCTGGATATGCTGGGAGTTGTAGTCCTCTCATACCTCCTCCCTGTAATGTCCTCTGATATCACATAATTACAGTCTGAACATGCTGGGAGTTGTTGTTCTCTTATACTTCCCCTGTAATGTCCTCTGATATCCCATAATAACAGTCTGGACACGCTGGGGGTTGTAGTCCTCTCCTCTTATACCTCTCCCTGTAATGTCCTCTGATATCACATAATAACAGGCTGGACATGCTGGGAGTTGTAGTTCTCTCTTATACCTCCTCCCTGTAATGTCCTCCGATATCCCATAATAACAACCTGGACATGCTGGGAGTTGTAGTCCTCTCTTATACCTCCTCCCTATAATGTCCTCTGATATCCCATAATAACAGCCTGGACATGCTGGGAGTTGTAGTCCTCTCTTATAGCTCCTCCCTGTAATGTCCTCTGATATCCCATAATAACAGCCTGGACATGCTGGGAGTTGTAGTTCTCTTATACTTCCTCCCTGTAATGTCCTCTGATATCCCTTAATAACAGTCTGGACATGCTGGGAGTTGTAGTTCTCTCTTATACCCCTCCCTGTAATGTCCTCTGATATCACATAATAACAGTCTGGACATGCTGGGAGTTGTAGTTCTCTCTTACACTTCTCCCTGTAATGTCCTCTGATATCCCATAATAACAGCCTGGACATGCTGGGAGTTGTAGTTCTCTCTTATACTTCTCCCTGTAATGTCCTCTGATATCCCATAATAACAGCCTGGACATGCTGGGAGTTGTAGTTCTCTCTTATACTTCTCCCTGTAATGTCCTCTGATATCCCATAATAACAGCCTGGACATGCTGGGAGTTGTAGTTCTCTCTTATACTTCTCCCTGTAATGTCCTCTGATATCCCATAATAACAGCCTGGACATGCTGGGAGTTGTAGTTCTCTCCTCTTATACCTCTTCCTGTAATGTCCTCTGATATCCCATAATAACAGCCTGGACATGCTGGGAGTTGTAGTCCTCTCTTATACCTCCTCCCTGTAATGTCCTCTGATATCCCATAATAACAGCCTGTATATGCTGGGAGTTGTAGTCCTCTCTTATACCTCCTCCCTGTAATGTCCTCTGATATCCCATAATAACAGCCTGGACATGCTGGGAGTTGTAGTTCTCTTATACCTCCTCCCTGTAATGTCCTCTGATATCCCATAATAACAGCCTGGACATGCTGGGAGTTGTAGTCCTCTCTTATACCTCCTCCCTGTAATGTCCTCTAATATCCCATAATAACAGCCTGGACATGCTGGGAGTTGTAGTTCTCTCTTATACTTCTCCCTGTAATGTCCTCTGATATCCCATAATAACAGCCTGGACATGCTGGGAGTTGTAGTTCTCTCTTATACTTCTCCCTGTAATGTCCTCTGATATCCCATAATAACAGCCTGGACATGCTGGGAGTTGTAGTTCTCTCTTATACTTCTCCCTGTAATGTCCTCTGATATCCCATAATAACAGCCTGGACATGCTGGGAGTTTTAGTTCTCTCCTCTTATACCTCTTCCTGTAATGTCCTCTGATATCCCATAATAACAGCCTGGACATGCTGGGAGTTGTAGTCCTCTCTTATACCTCCTCCCTGTAATGTCCTCTTATATCCCATAATAACAGCCTGGACATGCTGGGAGTTGTAGTCCTCTCTTATGCCTCCTCCCTGTAATGTCCTCTGATATCCCATAATAACAGCCTGGACATGCTGGGAGTTGTAGTTCTCTTATACCTCCTCCCTGTAATGTCCTCTGATATCCCATAATAACAGCCTGGACATGCTGGGAGTTGTAGTCCTCTCTTATACCTCCTCCCTGTAATGTCCTCTGATATCCCATAATAACAGCCTGGACATGCTGGGAGTTGTAGTTACCTCCTCCCTGTAATGTCCTCTGATATCCCATAATAACAGTCTGGACATGCTGGGAGTTGTAGTTCTCTCTTATACTTCTCCCTGTAATGTCCTCTGATATCCCATAATAACAGCCTGGACATGCTGGGAGTTGTAGTTCTCTCTTATACTTCTCCCTGTAATGTCCTCTGATATCCCGTAATAACAGCCTGGACATGCTGGGAGTTGTAGTTCTCTCTTATACTTCTCCCTGTTATGTCCTCTGATATCCCATAATAACAGCCTGGACATGCTGGGAGTTGTAGTTCTCTCTTATACTTCTCCCTGTAATGTCCTCTGATATCCCATAATAACAGCCTGGACATGCTGGGAGTTGTAGTTCTCTCTTATACTTCTCCCTGTAATGTCCTCTGATATCCCATAATAACAGCCTGGACATGCTGGGAGTTGTAGTTCTCTCTTATACTTCTCCCTGTAATGTCCTCTGATATCCCATAATAACAGCCTGGACATGCTGGGAGTTGTCGTTCTCTCTTATACTTCTCCCTGTAATGTCCTCTGATATCCCATAATAACAGCCTGGACATGCTGGGAGTTGTAGTTCTCTCTTATACTTCTCCCTGTAATGTCCTCTGATATCCCATAATAACAGCCTGGACATGCTGGGAGTTGTAGTTCTCTCTTATACTTCTCCCTGTAATGTCCTCTGATATCCCATAATAACTGCCTGGACATGCTGGGAGTTGTAGTTCTCTCTTATACTTCTCCCTGTAATGTCCTCTGATATCCCATAATAACAGCCTGGACATGCTGGGAGTTGTAGTTCTCTCTTATACTTCTCCCTGTAATGTCCTCTGATATCCCATAATAACAGCCTGGACATGCTGGGAGTTGTAGTTCTCTCTTATACTTCTCCCTGTAATGTCCTCTGATATCCCATAATAACAGCCTGGACATGCTGGGAGTTGTAGTTCTCTCTTATACTTCTCCCTGTAATGTCCTCTGATATCCCATAATAACAGCCTGGACATGCTGGGAGTTGTAGTTCTCTCTTATACTTCTCCCTGTAATGTCCTCTGATATCCTATAATAACAGCCTGGACATGCTGGGAGTTGTAGTTCTCTCTTATACTTCTCCCTGTAATGTCCTCTGATATCCCATAATAACAGCCTGGACATGCTGGGAGTTGTAGTTCTCTCTTATACTTCTCCCTGTAATGTCCTCTGATATCCCATAATAACAGCCTGGACATGCTGGGAGTTGTAGTTCTCTCTTATACTTCTCCCTGTAATGTCCTCTGATATCCCATAATAACAGCCTGGACATGCTGGGAGTTGTAGTTCTCTCTTATACTTCTCCCTGTAATGTCCTCTGATATCCTATAATAACAGCCTGGACATGCTGGGAGTTGTAGTTCTCTCTTATACTTCTCCCTGTAATGTCCTCTGATATCCCATAATAACAGCCTGGACATGCTGGGAGTTGTAGTTCTCTCTTATACTTCTCCCTGTAATGTCCTCTGATATCCCATAATAACAGCCTGGACATGCTGGGAGTTGTAGTTCTCTCTTATACTTCTCCCTGTAATGTCCTCTGATATCCCATAATAACAGCCTGGACATGCTGGGAGTTGTAGTTCTCTCTTATACTTCTCCCTGTAATGTCCTCTGATATCCCATAATAACAGCCTGGACATTCTCTTTCAGTCCATTACCACACTAGGGCCACATGTGGGATATTTCTAAAAACTGCACAATCTGGGCAATAAATATTGATTTGTGTTTTTCCGGTGAAACCTGTTTTACAGGACAAAAAATTATTAACCCCTTAGTGACCAGCCCATTTTAGGCCTTAATGACCAAGCTATTTTATTCGTTTTTCTATAGTCGCATTCAAAGGGCTATAACTTTTTTATTTTTTCGTCTACATAGCTGTATGAGGACTTTTTTTTGCGGGATTAGTTGTACTTTTTAATAGCACCATTTTTGGGTACATATAATTTTTTTATTAATTATTTTTGGGGGGGATTATAAAAAAAAAACTGAAATTCCGCCATTGTTCTATGCGTTTTTAAATTGACGCCGTTCACTGTGCGGCGTAAATAACATGTTACCTTTATTCTATGGGTCGGTACGATTACGGCGATACCACATATGTAGAGGTTTTTTATGTTTTACGACTTTTGCACAATAAAAACACTTTTGAACTAAAATTATTTGTTTTTGCATCGTCGCTTTCCAAGAGCCGTAACTTTTTTATTTTTCCATCAATGTAGTGATTTTTTGGGCTTGTTTTCTGCGGGACGAGACGTAGTTTTGATTGGTACTGTTTTGGGGTGCATGGGACTTATTGATTCATTTTCATTATGACTTTTTTGGGGGGCGATCGAAAAAAATTGCAATTTCGCACTTGTTTTTTGCGTTTGTTTTTTTACGGCGTTCACCTTGCGGTTTAAATTACATATTAACTTTATTAATAGAATCATTACGGTCGCGGCGATGCCACATATGTGTACTTTTATTTATTTTTTACACTTTTAGTAAGTAAAACCACTTTTTATGGAAAAAAAATTATTTATTTTTTTACTGTACTTCTTATTAATAATCTTTATTTCACTTTGATGACTTATTTTATTAGTCCCACTAGGGGACTTTACTGTGCGATATTCAGATCGCTGCTATAATGCTCTGGTATACTTCGTATACCAGAGCATTATTGCCTGTCAGTGTAAATTTGACAGGCAATTTGTTAGGACGTGCCTCCGGTGCATCCTAATAGGCATATGTCCAGGGCAGACCTGGGGGCTTTTATCAGGCCCCCGGCTGCCATGACACCCCATCGGAGACCCGCGATTGCATTTGCGGACCGTCGATGGGTGACAGGGGGAGCGCACTCCCTCTGTAAACAAGTTAAATGCTGCGGTCACTATGGACAGCGGCACTTAACGGGTTAAACGGCCACGATCGAAGTAAACTTCAATCGCGGGTATTGGAGCACGAGCCCAGCTGTCATCAGACAGCAGAGCCCCGGCTCCAGCCTGCACGGGGGACCCGTGCAGGACTTAGACTAGGCTTACGTGAAAAGGCATCAGCCTAGCCTTAGTGACCAACGTGAAAAGGCGTATTGGTGGTCACAAAGGGGTTCAAATTAAATTTTTGCAAAAAGATATTACATTTCTACATTTTACCTCCACTTTGCTCTAAATCCTGTGAAAGGGTTAAGATACTTTCTAAATGCTGTTCTGAATACTTTAACCCCTTAAGGACGCAGCCACTTTTGGACCATATGACACAGCCTCATTTTTTAAATCTGACGTGTGTTACTTTATGTGGTAATAACTCAGGAATGCTTTTACCTATTCAAGTGATTCTGAGATTGTTTTCTCGTGACAATTTATACTTTAAGTTAGTGAAAAAATTTGGTCGATATATTCAATATTTTTGTGTGAAAAACACCAAAATTTAGAGAAAATTTGCAAAAAATTAGCATTTTCTAAATTCAAACGTATCTTCTTGTAAAACAGATAGTAATACCACACAAAATAGTCACTAGCTAACATTTCCCATATGTCTACTTTATGTTGGCATAGTTTTTTGAACAATTTCTCACATTTTCAAGAAAATTTCAAAAGCCTATTTTTTTAGGGACCAGTTCAGTTCTGAAGTGACTTTGAGGCCTTATATATTAGGAACCCCCACAAATCACCCCATTTTAAAAACTGCACCCCTTGAAGTACTCAAAACAGCATTTAGAAAGTTTCTTAACTCTTTATGCGTTTCACAGGAATTAAAGCAAAGTGGAAGGGAAATTTGCAAATTTCATTTTTTTTTGCAGAAATTCCATTTTAATCCATTTTCCCTGTAATACTGAAGGTTTTTACCAGAGAAACACAACTGAATATTTATTGCCCTGATTCTGAAGTTTTTAGAAATATCCCACATGTGGCCCTAGTGCGCTACTGGACTGAAACAAAAGCCCCAGAAGCAAAGGAGCACCTAGTGGATTTTTGGGCCTTCCTTTTCTTAAATTATATTTCAGGCACCATGTCAGGTTAGAAGAGGTCATGTGGTGCCGAAACAAAGGAAACCCCCCAAAAGTGACTCCATTTGGGAAATTATACCCTTTGAGGAATTCATCTAGGGGTGTAGTGAGCATTTTGACCCCACAGGTGTTTCATAGATTTCATTAGAATTGGGCAGTGAAAATGAAAAATTACATTATTTTCCAATAAGATGTAGCTTTACCTAAAAAAAAAAATTTTTTCTACAAATAAATGAGGAAAAGCACCCCAACATTTGTAAAGCAACTTCTCCAGAGTACGGAAATACCCAACATGTGGTCATAAACTGCTGTTTGGGCAAGCGGCAGGACTCGGAAGGGAAGGCACGCCATTTAGCTTTTGGAGCGCTGATTTTGCTGGATTCATTTCTCTGCACCATGTCGCATTTGTAAAGCTCCTAAGGTACCAGAACAGTGGGAACCCCCCAAAAGTGACTCCATTTAGGAAACGACACCCCTTGAGGAATTCATCTAGGGGTGTAGTGAGCATTTTGACCCCACAGGTGTTTCATAGATTTCATTAGAATTGGGCAGTGAAAGTGAAAAATTACATTATTTTCCAATAACATGTAGCTTTACCTCAAAATTTTTATTTTTTTCAACAAATAAATGATGAAAAGCACCCCAACATTTGTAAAGCAACTTCTCCAGAGTACGGAAATACCCAACATGTGGTCATAAACGGCTGTTTGGGCAAGCGGCAGGACTCGGAAGGGAAGGCACGCCATTTAGCTTTTGAAGTACAGATTTTGCTGGTTTGATTTCTCGGCACCATGTCGCATTTGTAAAGCTCCTAAAGGTACCAGTACAGTGGAAACCCCCCAAAAGTGACTCCATTTGGGAAACTACACCCCTAGAGGAATTCAACTAGGGGTGTAGTGAGCATTTTGACCCCCCAGGTGTTTCATAGATTTCATTAGAATTGGGCAGTAAACATGAAAAATGTCATTTTTTTTCCACCAAGACATAGCTTTAGGTAAAAATGTTTCATTTTCTCATCAAATAAAAGGAGAAAAATCACCATAACATTTGTAAAGCAACTTCTCCAGAGTACGGAAATACCCCATATGCGGAGTACATCAGGGTATATGTAATATGTGAGGAGTACATCAGGGTATATGTAATATGTGAGGAGTACATCAGGGAATATGTAAGCTGTGCGGAGTACATCAGGGTATATGTAATATGTGAGGAGTACATCAGGGTATATGTAAGCTGTGAGGAGTACATCAGTGTATATGTAATCTATGAGGAGTATATCAGGATATATGTAAACTGTGGAGTACATCCGGGTATATGTAAGCTGTTTGGAGTACATCAGGGTATATGTAAGCTGTGAGGAGTACATCAGGGTATATGTAATCTGTGCGGAGTACATCAGGGTATATGTAATATGTGCGGAGTATATCAGGGTATATGTAATATGTGAGGAGTATATCAGGATATATGTAATATGTGAGGAGTACATCAGGGTATATGTAAGATGTGAGGAGTACATCAGGATATATGTAAGATGTGAGGAGTATATCAGGGTATATGTAAGATGTGCGGGTACATCAGGGTATATGTAAGATGTGCGGGTACATCAGGGTATATGTAACATGTGAGGAGTACATCAGGGTATATGTAAGCTGTGCGGAGTACATCAGGGTGTATGTAATCTGTGAGGAGTACATCAGGATATATGTAATATGTGAGGAGTACATCAGGGTATATGTTAGCTGTGTGGAGTACATCAGGGTATATGTAAGATGTGCGGGTACATCAGGGTATATGTAACATGTGAGGAGTACATCAGGGTATATGTAACATGTGAGGAGTACATCAGGGTATATGTAATATGTGAGGAGTACATCAGGATATATGTAATCTGTGCGGAGTACATCAGGGTATATGTAATATGTGAGGAGTACATCAGGGTATATGTAATATGTGCGGAGAACATCAGGATATATGTAATATGTGCGGAGTACATCAGGGTATGTGTAATCTGTGAGGAGTATATCAGGGTATATGTAATATGTGAGGAGTACATCAGGGTATATGTAAGCTTGGCGGAGTACATCAGGGTATATGTAAGCTGGGCGGAGTACATCAGGGTATATGTAAGCTTGGCGGAGTACATCAGGGTATATGTAAGCTAGGCGGAGTACATCAGGGTATATGTAAGCTTGGCGGAGTACATCAAGGCATATGTAAGCTGTGCGAAGTACATCAGGGTATATGTAAGCTGGGCGGAGTACATCAGGGTATATGTAAGCTGGGCGGAGTACATCAGGGTATATGTAAGATGTGAGGAGTACATCAGGGTATATGTAATCTGTGAGGAGTACATCAGGGTATATGTAATCTGTGCGGAGTACATCAAGGCATATGTAAGCTGTGCGAAGTACATCAGGGTATATGTAAGCTGGGCGGAGTACATCAGGGTATATGTAAGCTGGGCGGAGTACATCAGGGTATATGTAAGATGTGAGGAGTACATCAGGGTATATGTAATCTGTGAGGAGTACATCAGGGTATATGTAATCTGTGAGGAGTACATCAGGGTATATGTAATATGTGCGGAGAACATCAGGATATATGTAATATGTGAGGAGTACATCAGGGTATATGTAATATGTGCGGAGTACATCAGGGTATATGTAACATGTGAGGAGTACATCAGGGTATATGTAATCTGTGAGGAGTACATCAGGGTATATGTAATATGTGAGGAGTACATCAGGGTATATGTAATATGTGCGGAGAACATCAGGATATATGTAATATGTGCGGAGTACATCAGGGTATGTGTAATCTGTGAGGAGTATATCAGGGTATATGTAATATGTGAGGAGTACATCAGGGTATATGTAAGCTTGGCGGAGTACATCAGGGTATATGTAAGCTGGGCGGAGTACATCAGGGTATATGTAAGCTTGGCGGAGTACATCAGGGTATATGTAAGCTAGGCGGAGTACATCAGGGTATATGTAAGCTAGGCGGAGTACATCAGGGTATATGTAAGCTTGGCGGAGTGCATCAAGGCATATGTAAGCTGTGCGAAGTACATCAGGGTATATGTAAGCTGGGCGGAGTACATCAGGGTATATGTAAGCTGGGCGGAGTACATCAGGGTATATGTAAGCTGGGTGGAGTACATCAGGGTATATGTAAGCTTGGCGGAGTGCAACAGGTCATAATAGGATGATGTAATAATGGGGAGAATGAATAATCCATGGATTGGTGTCGCTTTGAACCAATCTTTTATACACAGGCCGGGATAATTGGTTATTATACAAAATATCTGCGCTCCAGTGTTGCCTTATATTTGACTTCTTCACTAGCCCTATAAGCCGCACAAGGCCCTAAAGTTTCCTCATCACCGCTGTGTCCATGGGGTCCACCTGGGGGGTCCATAAAATGACAATGTGGGGTATTTAGTGAAATTCTGCTGGACCTAAAAATGGGTCTGGGCCGTCATTTAGAATCATTTTGCATCATTGCGTTTTGAGAGTGATAACGTGTTATTTTTCCGGTGACGGAGCTATGTGAGGGCGCGTTTTTTGTGGAACGAGATGTAATTTTTATTGGTTCCATTTTGGGGTACATGCGATTTTTTTATCACTATTTATTCCATTTTTTGGGAGATGAGGAAACCAAAAAACAGCCATTCCAGCACGTTTCTTTTTTACAGTGTTCACCGTGCAGTATAAACAACATGTTAACTTTATTCTGCGGGGCGATACGATTACAGCGACACCAAATTTATTTCATTTTTTTACGTTTCACTACGTTCCCACAATAAACATACTCTTTTCTAAAAAAATCATGTTTTAGTGTCGCCATTTTCTGACAGCCATAACTTTTTTATTTTTTCGTTGATATCACTGCGGGATGGCTTGTTTTATGCGTGACGAACTGTAGTTTACATTGGTACCATTTTGCGTTACTTGCAACTTTTTGATCACTTTTTATTACATTTTTTTTGAGACAAGACGACCAAAAAATAAAATGCTGTCATTGTTTTTTATTAAAAATTTTTACGGTGTTCACCGTGCGGTAAAAATAATGTGATATTTTTATAGATCAGGCCGTTCCGAACGCGGCAATACCTATTATGTATATATTTTTTTTTCATATTTTCATGTTTTTTTTTCTAATAAAGGAGTTGATCAGGGAAACAGGGCAAGTGTTGTTTTTATTATTTATTTATTATTTATTAACTTTTATTTATTTATTTTTCTTTCACATTTTTTTTCACATTTTTTACTTTTTCTTTTACACCGACCTGGGGACTTGAAGATCTGGTCTTCTGATCCCGGTACGATGCACTGCACTACTTATGTAGTGTAGTGCATCGCAACTGTCATTTTTCATTTGACAGTTAGCGTATTAGGTCCTGCCTCGGGCAGGACCTAATAGGCTACCGTACCTGGGCAACCAGGAAGCCTAGTAACGGCTTCCTGGTTGCCATAGCAACAATCGCCACCCGCGATCCATCGCGGGGGGGGGGGTCCCGGGGGTTACAGAGGGAGCTCCCTCCCTCTGTCAACCACTTCAATGCGGCGGACGTCATTGACAGCCGCATTGAAGGGGTTAAATGGCTGCGATCGGCGGTAACAGCCATTGCAGCGGCATGTCAGCTGTGTATAACAGCTGACAGCCGCTGAAGATAAAGCGCGCACAGCTCCTGTGCTCCCTTTATCTGCAGAGCGTAACTGTACGCCCGTCTGCGGGAAATCACTTGGTTTTCGGACGTACAGTTACGCCCAAATGCGGGAAGGGGTTAAGGGGTTACATTTTTAAAATCTTATTATTTATCGTGGTTTCTAATATATAGAACTGAACTGGTCCCTAAAAAATAGCCTTTTGAAATTTTCTTGAAAATGTGAGAAATTGCTGCTAAACTTATAAGCCGTGTAACGTCCTAGAAAAAAAGGACGTTCAAAAAATTATCCCAACATAAAGTAAACACATGGGAAATGTTAACTAGTAACTATTTTGTGTGGTATAATTATCTTCCTTACAAGCAGATACATTCAGATTTAGGAAAAATGCAAATTTTTACAAATTTTCTCTACATTTTGGTGTTTCACAAATAAGGAATGGATATTAATGGATATTAATGGTTATTGACTACATTTTACCCCTGACATAAAGTACAATGTTTCACAAGAAAACACTCAGAATCGCTTGGTTAAGTAAAAGCATTACAAAGTTATTACCACATAAAGTGACACATGTCAGATAAGAAAATCTAATGTCTGCCTGGAAGTTTAAAACCGTTTGCAGCGACAAGGGGTTAATAATAAATTACTTTTAACATTATTTTTAGCCCCATTAGGGGACTTCTACTTTTGAACCTTTTATATAACTGCAGTGTAATGTCATATGTCTATATAGTGCTTTCCAGGATCTCGACATTTTTCTCTGTACCTGACTGTGGGACATAATGGATCTGACTTTGGATGAGAAGATTGAGGGTCCGTGTTCCTTTATGGTCACAACATCTCAGGACTTTAGTGTCCCTGCACTCTATTAACTTCCACAAGAATTTACTCTTATGATTTTATTTTAGCACGAGGTGAGTGATAGAAAAGAGTTTTATGGCTAAAATGCAGCTGTCAGTAGTGGGATTAGAACCCACGCCGTCACTTGGAGACCAGAACACGACCATTAGTGAAGGGTTTACTCCTGAGTCTGGTGCCTTAGATCACCCGGCCATCCTGACAGATTATGTTTGTATGTGTTATGTCATTTCTAGATATCGTCTATTCTGAGGTATTGAAATAAAAGTAGTTCAGCACAATGTCAGAATGTGTTATATTATGTAGTATTATAGAAAACCGCAGCAGTGTATGTGACAGGAACCAAACACCCGCACCTACATAGATTTTATATTAATATCTCTGTGTAGATAATGTAGGTAATGCCCTCACATGTCTGGAGATATCTGTGCCTTACAGGTCCCTTATTGGGTATAGATGTCACCTGGGATCTCCTCGTTGTCGTCCAGAGATTCTTTGTATTGTAATTTCTCCTGGTTTGGGAAACGGATATAAATCCATGGGGACGATGAAGGTTCGATATGAAATACGTTTTGTGAGCATGCTCTGGGACATGTGCAGTGGATTCTGTGCAGGGAGAGGGCCTGTCCTAGGGCTGGGCGATTATGCCCTAAATCAAAATCACGATCAATTCAACATGTAGCCTCGATTAGAATTAATAAATGATTGTTAGGCCACATTCCTTTTTCATACCACGCCCCACGTAGTCTAAAATAGACTTATAATTTAGCAAAATGAACGAGAAACAATGGCGATCACACATAAAAAGTGTATTTTAGTGTAAGACAATATTCCGAAAAAAATTTGCTAAAAATTATCTTGGTGTAGCCTTATCTCGTTCTTTTGATCCAGATGATCAAGATCCTGAACCTCAATTTATCATCGATCCCAGTTGCATTTTGTCAGAGGCGCCAGCAGAAGTTGTGAACATTCCTCTCAGAAAGACTTTTGTTGAAGGATGGTCTATTTGCTTATATTCTGTGTATTAAATAACATTATGAATTATCAAGCAAGATGCCGAATTACTAAGATATGTATTCTCCATTATTTTAATGATCTTTCCTCTACATAGTTCTGCTCGAGTTTCAAAGAAATGTGTTATCTTTATGTGATTATCGTGTGGTCTTCATGCATCCATGGCTAGCGGGTTGGCTGAACGCCCAGACAAAAAATGCAACTATTTGTCGTTATCGCAACAAACTCCCTCATGGGAAAGAACAGTTAGCACCACCCCATTGTATGCTTGTCTCAAGGTGTTACCTGATGTCAGCATTTTAATGAAGAATTATAATTATGTACTTGAAATATTCTTATGGTCTGCTATTGGCTGAATAAGAATTATTGTCACATTGCCTCTGATTGGTTAACCGCAAGTTTGACCATTTGAATGATATTATTGTAATTGAGTTTGATAATAAACCCCCAGAGGAGTATTTGGAGCTTGCCAGCAGCATCTGTGTGGTATTTTCTCCTCTCTCGATATATATCGGTATGAAATCTCCTGGTTAGGATGCTGGATAAAGTTCCTGGCGTGAGTGTTTGTTGGAACACTCGTCTAATTTTCAGTCTAATATATATTTTAGAACCATTGACTTCCACGACAGTACCCAAAGTCTAATTGTCTTTTAATGATAGTAAAGAATAGGAGGGATCCTCCAGCTCACCTGAATATGGCAGTCACACTGTCCGTAGCGCTCGGGTCCTCGTGTCGGCACACGTGGTGAATGAAACAGGAAAGGTAAAGTAGTGGATCCAGCGCTGAGACCAGGTAAATTGGTTTAAAATCGGAAACTTCTTCCAAGTTTTATTTTGCAAGACAAAAATGGTGGTTTAAAAGTTAGACATTCGATGTTCCTTCAGGATACAATGGCTAGTTGAAAAGAATAGGCGGGTGCCTACGCGTTTCAGACGCGAACTGCATCCTTAGTCATGGCTTCCTATAAGACTCTGACTGGTGCAGGTAGGATTTATATCCGGTCGTTCATACAAGGTTAATTGCGGTCCACACTAATTACATGGTTGAAGGGTTGAAACGCTTCTCCATTTTGTATTCAGCAGACTGATTGGATGAACATGAGAAAAATGACCGAAGATCACTGCGTAGGTAAGATGGATATTTTATTGTTGTGTCTAATGTTATTTATTTTTAGTTTTTAGTTATACTGTGGCCTTAGTTCATCAAATAAGTGAAAAAGACCACTGGTCTTTTAATAAGAATAATGTAATACGCTTGCGGTAGGTAACAAAAATTTAGAGTTCATTTTGCAGTAATATCACAATTATTCCCTACCCTACATCGCTGTCACTAATCAGAGGCCAGATTCTACATTTAAGGCAAATCCTCCACAGATTTTAAACCTGCCACTTTTTCCTGACGTCATTTGGAGAAATCAAGTCGAAAATTTAGCAAGTGTAAATTCTGTGTTGGATAAGTGGATAAAGGCATTTTTGGCTTTAAAAAGTGTGTGCAGATGGACTAAAGGGATTTTCCCATGAAACGCATGTGGGACCCGCACCTATCTCTAGAAAGGGGCCCACTAAACCCCATTCTAGCTTTTTCTGCTGTCCCTGCCTCACGGCCACTTGCTATTTGTATGGTCAGGAGTTAAGAAAACAGCATAGCTCGCTGAGCTACGCTATTTTTGTAAGTCCCATAGTAGTGAATGGCAGTTACGGAAGTAGTGTAGCATGCGAGCTACACTGTTTCCGTAATTACCATTCAGTTCTCTTGGACGTACGGAAACGCTGTTTCCGAATTCATGGTCGGCATTCCCCTGCTTCTGCTGCAAAACACAGAGTGGCAGAACGGAGTTTAGGGGGCCCCGTTCTAGAGATACGGGCTCCAGAGGTGGGACCCGCATCTATCTGACATTTATGACATAACCTGTGGATATCTTCAGAAAAAGTGTGGTGAACAGCAGCACACGTCTCCCAAGTTTCAATCAATAAGTTCTTTTATTGGTCAAACATCCAGTAAAAAATGGCAACGTTTCGACCCATGACAAGTGGAGGGTCTTTCTCAAGCCTAACAATGTGTCTAACAGTGTGAGTTTACATAAGGAAGTATACAACATCACATGGTGCCGGTAATCCAATCAAGACATCAGCATGTCAGAGAGACTCACACAGGTGTATAATTACATGCATAGCAGTGTTCTCATATAAAAGTGTTCATAGTGCATCATATTAAACATTCCACTAAATGACAATCAGTTATATATATCATTAGAGAAAACAGGAGGAGACAAAAGGCATAAAGCAAAAAACACAGATGTGCCAGGAGAGGTGGACGTAAACACCAACGTGATCGCAAGAGGACATCTCCACATGAAGTCGAGACCTCTAATGAGGAGAAATCCCCCACGGGCGAAAACCTAGTGGTAAATATATCCTCTGTAGCCCTTACTGATGATCATGTACGGGTTTTACAGAAGGGATTGTCATTTTGTCCTGATATTGACATTGACTGGTTTCAGTTAGATCTGGATCTGAGGAATTTCTTTAGACGTCTGAATTTAAAAGTGCTATATTCTAATGGGCCAAATGTGTTAAAAAATGATGTTGAGTCTGTTTGTACTTTTCAAGCTAACAAGTTGGGTCTTAGACCGGTTAGTACATATATCCCTCCATCCAGTCCTGTTATAGACACATTTACTAAAATTGTATTGAATGAGATTAAGTCTTTGAGGGAATAAACCAGGGAGAATACTAGAATTAATCCAAACCTTTCTAAAAGAGAGAGAAAAGCCCTGAAGGAACTGATGAGCAATAAATTAATCACAATAAAACAAGCAGACAAAGGCGGGGCCACAGTGATTATGGAGTGATTATGGATACTACTAGTTATGAGGCAGAGATATATACACAGTTAGCAGATACTGAGGTTTATGGTTTATTAGTCAAAGATCCTAAATTTGATCTCTTAAAGGAGATCAATGACATTGTTGAGAAAGCGGTGGAACAAAATATTATAGATGGGAAGTTGGGAGAATTTCTAAGAGTGGATAATCCAATTACACCACTACTATACACACTCCCTAAAATCCACAAGAATTAATTTAACCCCCCCCCCCCCCCAGGGAGACCAATTGTATCGGGGAAGGGTTCAGTTTTCAATAATGTTGCGATCTTTTTAGACAAAGTCCTGAGAGAATTTGCAGTAAAAGTGTTCGGGTACTAATCAGTCTCAACCGGCAGGGATAATACGCTGAGTTCGTACGAAAGGAATCACACCACACAGAGTCTGGTACAAAGCTCCTTACTCAGTGTCAGGAGAGGCGTCACTGCTTTATTACACACATTTGTTCTATATCTCCTTTCTCCTGGGGGTGGGTACATGTTATCACACTTTTATAAAAGCAAGTATCACTATAAGCCTCTTGTTACTTGTGTCATCCTTGGATAGGTTCACCCTTATCTGGTCCTTTAGATATGTCTTCATAGTTCATAGTTCGTTCATACCAGGAAGTGACTTGTTATTGTATTAGGGCGTAGTCCCTGTCCAGGGGCCATCTTGCCACGTATACTTATCTAATCCTACTATTGCTTCATCACAATTATGTACACAACTCCTAAGTCTATATTTTATTAAAGAAAGAAAATTATTATAAACATTAACTTCTGTCCACTCCATCCTTCACAGTCCCCCCTTTTATCATTATTTTCTTCATTTCTTAACCTAAGTGTGTCCGTGCTCTGGGAAAGGGGAGTAAAAGGATTTTTTCACCAGTTTGAGACGAGCCTCCCCTATTAGGAGACCCCCCTTTGTAGCTGGACTTAAAGAGTCGGTGCACACCCTACACTATCTATTCATCTTCAGAACAATAGTCTCGATAAAGGGTGGTTGTTTTCATGGATGGAGTTGGTAAAAGTCCTTCAATTTCTGAAGAAAACATAAAAGTGGGAGTTACTTAAGTTATAGTTTTAGTCATTAATTTCTTCATACATGGTAATACACAACAAGCAATAACTGCGAAAAGCACTAGAAAAATTAAGATTACAATCCCAATTTGGGCCAGAATTTTCTGCCATCCGGTTAACCATGAGAAATACTGATCCCATGGGTCTGTGAAACCTGAATTTCGTTTTAATTCCTCGGATAAAGAAACAATCTGTTTGATTGCCATGGTTACTTTGCCGTTTGGTCCTGTGTTATCTGGAATAAAAGTACAACAGGTAGTACCTATCATGGCACAAACGCCTCCTTTTTCTGCTAGTATCATATCAAGGGCCATACGGTTCTGGAAAGTCATAGTAGATGTGGGTCCTAACTGGTCAGCTAGACGAATAGAAAAAGAAAGACACCTCCAGCTCACCTTTGTAGTGTATCTGATTTTGAGAAATCATGCACGGGTCCTCGTGTCGGCACACGTTGAGTAGACAGAACTAGGAGAAGCAGGGTTGGATCCAGCACGAAGCATAAGATAAAATGGAAAGGAATTTCCAAGTTTAATGGGCCAATAATTTGGCTAGTTAAAAATCAGGATCTGGGTACACAGCGTGACATCCTGTTAGTGTAAGGAAAAATTGTGATGATGGTTGAAAGCCTACGCGTTTCAGACGCTACAAGCGTCCTTAATCATGGCTGAAGCTGACTGACTGAAGTAAGGAGACTGCCATATATACTTCTGTTTACATGTGTTGGTCATTAGCCCTAATTATATTGCCGTGTGTTTGGTTCGTAGCACTATCGGTAAGTAACCCTGTTCTTAGATGTTGATACATTAACGATAAAGTTTAAATGGAAATAAATTCGGATATTCAGAAAAGGTCAACTATTTAAGAGTGGTGTGATCATTCAGACTTAGTTCTATGTATAGCTGTCATGATCGTATTTGCTGGAACTGTCATTCTGAACGATGTCCGGGTTAGAGGGTCAGTAGTAACCTTGCTTGCGTTCCACAGGGCATAGCAACGCTGGACCGCATTTACCGGAAGCTGCATCGCCAGCGGCGAAGAGTCAAGAAGAACCCTGCAGTCCGATCGTGAGTAGAAAATGTATATATATAAAAGTATAAATGTGCATTAACTGAGTAGATACTATAAATTTTGTTGAATTTAGAACTTGGTTGGTAATGTTATTATGCAGATGCAAGCTACGGGCGATCTGTTTATTACAACAGATTTCTACTTGATTTTTGTACTTGTGTATTAAGGGAAATTTGATGGCAAAATTAAGTAAAAAAATTTATATATAAAATACATATAGATTTTTGGTCAAGCGTATTGATTCATGGCTTTGTCAAAAGCAAATGAGGATTTATGTATATGTATACATGCTTGATTAGAACAGTCAGCTATGGGTATGGAATTCTTATGATGAAGTAAAAGCGGAACATATATGTGAAAAATGGAACAGAGAGTGAGAAAACAAACGAACAACTTTAGTGACGAAATTTGAAAGGAATTAAAACTTTGAGTGTTTAGACATAGTGACTTTAAAACGATGTGACGTGTAATAAGCACATAACATACACGCCACATGTTTAAAAGGATGTGAACTTTGACAGAAGTACATTATCCGTAAATGGACAAATATTGCATTAAATTTGTCGAAAAATAGTAGTTGAATAGGACTATTTTATACGTGCCAGTAAGTTATTCATATCCCATTGGGAATATATAAATTTTGTTGATATTAGAAAAAAGAGAGACATGTATCCATATTGTGGCTCTGTTATATCAACGCAAGATGTAGTAATAATTTAAAATTCATATAAATGAATATATAATTTAGATGATATGGATCCTGCCATAGTTGTTACAGATTTGATCCCAGAACTGTGATCGACTTTTTAGTAGTGGAGATTTAAGTCATGTCTAATATTAAGGCCATTGGGAGAACGTGTGTTCAATTTAAAAATCCAGTGAGCCTCACGTTGATAGATTTTATATTGTAGGTCCCCTCCTCTTTTTGGTAAATGGACTTTTTCAATAGCATAACATTTGAGGAAATTAGTTGTTCTGTTATGTTGGTATATAAAATGTTTGGCTGCATTGGACACATTGACAATATTCGGGTTACGGATATAACTTAAGTGTTCAAGTATTCTGGTTTTGAATTTTCTGCCAGTGCAGCCGACATATTTTAATTTACATTCTGAACACTCAATAATGTAAATGACTGCATTGGAGTTGCAGTTAATGTAATTTTTTACAGAAAATGTAAGTGTATCATCTGAATTGGAAAAGCTTTTACTAGGATAGGTGTAAGAGCAGGTTTTGCATGGGTGTTGCCCACACTTGAAAAAGCCTTTGCTTTCCAACCAAGTTGATTTGGTATCATTGGATGAAAAAATTGAAGGAGATAGTGAGCTGCCGAGTGATGGAGCCTTTCTAGCGACAATTCTAACTCCCTCTTGAAGAATAGAGCGTAGACTATCGTCTTCGAATAGAACTGGTAGGTATTTGTAAATTATACTTTTGATTTCAGGAAATTGATTACTTTGTTGTAATATTAAGGTGGGTACCTGGTGATCATGTTCTTTATTTTTCTTCTTATTGATATTAAATTCATTAAGGAGGTCGTTTCTTGATAGTTTAGATGTAACGTTAGTGGCCCTATTAAGAGACCACTTGGGGTAGCCTCGTTTGTGTAATCTAGAGCTTATTTGTTTCTGCTCGATGTTAAATTGTTTATTAGAACTACAATTTCTCCTAGCCCGATACATTTCTCCTATTGGAATGTTCATGATAGTTTTTTTTGCATGATTACTTTCTGCATGTAAGATGGTATTTGCAGACATGGGTTTTCGATGAGTATGTGATTCAATTATATCTCCTTCTGAGCCTTTTAATTCTAGGTCTAGGAAGACAATGTCAGATTTATTATGATTGTAAGTGAATCTGAGATTGTGAGGGTTGTTGTTTATATATTTCAAAAATTCTGGAATATTTTGAGCATTTCCTTTCCAAATAAACAGCAGATCATCAATATATCTTTTATACCATTCAATATGGTGTCCAAATGGGTTGTTAGTTGAAAAGATAGTATGTTCCTCCCACCAGGCCATAACTAAGTTGGCAATTGAGGGGGAGAATTTGGCTCCCATAGAGACCCCCTTGGGTTGTAGATAAAATGTGTCATTAAATAGAAAATAGTTATGAGTCATAAGAAAAGTTAATACTTCAAGGATGTACTTTTGAAAATTTCTCGTGTATGTACTGTGGGTAGCTAAATGATACTCTAGTGCCATATGTGCGGTTTGATGAGGAATTGAGGTGTATAACGATATTACGTCACATGTAAGCCATGAGTATTCATTTTTCCATACTTTATGTTGAAAGGAACACAACACATCTCGTGTATCTCTTAAAAATGCTGGGGTTTGTTGGGCTAGTGGCTGTAATAATGTGTCTAACCATTCCGATAATCTCTCCAAGATGGAACCGATACCCGAGACATGGGTGGTGGTTTAGTTTGTTTGTGAATTTTTGGTAGAGCATGGATTATTGGTGTAATTGGCTGTTCGATGTAGATATATTTAAGTTGTTTCTGGCCGATATGCCCATTGTTAAGACCTTCATTGAGGAGTTGTTTCATTTTCTTTTGGATGGTCTCTATGGGATTTTTTTCCAGCTTTTTGTAGGTTTGGTCATCCGATAAAAGATTTAATATAGATGTTTTGTAGTCAGATTTGTCCATGACAGCTACTCCTCCCCCTTTGTCGGCCATTTTGATTATAATATCTTTATTATTTTCAAGAGATTTTACTGCATTTTTGAGTCTTTTAGACAAGTTGGATTTGTACACAATCTGGTTGGTTTTATTGGATAGTGCTTGTAGTTCCTTTTCTAACAACGTCTGGAAAATGTCCATGGAGTCGGTCCTTGATTTAGTAGGATAATAGTGAATGTTCGTTGTAGAAAAGTTGGATAGTTGGTTAATAGTATTGTTCTCCTGGTTGATGTTGTCTATTCGAAGGCTGTCCTGACATGAGATGGTTTGTAGTTCCTGAAAGGAAAATGTCAATGTGGATAGGTCTTTGTTGCTTTGCACAGATGTGGATGGATCTGTGGTGTCCATAGAGGTCACTGTGGGGTCCTGGTTTGGACTCGTGTTGATTTGATCAGTGATTGAAGAGGGCACTAGAGAGGTGGAGTTCTCCTGTGAAGCTCTATCGTTGCTAGATGTAAAGTCTGGCACTGTCTTGGTGTTTGTAGTTTGAGAGTCAGATATAAGAAAATGACGTTTAACAGTGAGGTTTCTTATGAATTTATTAATATCAAGGATCGTATGGAAGATGTCGAAGTTGTTGGTCGGTGCAAAGTTTAAACCCAATGATAAAACTTCATTTTGTGCAGGCGTCAGTACCGTAGATGATAAATTGACTACGTTCGAGTTTGTGGTTGATATTTCTGTGATCGGAGGTGACGGCTCTGGTTTAGTTCCAGCCTTCCTATGTTTCCTGCCGCCCCTCCTTCTTCGTTTTTTGATAACGTGTACTGGTTTTCATTAGATCTCTGTGGGTACTTTGAACGAGTTCCATAATTTTCATCTTCAGAGAATCCCTCTGTTGATTCCGGCTCAGTGGAACTAAAGCTCACTCTATTTGATGAAACCCTGTATCTGTTTTGCCATTGGTAATTTTGATTTTTTAGGATGGGTTTGGGTCTTGTACGGTTTGGATCCCTTCCGTTCCAATTGTACACTTGATTATTCTTATAGTCTCTTGTATCTCTTAAGAATTTTTTTTTTTTAGATTCTGCTAAGGACCGATCAAGTTTGTCTATGGAAGTTGAGTTTCTGGAATCAAGGAATGTGAGTTCAGGTGAGCTGGGAAGGTCATCTATCTTAGTTCTTATTTCACTTATTGTGACCTCCAGTTCCATTAGTTTTACTTCTTCTTCTTTAGTTATGAGTTTCATCAATTTGATGGAACAATCTGTGAGCGTCTGATCCCACTCCTTGTTAAAGGTGTCTGAGTAGTTAAATGTAGGTAGTTTTTTGATTCTAAGGCCTCTTGGAATCATGTCTTTGTCTATGTATGTTTTAAGGGTGGTCAGATCCCACCATATCTTGGCTTGCTGGGTCATACATTTTTCCATATCATGGAATAAATTTTCTATATCTTGGTTGTGTATATTCGTGCTTTCGTAATTGCCAAACACTTTGGCTGCCATCTGTGCCCTGGATACTTGTGGATTACTGGTCATGGTAAAAAGTTAATCCTACTTAACAGTATATCATGAATTGTACTTCACCAATTGGTGAGAAAAAATGATATTTTTTGTCAAAGGTTCTCATGCAGGTGCTTTAAAAACATAGAAAAACAGAAGAAAGTTTCAGCCACCGTATTCGTATAATTGTTGTAATATATATTTATATCAATTTAACTTTTACCTACAAGTGGTATTTCAAACTAGAAAGATTTTTTCCTTTTGGCACTAATTCACACTGTATCTGGATGCGTTATTCAATGTGTTATTTCAAGGATATTATGTGACCAGTCTCAGAGCTATGAGCCTGTTTGGCTGCACATATAGTGCGTTGGGCGCGTGAGGCACATGCCGTTAATGGAGTAAACACGAATAGAAAAAGAAAGACACCTCCAGCTCACCTTTGTAGTGTATCTGATTTTGAGAAATCATGCACGGGTCCTCGTGTCGGCACACGTTGAGTAGACAGAACTAGGAGAAGCAGGGTTGGATCCAGCACGAAGCATAAGATAAAATGGAAAGGAATTTCCAAGTTTAATGGGCCAATAATTTGGCTAGTTAAAAATCAGGATCTGGGTACACAGCGTGACATCCTGTTAGTGTAAGGAAAAATTGTGATGATGGTTGAAAGCCTACGCAAGGTTACTACTGACCCTCTAACCCGGACATCGTTCAGAATGACAGTTCCAGCAAATATGATCATGACAGCTATACATAGAACTAAGTCTGAATGATCACACCACTCTTAAATAGTTGACCTTTTCTGAATATCCGAATTTATTTCCATTTAAACTTTATCGTTAATGTATCAACATCTAAGAACAGGGTTACTTACCGATAGTGCTACGAACCAAACACACGGCAATATAATTAGGGCTAATGACCAACACATGTAAACAGAAGTATATATGGCAGTCTCCTTACTTCAGTCAGTCAGCTTCAGCCATGATTAAGGACGCTTGTAGCGTCTGAAACGCGTAGGCTTTCAACCATCATCACAATTTTTCCTTACACTAACAGGATGTCACGCTGTGTACCCAGATCCTGATTTTTAACTAGCCAAATTATTGGCCCATTAAACTTGGAAATTCCTTTCCATTTTATCTTATGCTTCGTGCTGGATCCAACCCTGCTTCTCCTAGTTTGGTCAGCTAGACCTTTTAAAGCGTCCCTAGTATAGTTAACAAACCGTTGCTGGTTGTAATAGATATAATTTATCCAATCTACATTTTTGTTAACTGTGATCATAGGGATTAATGATTCAAATCCAGCTGCTACCTGATCCCGGGCCTTGAATTCATCTGGGACCCCCCTTGGGACTCCTATAGCATCTATATACACATGGGGGTCAAAACTTCCTTTCAAATCTCTTTCTTCCCTTGTTAATATGTGACTATTTTGAGAGGTGGTCTCTTGGGTCTCAGAGAGTATATGAAAAGGCATGATCGCTTTCGCCAGGGTGCATTCTCCCTTCCAGTTCCCTTCGATCCGAGTTCTAATTTTCATGTCCCCACAGATCCAATATATATCCCCTAATGACTGGACCTGGTTCTGAAGGAGGCTTCCATTTATTGAGCTATACGTCCCACACCACTGGTTACTAAAGTTTCCTACAAATCTCCCTTCTCCCTCATAATTTACATAACAGGTGTAGTTCCCGGGTTATATAGTAAGTCCCTCTCGATTCTTGGGGGTCTCAGTTATGATAGGATATTCTTTCTTCCAATTTTCACACTCATTTTGTTCAGTAGTAGTATTGGTGAATAAACTAAAAAAACATGGCTGAATTTGTTTTGGGATTTCTAAAGGTACCATACCTAAATGGGGTCTAGCCCCAGCACAAACATAGCAATTACTTTTGTTTACTTTAGTGGCGGAATATTTCATCCATTCCAACCATAGATTTGTATCCCCAAATCCAGTTTCTATAGCCATAGTGTCTTCGAATCCTGCGTTCGCGATTGCAACTATTTGTGAGATGGTTCGGATCCTAGGGGCAACGGGGTTTGGCTGTTCAATAATCAATTTTCCCCATTCTGTGGAATTTACCATATCCATAATTCTAAATGGACCCTCAGGTCCCACATAGCCGAGATTTCCTGTATAAGACGACAGCCAATACTGTCCCCCATCTGTGTGTTTGGGATTTTCTATAGTTAGAATCAGTGGATTACAGCTACCTACATTTTGACACTGGCTACGAAATGGGGTCTTAGTAAGGGTCATCCTAGTTATTAGAGATTTTCCGCAATCATCCTTTTTGTTTAAAGCGCTAGGGGGTTGATATCCCCAATCTCTTCCAGTGTTCCATCCCACGGAGCCCCAGTATTTACCCTGAGTTCCCCAATTATCATCCGTAACACATATATATTGTTCTCCTTCTCCTATGGTTTTGATCCAGTGTCTTCCCCAATCATAGTTCAACCCGTATTCCCACTGTCTATGGTTACAGTCTATTATTTGACAATAATCGAATGTGTAAGTGGCTACATGGGTGTTGCTTGAATTAAACCAGAGGACAGTCATATCGTCGATCTTAGTGACCGCTACCTGTCCGGTTACTACCCATGCTGTACCACACAAAAGGATATACTGGATCATTTCGGAACTTCCACTCGTTTGCAATGGGAAGCGTGAATCCAAGTAGGGCGACCCTCAACTTTCACAGCGGTAGGGGTGGTCAGTATGACTTGGTATGGGCCCTCGAATCGTGATTCTAGAGATCCTCGGACATGCTTCTTGACTACCACAAATTCTCCAGGTTTAATGTCGTGGGTGGTAGTATCTGCTTCCGGATCTGGAAAAGAGGAGTATACTGCAGAATGTGTTATTGTCAGTTCCTTACATAATGCAATTACAAAGTTCACTAGATTGTCATTTCCCATGCTAAGCTGCTGGGGGTAGTAGTGGCCTAACCTCGGGGGACCACCAAATAGTATTTCATAAGGCGTCAATCCTGTAGGGGCTCTAGGGGTGTTCCTAACCGAGTATAATGCTATAGGTAATAGTTCCGGCCATGCTATGTTCAGTTCTTGGCTGGCTTTCAAAAGTTTGTTTTTTAGGGTACCATTAAGTCTTTCTACTTTCCCGCTACTTTGAGGATGGTATGGAGTATGTAGTCCTAGATCAGCCCCGACTAATTTCCAAATTGCCGATGTGATATCTGCAGTAAAGGCTGGTCCTTGATCGCTTTCTATTACTTCTGGAATTCCGAATCTGCATATTACTTCCTTCATAAGTTTCTTTGCAGTAGTCCTGGCTGTCATATTGGTGACCGGGTAAGCCTCGGGCCATCCTGAAAACATATCGATTACCACTAGTAGATATTCGTATTTGCCACTTTTAGGCAGTTGTGTGTGATCTATTTGAATTCTTTGAAACGGATAGGATGTCCTCCCGAGGTGTTTTGCAGGAGTGGTCATAGTCCTTCCAGGGTTGCATCGATTGCAGATTATGCATGTCCGGCAATACTGGGTGACAGGGGTGGATATTCCTGGGGCCAGGTATAGTTTGTTGATTGCCGTTACCATCTGGTTTTTCCCTCGGTGGGTAGGACCGTGTGCCCACTGTACAATTGCTGGGTACAGGGCTCTCGGGAGGGCAACTCGTTTGTCCTTTCTCCATATTCCTTGTTTATCCACACTTGCTCCTTCCGTCTGCCATTGCTGTCTGTCCTCAGGGGTACTATTGTTCTGGAAGATGGTAACTTGGTTGATGGCGTCGGTCCCTTCCACATTTGGTATCTGTTCTCTGGCCCGCGACCTAGTCATAATCTGAAGGTAGCTTGTTTGATCCGGACTCCCTTCTGACTCTTTTCCGTAAGTTGGTGCCCATTTTTCCGTCTCGTCTGCCAGCTTATTTCCTTGTGCTTCTTCTGTTTGGGCTTTTCCATGGGCTTTGGTCTTGAGTATGGCCACTTTTTCTGGACGAGTCAAGGCTTCAAGTAATTCAGCCACAGCTTGCGCATGCCTGATTGGGGTACCAGCAGCTATTGCAAAACCTCTGATTGCCCAGATCTGTCCAAAGTCGTGAGCCACACCGAAGGCGTATCTGGAATCCGTATATATGTTAGCTGTGTGGTTGGCCGCTTCGTAGCATGCCTCTGTGAGGGCTTTTAATTCAGCTTCTTGTGCAGATTTGTGGGGTGGCATCCGGCCTGCTCGGATGGTTTCGTGCAGTGATACCACAGCGTATCCAGTGTGGAATTTACCTTATTCATCAGCATAACGTGATCCATCAGTGAAAAGAATGAGGTCCGGGTTGTCAAGTGGAGTGTCAGATACCGTGGAGGGAGATGTTGCTTGCTGCTGCATAAGTTGTAAGCAGTCATGAGATTGTGCATGATCTGATTCTGTATGGGGTTCTTGGTCTTGATCCCCCCTTACAAGGGGCAGAAGGGTGGCCGGATTGAGCGTATGGCAGCGCTGTAAAATGACGTTGTCTGGAAGGAGAAGAGAACATTGAAGACGCATACGTCGTTGTAAGGAAAGTTGTTTTTGTTGACTTTGAAGTATGATTGCGGATAAGTCATGTGGAGCTAAAATGGTGACTGGATGTCCGAGAATAAAGGGTGATGTTTTGTCCAGTAATATCTGTGCAGCCAGCACAGCTCATAGGCACATGGGTGCGGCTTGCGATACAGGGTCCAGTTTCGCCGAGAAGTACCCAATAGGTCTAGGTTTTCCTCCATGTGTTTGAGTGAGGACAGCAGATGCATGGCCTTGGTTTTCTGAGATGTATAGTTGGAAAGGTAGTTGGTAGTTGGGGATGCCCAGGGCTGGGGCTGTAGAAATGGTATGTTGTAGTTCACGGAATGATTGTACAGCAATAAGGGGGAGATTGGGCATCCAGGAGGGATCAGAAACGCAGGCGTATAGAGGATGCATGAGTTGAGATGCGTTGGGAATCCATTGTCGACAGTAGGTTACCATTCCTAAAAAGGCCTGCAATTGCGTAAGGCCAGTAGGGAGAGGTATGGCAAGAATAGTAGAGACTCGTTCCGAGGTGAGATGTCGTGATCCTTGTGAGATACAGTGTCCTAGAAAGATAACTTTGGGGGCACACCATTGCAGTTTCTTTTTGGAGACTTTGCAGTTAATTTGTGCGAGAAATGTGAGAAGACTTAGAGAGAGAACTGAACACACGGAGGTGTTTGGTGCTGATAGGAGTAAGTCGTCAACATATTGGAGAAGGGTGGCTTCCGGATGTGCAGCTATCCATGGTAGAAGAGAAGACGTGAGGGCTTGAGTGAAGTGATTTGGGGAGTTCTGCGCACCTTGAGGCATGACAGTCCAAGTGTACTGGGCGCCTTGATGAGTGAAAGCGAAAAGATACTGGGAGTCTTGATGTAATGGTACACTGAAAAATGCATTGGCTAGGTCAATAACAGTGAAGGACGAATGTGAAGGGGGAATGTCACTGAGGAGCGTGTGTGGGTTAGGCACCACTGGAGTTTCCATGATAGTTACTGCATTGATAGCGCGTAAGTCTTGAACTAATCTATAAACAGTAGGGGAACCCGGTATTGATTTATTTTTGACAGGAAAAAGTGGAGTGTTGGCTGGTGAAATACACTGGACTAGCGCACCTTTGTCCAGAAGGGCTTGGATTTGTAGCTGCAGAGATGTTTCTTGGTCACGACGTAAGGGGTATTGGGGAATACGAGGCGGGGGCACCGTAGGATCTTTGAGAAAAACATGGACAGGAGGGACAGGTAGCTTGCCTATGTCGTCAGGTCCGGTAGACCAGAGGGAGGGGGGTAAAGAACTGGCTACATCCGGTGGAATATCCGAGGTTGAGGAGTGTGGTGCCGGTTGAGATAAAAACAACGGTACAGTTCGGAGGAGACAGGTATCTTCGTCCGTAAGAGAGATACTGGTAGAAAGGTGCATTCCCAATTCATCGTATATAATATGGGCTTTGAGCTTGTGTAAGAGGTCGGCTCCTAAAAGGTTTAATGGGCAAGTCTTTGACACTATAAATTGAGAGACGTATTTCTGACTATTCCCAATAGGTAGAGGCTGCGTAAGACGTGACGTAGTGGCGACTCCATCGACTCCAACGCAGGAAAGAAAGTCTTCAGAAAGAGCACAGGAGGAGGGTAGGTCAGAAGTCTTGATTACGGAGGTGGCTGCACCCGTGTCTACTAGAAAAGGAAGCTCATGGCCGTCTACAGTGAGATAGACGGAGGAAATGGGTCCAATACGGGGGTTGGTTAGGGCCATGAGTTCTGCAGGCTTGCCTTTATCCTATGGTCTGTCTGGCTGTAGTGGTGGATGCCTATCTGGTCCGTTAAAGGTTGGAGGTGGACGAGGATACCTAGGTGGTGGGGGATGGTTGCGGCTTGTGTCTTGAGTTTCTCTAGGAGAACGGCATTGGCTACGGAAATGTCCTGGTCGCCCACAATTGTAACAAACGATATCATCCCGTCTTCGGGGTGAGGGGCGATGTTCCTGCAAATATGGGTAATTCTGTAATGATGGGCGAGAAAATTGTGGTGGTGGATGAGTATACATAGGGGTAGGTACTGACGAAAAGGGATGGGGACCGATGTCCGCAAGCATAAGGGGTCCGGGCTTGGGTGTCGGGTGTTGCAAGGAAGCTTTTAGTTGTCTATCTATAGCCTTGGCAATGAGAAGAACTTGACGGGGTTCCATGTCGGGGTATTCTGGGCGGGTGGTGCAAAGTTTGGTTTTTACAGGATCTCTGAGTCCTGTAACGAAGGATGATACGAGAAGCGTCTTCTGTACTTTCTTCTGCATGTCATATCCTTGGTCTTGAAACAGCATTTGGATACGTGTAAAAAACTTCTCGACAGATTCTTTCTCTTCCTGAGTGCAATCGGATATATTGGTGGTAGAGTCCCCAATTCTGTCCTGCGCCCAGGCTTTTATTTGGCGGGTGAATTCAACACCGGAGTGGTACGTACAGTCGTCACCTACTCTATCGGTGTCTAGAGCGGAGCTAATGATTGGCCAGAACCTATCCCCGGCTTTAATACTGGATACGTGTAGCAAATCTTTCCAAGTGGGGGAATAAGTTTGCTGCACTTGGCGTAGCTTTCGGTAAAATCCCATAGGATTTTTCTCTGGGTCTTCTAGGATTGCACATATGCTTTGGACTTGGGGTGGGGTGAACGGGGCATAGGTCGTTGGGGGTAGGTGATTGAGAAGGGGGACCGGGGATGCTCGGGTCAAGACACCAGGTTTAGGACATTCGGGGGAGGTAGGTTCGTGGGCTAGAACTGGAGTATCACAGGGATTAGAAGGAGGGTCTACGGGTAGAGATGGCGAAAATGGGGATTTAAGGGCAGTTACTGCGGCCGCTATCGCTGAGGGGTCAGTACTAACGATTCGGATTTCTTGAATGGAGCGCACGGGGGCGTGTTCTTTTATTGTGGTGATTATAGTCTCGGCACACTGATAGAGGGGAAATCCAAATATGCCTGCACCAAGGAGGGGCAGGGCCAACGTAGTGAAAACTTTATTTTCAACAAGGTCAAGCACTGAACAGACACTTTGTTTTAACAAGGCTACACATTCGGAGTGTTTAGCAGGGTTGTACAGGGGCCCTACTGCATGAATAATAACTTTACAGGGGAGAAGGCCCGGACCCGTGAGGACAGCGTGTCCTGTTGGGAGTGGCCCTAAAAGCTGGACAATGTCATCACAATCGGATTGAATGGAAGCACCGCCATGTTCGATGATGGCTCTTGCCAATCCACCCGTATGTTGTAGATTCATATTGGCAGCGTTCACTATGGCGTCTACCCTTTGGGTGACCATATTCCCGTGTCCCACTGTTAAAAGTGAATTCCCTTCCCATATCATACGCTGTATCTGGGGATTCCATTGTTCCGGAAAGGATTCAGGGGGTGGCGCTGGCCATTCTGGGAATTGTGGTCGGGGGGCCACAGGTGGCCGTACAGCCAGAGGGAGGGGTAGCGGACGACTAGGGGGAGGCGGTGACTGTGAAGGAGGTATAGCAGGCGGGATTGTAATTGTAATCTCTTCCCCCCATTCTCCCTCCGAATGTTCGGATTGGGCATCATCATTAGGATGGATACGTCTCCTTCTGGCCGCTAATTGATGGGCAATGGGTGTAGTGGATATAAGGGGGTTGGCGCTACGGGTGGTCACTGGCATTAGAGGAACGTCAGCTGTGACCTTATCCTCCGGAGGGGGCTTATAAAATCCACCTTCTTGTGTGAGTACCGGATATAACGGAACAACAGGTTTAGGTGTACCAAGATGACCTCCTGGGGCGGGGAGTGGTGCCGAAGGCGTGGCATATATGGGAGGATCGGGGCGTGGAAAGTGACATGATACACAATATTCAACTTGGGGCGGGTTCTGTTGACCACAACTGGGACACTCCCACGAAGTTAGAATTCCACCGTCGCCATTATAGGGCGGTGGCTGGACACGTTCTTTGTAATACACATATTTGATGATTTTACCCTTTCTGTCTCGTATTTCTTGCTCAGTAAACTTGTCTTTAGTTATGGCTATGGCTGTTCTTTGCCAAGCTAATGCTTCATCTAACTTCCCTTCGTCACTTAATCTTCCCTTGTTTTCCCTAAGAGCTGCAGCCCATTCTCCTGGTTGTAACCTTCCATCTATAAATATGCCACATATGTGCATAACTTTCTTACTATTTTCTACATTCTTCTTGCCTTCTCTTTTTTCCACTATCTCTTTTGCGGTTAATAGACCACATTCCTTTGCCTGTCTCTTTGTTTTAAACACATTAAACATACTGTTCTATATTTAACACCGTCCTGAGAATGAAACCTTATTCTCGATGTTTCTGAACACAATTATAACTGACTGTCTGTCTCTGTCGTCTTAATGGTATCAAACTATACCCTGCGACTAATTGTCTCTGTCGTCTTAATGGTATCAAACTATACCCTGCGACTAATTGAATTATTACACTTATACTTATCACCTATGCCGGCGAGACGCGACTATCTATACTATGATTCTTGGAGCCACACAGCGGGTTAACTCTCTGTCGCTGAGAGTGTGGCCGGGATCGACTCCAAATACCTCGGTACCTTATCACCTGCTCACTCTCCCACACGAATAAGAGCCAATATTCATAAACATGAACTTAACCTTACCGTGTTTTATTTGAAGCTGATCAGACTTCCTGGGAGCGTGGCTGGCGATTCGATGTTGAGGCGTCTGGGGGTCGTCGATCACGGACACGGCTTGTCCCTCGAGTGTGGCCCCACGTTGGGTGCCAAATGTTCGGGTACTAATCAGTCTCAACCGGCAGGGATAATACGCTGAGTTCGTACGAAAGGAATCACACCACACAGAGTCTGGTACAAAGCTCCTTACTCAGTGTCAGGAGAGGCGTCACTGCTTTATTACACACATTTGTTCTATATCTCCTTTCTCCTGGGGGTGGGTACATGTTATCACACTTTTATAAAAGCACGTATCACTATAAGCCTCTTGTTACTTGTGTCATCCTTGGATAGGTTGACCCTTATCTGGTCCTTTAGATATGTCTTCATAGTTCATAGTTCGTTCATACCAGGAAGTGACTTGTTATTGTATTAGGGCGTAGTCCCTGTCCAGGGGCCATCTTGCCACGTATACTTATCTAATCCTACTATTGCTTCATCACAATTATGTACACAACTCCTAAGTCTATATTTTATTAAAGAAAGAAAATTATTATAAACATTAACTTCTGTCCACTCCATCCTTCACAAAAGCTCCCTCGTATATTGAAGATACTGCGGACTTCTTGAAGAGGTTAAAACATGTTGATTCTAGTGGTACTCCGCTCCTAGTCTCGTTTGACGTAGTGGCATTATACACTAGCATCGAACATGACAGAGGCTTAAAGGCTATACAGGGTTGTCTCGCCAGCATCGGGTGCGACCCAGGGTGTGAACGATTCGTCCTCGCATTGTCAGAGCTGGTACTGAGAGGGAACTATTTCCTCTTCAGTGACCAGTTGTACCAACAGCGTAGGGGAACAGCGATGGGGTCCAATGTTGCCCCCACGTATGCTAACATCTTCATGTCCTTCTTCGAGGACGAATATGTCTACACCTCTACTTCTATGGGTCGCATCCTGAAATGTCCGTGGCTGCGGGCTGTCAGCTCCAGCCTCCCGCTGACAGCCGCAGCCACGAGTCGGCAAGCGCTGGCCCCAGCCTCCTCCTCAGGAGACGCCAGCGCTTGCATCCACTCACCTCCGCCAGAGCCGGCAGCGCGCGCACCGGACATCTTGAACGACCTTTGACCCGTGAGTACCCTGGGCTATAAGAGGGGTCCAGCCCACTAGTTCGATGCCTGAGCGTTGTTAGTTTTCCCAGTCTGTCTTGCAAATGGTCCCTTAGTGTTTCCCGTTCCTGTTGTTACCCGTACCTTGTTCCCCGTTCCTGTTTCCTGTGCTTTGCCCTAGTATCAAGTCGTGCCACGTCCTGTGTCATCTGCCACGTCCTGTGTCATCTGCCACGTCCAGAGGAATCTGCCACGTCCTGTGTCATCTGCCACGTCTGGAGGAATCCGCCACGTCCTGTGTCATCTGCCACGTCCAGAGGAATCTGCCACGTCCGGAGGAATCCGCCACATCTGGCGCAACTTGCGGCTCCTGTGTCATCCGCCACATTTGGCGCCATCTGCTGCACCCATCTCGTCTGTGCCAGAGCTGCGGCCATCATCTTGACTATTCAGGTACCCTTGTGCGGGACATTGTATTTCTGGGGTGTCCTGTTGTTTGGCCAGCTGCCTCCCCGCTGCGGCGGTACGGCCTCGTGGGTCCACTAACCCGCTCCGTGACAGTACGCTCAGGCCATGGACCCCGCTGGTCAACCTGAGACGTTGACTACACAAGCCATGCTGGCTGAGATGGAGGATCTCCAGTCATGACAAGACCAGCTCCTCCTGTCGGTGAACGCCATAGCCCATCGGCTGCTCGCTCCAACCACAGTCATCACCGCACCCATTCCTGCGGTCCGCCTGCTACACTTCCTGTCTGTACCGGTACCAACCCCCTGTGTTTCTTGCCGCTACCTCCACGCTATGACGGAGATCCGAGGTCCTGCAGGGGATTTTTGAATCAGTGCCTGATCCATTTCAGACTACATGCCAGGTCCTTCTGTTCGGATGACGTCAGGATCGCCTTCATCATCTCTCTCCTTACCGGCAAAGCCCTGGCATGGGCCAATCCTCTGTGGGAACATCAGGGACCAGAGACCCGGGACTTGCAGTGCTTCTTACAGACCTTCCGCTCGATCTTTGAGGAACCTGGGAGAGTTTCTTCGGCTGCTGCATCCCTGCTGACCCTACACCAGCGAGACCTCTCCGTGGGCGAGTATGCCATTCAGTTCCGTATCCTGGCTGCTGAATTGACCTGGAACAACGAGGCTTTGGTGGCTACATTCTGGCACGGACTGTATTCAGGGATCAAGGACGAGCTGGCTGCTCGCGATCTGCCATCTACCCTGGACGATCTTATTCTACTTGCCTCCCGTGTCGACATGAGTATCCGGGAACGTTCCCAAGAGGTTCTCCGGGGGAGAGAACTTCCCAGGCTGGATTCTGCTGTCCCGCAATCCTCCTCAGTCATCCCACCAGAGGACCCGATGCAGAGTAATTATGTTAAATTGTCTACCCAGGAGAAACAACGCAGACGCACTTCTGGACTTTGTTTGTATTGCGGCCATGGAGGCGATATTGTGCGTCTGTGCCCCCAGAGGCCAGAGAGACCCTATTGCCTAGGATTGGTTGGAGAGACAACCCTAGGTGGAACGGAATCTAACAGAGGATTCGCTTCCAAATTGACTATTCCTGTGACCCTGGTGTCCGGCGACAGGACGCATCAAGTCTCTGCCTATCTTGACCCTGGCTCTGCTGCAAATTTCATCCAGAAAGAGCTGGTGGATCATATTCAGCTGCCCACAGTTCCCCTGGAGACATCTTTGGCTGTTGCCTCAGTTAATGGACTGCCTCTGCCTGATCCCATTATCTCTAAAACCAAGCCGTTGAAGCTCCAGGTTGGAGTACTTCACTCTGAATTTATTTTGTTCCTTGTTTTGCCCAAGGCCATCAATCCTGTTCTGCTGGGCCTGCCTTGGCTTCGACTACATGCCCCTGTTCTGGACTGGAATTCAGGAGCGGTTCTCCAATGGAGCTCCAAGTGCCAAGGTCGTTGTCTGTTGCAGATCCATCCTGTCAAGCCTTCTCTGCCTCAGTCGCTGTCGGGACTGCCTCCCCATTTTGCTCAGTATGCAGATGTTTTCAGCAAAAAAGAGTCTGAGACGCTGCCTCCACATCGCACCTATGACTGCCCCATTGAACTGGTTCCTAATGCCTCTCTTCCCCGTGGACGGGTATATCCTCTCTCCTTGCCTGAGTCTCTATCTATGTCGGCCCATATCAAGGAGAATCTGGAGAGGGGTTTTATACGAAAATCTTCCTCCCCGGCCGGGGCTGGATTTTTCTTCGTTAAAAAGAAGGATGGATCCCTTCGTCCCTGCATTGACTACAAGGGCCTCAACCTGATCACAGTCAAGAACAAATACCCGTTGCCACTCATCTCTGAGCTATTTGATCGCATACGAGGGGCCAAAATGTTTTCTAAGCTTGACCTGCGTGGGGCTTACAATCTAGTCCGGATTCGCCGGGGTGACGAATGGAAGACGGCATTTAACACCCGGGACGGGCACTACGAATACCTGGTGATGCCCTTCGGACTGTGTAACGCTCCCGCAGTGTTTCAGGAGTTCGTTAACGACATCTTCCGGGATCTACTCTATGTCTGTGTTGTTGTTTATCTCGATGATATTTTGATTTTCTCCCCAGATCAGACGACTCATGGGAGGCATGTCCGTCAGGTTCTGCTACGATTGAGGGAGAATCATTTATATGCCAAGCTGGAGAAGTGCGTCTTTGAGAAGAGTTCTCTGCCATTCCTGGGCTACATCATCTCGGATCAAGGCCTCAAGATGGATCCTGAGAAAGTGAAGGCTGTCCTGGAGTGGCCACGTCCCCAAGGCTTAAGGGCCATACAGCTGTTCCTGGGATTCGCCAATTTCTACCGGCAGTTTATTCCTAACTTCTCTTCTCTGACGTCTCCCATCTCGACCCTTACAAAGAAGGGTGTGAACGCCAAAGTGTGGACTCCAGAGGCAGAGTACTCATTTATTAGCCTCAAGAAATCCTTCACTTCAGCCTCGATCCTCCATCATCCTGACATATCTCGGCAGTTCTCACTGGAAGTGGACGCTTCCTCTGTCGGTGCAGGTGCACTTCTGTTCCAGAGGAGCTCCAAAGGAAAGGCATTAGTATGTGGCTACTACTCTAGACTGTTTTCTTCTGCTGAGCGCAATTACTCCATTGGAGATCGGGAGCTGCTGGCCATCAAATTGGCTCTGGAGGAGTAGAGACATCTTCTGGAGAGCGCTTCTCACCCCATCCTGATCTTCACCGACCACAAGAACCTCACTTACCTTCAGTCCGCTCAAAGACTTAATCCTCGTCAAGCCAGGTGGTCGCTGTTCTTCACCCGTTTTCTGTTTGTGCTCCACTACCGTCCCGCGGACAAGAATGTGAGGGCCGATGCCCTGTCCAGATCATTTGAGACGGAAGACACGGTGGAGTCCCTTCAGACCATCATAGACCCGTCCTGCATTGTCACTGCTAATCCTCTGCAGGTTAGAGACATCCCTCCTGGGAGGACTTTTGTTCGGTTGGCAGACAGGAGAAGAATTCTCCGCTGGGGACATAGTTCTAAACTTGCTGGGCACGCCGGTGTCCGTAAAACCCGAGACCTGATTGCTCGTCACTTTTGGTGGTCCACGCTACCTAAGGATGTTCTGGACTTTGTCTCTTCTTGCACGGTGTGTGCCTCTAACAAAGTGACTCACTCCAAGCCTGCCGGTCTGCTTCAACCTCTGACTGTACCCAATGCCCCCTGGCAGCACATTGCGATGGACTTCGTCACAGACCTCCCCCCCTCAGCAGGATGTAACACTGTCTGTGTGGTGGTGGACCGGTTCTCTAAGATGGCTCATTTTATCCCACTGACCGGCCTATCTTCTGCTCCTCGTCTGGCAAGTCCCTTTATTCAGCACATCTTCCGCTTGCTTGGCTTGCCTCTTCACATTGTGTCCGACCGGGGGGTTCAGTTTACCTCAAGGTTCTGGAGAGCCCTCTGTAAACTCCTGGATGTGAGATTGGGCTTTTCCTCTGCCTATCATCCCCAGTCCAATGGGCAAGTTGAGAGGATCAACCAGATCATGGAGAATTATCTCCGCCACTTCATCTCTGCACAGCACGATAACTGGGTACAGCTTCTACCATGGGCCGAATTTTCTTACAACAACCACACAAGTGAGTCCACCACTTCGACTCCGTTTCACATCGTGTACAGTCAACATCCCAGAGTCCCTCTTCCTGTGTCGACTTCATCTCTGGTTCCCGCTGCTGACTCTACATATGCGGACTTCCTGCAAATCTGGCAACAGACCCGGTCCTCTATTTTGCTGGCAGTAAATCGCATGAAGCGAAAGGCAGATACAAAGAGAAGAGAGCCGCCTCAGTATCTTCCGGGGACTAAAGTCTGGCTGTCCTCTCGGAACATTCGCTTGAAGGTGCCCTCATACAAGTTCGCTCCTAGGTTCCTTGGACCATTCGAGGTCCTGCAGCAGATCAACCCTGTCGCCTACAAGCTTCGTCTTCCTCTTACCCTCAGGATTCCCATCTCCTTCCACGTCTCCCTCCTGAAGCCTGTGATCCTAAACCGCTATTCCAAGACTCCCAGCCCTGCGGTTGCTCCCAGCGGCTCCTCGGACATCTTTGAGGTCAAGGAGATCTTGGACACCAAGAGAGTGAGAGGAAAGACCTTTTATTTGGTGGATTGGAGGGGGTTTGGTCCCGAAGAGAGGTCCTGGGAGCCAGAGGAGAACCTCAATGCCCCTACTCTTCTAAAGAAGTTTCTCTCTCGCTCCGGTCCCAAGAAGAGGAGGCATAAGGGGGGGGATACTGTAATGTCCGTGGCTGCGGGCTGTCAGCTCCAGCCTCCCGCTGACAGCCGCAGCCACGAGTCGGCAAGCGCTGGCCCCAGCCTCCTCCTCAGGAGACGCCAGCGCTTGCATCCACTCACCTCCGCCGGACATCTTGAACGACCTTTGACCCGTGAGTACCCTAGGCTATAAGAGGGGTCCAGCCCCCTAGTTCGATGCTTGAGCGTTGTTAGTTTTCCCAGTCTGTCTTGCAAATGGTCCCTTAGTATTTCCCGTTCCTGTTGTTACCCGTACCTTGTTCCCCGTTCCTGTTTCCCGTGCTTTGCCCTAGTATCAAGTCGTGCCACGTCCTGTGTCATCTGCCACGTCCTGTGTCATCTGCCACGTCCAGAGGAATCTGCCACGTCCTGTGTCATCTACCACGTCCGGAGGAATCCGCCACGTCCTGTGTCATCTGCCACGTCTGGAGGAATCCGCCACGTCCTGTGTCATCTGCCATGTCCAGAGGAATCTGCCACGTCCGGAGGAATCCGCCACGTCCTGTTTTATCTGCCACGTCCGGAGGAATCCGCCACATCTGGCGCAACTTGCGGCTCCTGTGTCATCCGCCACGTTTGGCGCCATCTGCTGCACCCATCTCATCTGTGCCAGAGCTGCGGCCACCATCTGGACTATTTAGGTACCCTTGTGCGGGACATTGTATTTCTGGGGTGTCCTGTTGTTTGGCCAGCTGCCTCCCCGCTGCGGCGGTACGGCCTAGTGGGTCCACTAACCCGCTCCGTGACACATCCGTTGCTGGTGGAGATATATTAATGATATCTTTGTCATCTGGGATGGTGACAATGACTCCTTGGATAATTTTCTTCTTGAGCTCAACAGTTGTGTCCCGGCTTTGCAGTTCACCATGGTTTATTCAAGGAGTGAGCTGCAGTTCCTGGACACACTGGTACAATTGAAAGATGGTAGATTAACAACTGATTTGTTTATTAAACCAACAGACCATAACAATTTGCTTTTATTCAATAGCAATCATCCAAGACACATGGTTGACTCTCTCCCATGGAGCCAACTCCTGAGGGTTGACCGTATAGTATCTGACGACACACAGAAACAGATCAGATTGACGGAAATGTGTGGGAAATTCAGACAGAGGGGGTACCCGAAACTTCTTATACAAAAACATAAGGATAGACTCATTACTGAAACAGTACAAGCTAAATGTAAGGTCAGACAAGAAAGGATACCTTTTATATCCACTTTTGGACGTCTAAGTGGTCGCATTTCACATGTTCTACGTAGGAACTGGCCAATTATATCCAAGGGGCACAGTGGAATTGCTGCATTGAACGCTCCTCCCATTATGTCGTACCGAATTGCTAAGAATGTAAAAGACCTAGTAGTAAAGTCAGATATAGGAAGTCGAAAGAAGGATACACAGACTGTCCTTTGCTCCCCTAAAAAAAGGCAATTTTCCTTGCTTGAGCTGCTGTAACTGTAATAACATCTTGAAGGGTGATCATTTTCGTCATCCATACACTGGTAAAGAATTTCAGGTTAGACAACGCTACACCTGCAACTCTGACTATGTTGTCTATATGATAACTTGTCCCTGTTCCTCTCTATATATAGGGGAGACCACAATGCCTATCAAACTAAGGATTAATAAACACAAGAGCACGATTAGAAAGAAAATGATAGAGCTGCCGGTAGCGAAACACTTTATAGAAAAAAACCATCAGCTTAATCAACTGAGATTTAGGGTCATTGACTCTGTTCCAGTATTGAGGAGAGGGGGTGACAAGCAGAGAATGCTTAAAAAGAAGGAACTTAGATGGATATATGAATTAGATACTTTGCATCCAAGGGGATTAAATCTTGAATACAAGGTTGTGCCAGGTCCTCATTGTTATATTGTCTAGATGTTTTTAAGTATGGTTTTATTACATTGAATTCATATACACTTGGCGATTCACAATTTTTTAAAATATTTTTAGATGTTGGAGATGATATATACACTGAGAGGGCTTGCTCACCACGCATTGGTGACTTGGATTATGGAAGGAGTCAGGATATAGAGTCGGATATCACTTCTAGAAATGGATGGACAGAGATGATTACCCCCTTATGCCCTCCAAAAAAATGTGTCAAAACATTTTTGGGGAAAAAATAAAAATATGAAGATTATGTATTACAAATATTTTTGTGTACGGAGGGGTTGGCTATTCTGTGTGATTGGGTAAATTCAGGGATATTAATTATTTTTATGATGCTGCGCTAGGTTAAAGTTCGATCAGTTAAATCGAATATTATAATCAGTGAGATGTCCTCTTAGAGGAAGGGATTTAGGATTATTGAGACTAAATATCTACACAATATACCATACACTCTGCTTCAAATCAGTGGGAAAATGAATCCCACGCACTACTTAGAAGAAATGGCCCTATGTGAAGCCTAACACCTCTGTAATGACAGGGGTGGGGAGACAGACAAGTGAGCCCTAATCTACCCGCCACTCAGTCCCTGCCTACTTGCAACGACCCGCCCTAGGCGACGGGGTACAACTGGGCGACGGTCCCTATGCTCAATAAGTGCACGACAGACAAAAAGACAAGGGTACACAGAGCTAGGGGGAGAAAGGGGCAGTTGCCCACGGCAACACCGTGAGCAACAAGAGAAGTGAACAAGCCGAGTCAAACCAGGAGAGTACGAGGTGCCAAACGCAGAGCAGAAGAGTAGTAAACAAGCCGAGTCAAACCAGGAGTGTACGAGGTACAAAACGCAGAGCAGGAGAGTAGTCAGCAAGCCGGGGTCAATATGAAGCAAGGACAATAGTACAAGAAGCTGCAGCAGGGCCAGGAAACCAAACGAGAAGAATCACAAGCAAAGGAGGAACAGGAAAGGCAGGTATAAATAGACAGAGGGCGGGAGCTAGCTCCGTCTGGCCAGGCTGTGATAGTTTCTCCCACTCCTAAGCCTGCCACCCTAAGTGGTGGAAGATGGAGTCAGTCTCACAGACATAGAAGCAGGTGCAGACTGATTATCTTTGGGCGTTAACCCCGAAGCTGTGCCTGGCAGATCCTTTACAGTACCCCCCCCCGCCCTTTTATGAGGAGCCACCGGACCCTTTCTAAGTGGACCTGGTTTACTGGGGAAACGAAGGTGAAACCTCCTGACCAATATCCCAGCGTGAACATCCCGAGCGGGTACCCAAGTCCTCTCCTCAGGCCCGTATCCTCTCCAATGGACCAGGTACTGGAGGGAGCCTTGGACCATCCTGCTGTCCACAATCTTGGCCACCTCGGGCTTGTGATTATGTAATGACAGGGGTGGGGAGACAGGCAAGTGAGCCCTAATCTACCCACCACTCAGTCCCTGCCTACTTGCATTGACCCGCCCTAGGCGACGGGTTACAACTGGGCGACGGTCCCTACGCTCAATAAGTGCTTGACAGACAAAAAGACAAGGGTACACAGAGCTAGGGGGAGAAAGGGGCAGTTGCCCATGGCAACACCGTGAGCAACAAGAGAAGTGAACAAGCCGAGTCAAACCAGGAGAGTACGAGGTGCCAAACGCAGAGCAGAAGAGTAGTGAACAAGCCGAGTCAAACCAGGAGTGTACGAGGTACCTAACGCAGAGCAGGAGAGTAGTCAGCAAGCCGGGGTCAATATGAAGCAAGGACAATAGTACAAGAAGCTGCAGCAGGGCCAGGAAACCAAACGAGAAGAATCACAAGCAAAGGAGGAACAGGAAAGGCAGGTATAAATAGACAGAGGGCGGGAGCTAGCTCCATCTGGCCAGGCTGTGATAGGTTCTCCCACTCCTAAGCCTGCCACCCTGAGTGGTGGAAGATGGAGTCAGTCTCACAGACATAGAAGCAGGTGCAGACTGATTATCTATGGGCGTTAACCCCGAAGCTGTGCCTGGCAGATCCTTTACAACCTCCTCCCAACTCTCATTGGATAAGTGTGATCAGGAGGTTTAGGTTGCCTAGCATCGGCGTCATGTAGATTTATGTGTTACGAGCAGAGAACATTTGTGTTCCTATGTACTCTGCAGCACGATCAGTCCCTGGGGTGAGTAGGAGACTTGCATGATATGGAGTGATCATCTCTGTCTGTCAACTCCTTCCCTATCTCTATACGATGTGACTAATCCAGAAGTAAACACTGCACAGGCATGTGCAGTATCACCAGCTGAACGCTGACAACTGCTGCTGCTGCAGTGTGGGGAGCTCATCCACTCTTTGTATTTTTTTGCTTTATGCCCTTTGTCTCCTCTTGTTTTCTCTAATAATATATATAACTGAATGCCATTTAGTGGAATGTTTAATATGATGCACTCTGAACACTTTTATATGAGAACACTGCTATGCATGTAATTATACACCTGAGTGAGTCTCTCTGACATGCTGATGTCTTGATTGGATTACCGGCACCATGTGATGTTGTATACTTCCTTATTTAAACTCAAACTGTTAGACACATTGTTAGGCTTGAGAAAGACCCTCCACTTGTCACGGGTCGAAACGTTGCCATTTTTTACTGGATGTTTGACCAATAAAATAACTTATTGATTGAAACTTGGGAGATGTGTGCTGCTGTTCACCACGCTTTTTCTGAAGATTACATTACGTCAGACTGGGTTTGTCTGATTTTACAGCGTGTCACCGCTCCTGATAACGGGATTTGTGCTGCTTCAAATATTGTATTTTTTGGATATCCTGTGGATATGTCATAAATGTCTCAAGGGAAAACCCCTTTAACTGCAGTAAGATTAGTTACTTACCAATATACTGTCTGTAGCTGAAATGCCTCTGTATGCCAGTCTCACATGCAGTCACATGATTATGCTTCCAGTGTTTATCTCTGAGTAGTGTGATGTTCTGTACACTGAACTTTTGGTTATCTCCCCTCACTCTGCTTGTAGAATATGATGTCATACATTATATGCCTCTTATTTCCACTGCTTCCTGCTCTCCCCACCTCTTCCTATCTCTGATTATGTATATACACTGTTGCAGCTCTTTAAAGGGAATGTGTCGCTAGAAAAATATATATATTTTTTTAGTTAAACAGTTAGTATATAAATGATTACACATTGTTCTAATTGTTTACATTTTTTTCACAAGTCAGGAAATATTATAAATTAGATTCTAATTTATAACATTTCCATGTGCTGGTCACTAGAGGGAGCAATTCCCAAAATTGCAGCATTGGCATGTGGTAAAGCAACCTCATTGCTCTATGCTGCAAAATTGGAAGAAGACACACTCGCTCTAGGGTCCTCACACAATCCCCCGTCCTTTATCCTGGCTAGTGCCAGGAGAAAGAAGGGGGTTGAATGTTCAAACCTCCTACACTGTGTGCCGCCATTTTTTGAGCGAATGCACAGTTTAGGAGGATTAGATACATTGGTAATCACACAGTATAACACAAACATAACTTACCTGCTCCTGCCGCCGCCGCTGCCTTTGCTCCGTCGGCTCCCTCCGCTCCTAGACCTTGCTTCTGAACATATGGGCGGAAGCCGCGACCGGAATTAGTCATCTTACTGTCCGGCCGCGGCTTCCGGTCCACATGAAAATGGCGCCCGATGTCGCTCGGCCGAAGACCTTCCTTTTGGACAGACGGCGTACGCTATAGTGAATGGAACGGATCCCGTTCGCATTCTCTATGGGGATGTACAGTGAAGGAAATAAGTATTTGATCCCTTGCTGATTTTGTAAGTTTGCCCACTGTCAAAGACATGAACAGTCTAAAATTTTTAGGCTAGGTTAATTTTACCAGTGAGAGATAGATTATATTTAAAAAAAAACTGAAAATCACATAGTCAAAATTATATATATTTATTTGCATTGTGCACAGAGAAATAAGTATTTGATCCCCTACCAACCATTAAGAGTTCAGCCTCCTCCAGACCAGTTACACGCTCCAAATCAACTTGGTGCCTGCATTAAAGACAGCTGTCTTAAATGGTCACCTGTATAAAAGACTCCTGTCCACAGACTCAATTAATCAGTTTGACTCTAACCTCTACAACATGGGCAAGAACAAAGAGCTTTCTAAGGATGTCAGGGACAAGATCATAGACCTGCACAAGGCTGGAATGGGCTACAAAACCATAAGTAAGATGCTGGGTGAGAAGGAGACAACTGTTGGTGCAATAGTAAGAAAATGGAAGACATACAAAATGACTGTCAAAATCTCACCTCGTGGGGTATCCTTGATCCTGAGGAAGGTGAGAGCTCAGCCGAAAACTACACGGGGGGAACTTGTTAATGATCTCAAGGCAGCTGGGACCACAGTCACCAAGAAAACCATTGGTAACACATTACGCCGTAATGGATTAAAATCCTGCAGTGCCCGCAAGGTCTCCCTGCGCAAGAAGGCACATGTACAGGCCCGTCTGAAGTTTGCAAATGAACATCTGGATGATTCTGAGAGTGATTGGGAGAAGGTGCTGTGGTCAGATGAGACTAAAATTGAGCTCTTTGGCATTAACTCAACTCGCCGTGTTTGAAGGAAGAGAAATGCTGCCTATGACCCAAAGAACACCGTCCCCACTGTCAAGCATGGAGGTGGAAACATTATGTTTTGGGGGTGTTTCCCTGCTAAGGGCACAGGACTACTTCACCGCATCAATGGGAGAATGGATGGAGCCATGTACCGTCAAATCCTGAGTGACAACCTCCTTCCCTTCACCAGGACATTAAAAATGGCTCGTGGCTGGGTCTTCCAGCACGAAAATGACCCGAAACATACAGCCAAGGCAACAAAGGAGTGGCTCAAAAAGAAGCACATTAAGGTCATGGAGTGGCCTAGCCAGTCTCCAGACCTTAATCCCATCGAAAACTTATGGAGGGAGCTGAAGATCCGAGTTGCCAAGCGACAGCCTCGAAATCTTAATGATTTACAGATGATCTGCAAAGAGGAGTGGGCCAAAATTCCATCTAAGGGTATGTTCACACGGCCAAATTTCAGACGTATACGAGGCGTATTATGCCTCGTTTTACGTCTGAAAATAGGGCTGCAATACGTCGGCAAACATCTGCCCATTCATTTGAATGGGTTTGCCGACGTACTGTGCAGACGACCTGTAATTTACGCGTCGTCGTTTGACAGCTGTCAAACGACGACGCGTAAATTTACTGCCTCGGCAAAGAAGTGCAGGGCACTTCTTTGCCACGTAATTTGAGCCGTTCTTCATTGAAATCAATGAAGCACGGCTCAAGGTTCACGAGCGTCTCAGACGCCTCGTAAATTACGAGGAGGAGCTTTTACGTGTGAAACGAGGCAGCTGTTAACAGTCTGTCTTTTCACACGTAACTGCCTCTCAGCGTGTGAACATACCCTGACATGTGTGCAAACCTCATCATCAACTACAAATAATGTCTGACTGCTGTGCTTGCCAACAAGGGTTTTGCCACCAAGTATTAAGTCTTGTTTGCCAAAGGGATCAAATACTTATTTCTTTTCATCACATCATCATTTGTTTATTCCCTCATTTTTCACTCTTTTCATTTGCAACTCTTTATTTCATTATTATCGCATCACTACTTACTTTGCTTCATGCATCATCTTTTTTACTCTTTTCACATATGTATTTTGTCACTCACATATGTATTTTATTTGCTACAGTAAGCCTAGCAATTTATAATCATTGTATTCACAATTTTCTTTTTTCTGCTATTCTAATATATTGTGAAACATCCATAAATTTTTTCCTCATGTTTCCTCATGCACATTATTACGTCTATTATTGTGTTTTTCTCAGTCTCATTAACGACTATGGCCAAGCTATTAAATACCATTTTATTGTTGCATGAGCCAGCCCATCCATATTGCTGTTGTATCCAGGGTTACCTGTTCCTCGCTGTGTCGCTCCCCTGATTGGTGGACGAGTGACGGCCTCCGTTCCGCCGCTTGTGACGTACCGGACTCCGGACTCACGTGACCGTGTTAGCTGACGCGGTGACGTGTATCCGGCTCCGGCCCCTCATGACCGGCGTTTCCGGCGGCGCGGCCATCTTGGTTCACCTCAAGGCAGCGACCTGTAACTATGCAGCGAGGTATATATATATATATTTTTTTACATATGGGATACCTCCTTTTGGATACCTCATAACAATTGGCTGGCTCCCCCTTAAAAGTGGCACTTGCATTGTCCAACGCTGCCCCCAGACGAATGTATTTGCGCCGAAACGCGCGTTGGGTCAGACATCTTGCTGTGCACTCAGTCCTGGACCTATCATGGGTATGCTTCATTGCTGCAATTTGTTTTGATATTGCTTCATTTGTCAATATTATCTATTCTCTTTTGTTATTTTCACATGAATTTTGCTATTTATCCTTATACCATTCCACATGGCACATGCTTATTTAATTCTGTTTAATTATTGTGGACAGGATATAGATGCATACAGTGATAGGTTTTGCCACTAGGCATTTATTACTACTCTTTGCCTATATGGCTTGCTCATTGCTGTGAGTTGCATGGCTTGTATGTCTTTTTTAACCTGTTGGTTGTGGATTCTTTTTAATTATTGTACATCTATTTGTCATTTTCAATAAAGTATTTTTCTATTTTTCTTACATTTCTAGTTCATTGGCATCTTTTTCTTTAGGTTATATATTCACATGTTTTTGATGCCTTGTGGGTACGCGCCCCAGGATCTAGCTCACACTTGATCAGATGTTTGCTGACGGCTGCATTGTACTTTCCTTGGGCTGACCAGATCCATGCTGTGTCTTTCGGTTATATTATGGTACTGTCAAGGTTGCTGAAAGAGTTACCGCCGATCAGTGCAGCCCATTAACACCCTGGACAGTAACATTCTCGGCGCACGGAAATGGAAACACGGAGTGCACACGGGAGCAATGGCGGATTATAATATGGGCGGTTCGGGCGGCCGCCCGGGGCCCGAGGCTGCCAGGGGGCCCATCGCGGCCTGAACCGCACACAATCTTAAAAAACTATGCAGCGCTGCCCGCTTCCAACTGAATCTGCGTCCGCAGGACGCAGATTCAGTTGGGTTGAATGCTGGAGCCTCGCTCCAGCATTCACTCTGCCGTGAGCGGCTCGGTGCAGGCAGGCGCGATGTAGTGACGTCATCGCGTCTGTCTGCATGGAGTCACTCACGGGACAGTGCAGAGGAGGAGAAGCATTCCCCACCGTCTTGGGAACCGGGATAGGTAAGTAATTATGTTTTTTTTTATCTATTAGGTACGCACATATGAAGGCATTATACTGTGTCACATCTATGGGGCATTATACTGTGTCACAGCTATGGGGGCATTATACTGTGTCACATCTATGGGGGCATTATACTGTGTTGCGGCTATGGAGGCATTATACTGTGTGGAGGCAGCTATGAGGGACATTATACTGTGTAGAGGCAGCTATGGAGGCATTATACTGTGTCGCAGCTATGGGGCATTATACTGTGTAGGGGCAGCTATGAAGGCATTATACTGTGTCACATCTATGGGGGCATTATACTGTGTCGCAGCTATGGAGGCATTATACTGTGTAGAGGCAGCTATGAAGGGCATTATACAGTGTCACAGCTATGGGGGCATTATACTGTGTCACAGCTATGGGGGCATTATACTGTGTCGCAGCTATGGGGGCATTATACTGTGTCGCAGCTATGGGGGCATTATACTGTGTTGCGGCTATGGAGGCATTATACTGTGTTGCGGCTATGGAGGCATTATACTGTGTAGCAGCTATGGGGGCATTATACTGTGTCACATCTATGGGGGCTTTATACTGTGTTGCAGCTATGGGGGCATTATACTGTGTCACATCTATGGGGGCATTATACTGTGTTGCAGCTATGGGGGCATTATACTGTGTCACATCTATGGAGGCATTATACTGTGTAGCAGCTATGGGGGCATTATACTGTGTCACATCTATGGGGGCATTATACTGTGTTGCAGCTATGGGGGCATTATACTGTGTCACATCTATGGAGGCATTATACTGTGTTGCAGCTATGGGGGCATTATACTATGTCACATCTATGGAGGCATTATACTGTGTAGCAGCTATGGGGGCATTATACTGTGTTGCAGCTATGGGGGCATTATACTGTGTCGCAGCTATGGGGGCATTATACTGTGTCACGGCTATGGAGGCATTATACTGTGTTGCGGCTATGGAGGCATTATACTGTGTAGCAGCTATGGGGGCATTATACTGTGTCACATCTATGGGGGCATTATACTGTGTTGCAGCTATGGGGGCATTACACTGTGTCACATCTATGGAGGCATTATACTGTGTTGCAGCTATGGGGGCATTATACTGTGTCACATCTATGGAGGCATTATACTGTGTAGCAGCTATGGGGGCATTATACTGTGTCGCAGCTATGGGGGCATTATACTGTGTCACGGCTATGGAGGCATTATACTGTGTTGCGGCTATGGAGGCATTATACTGTGTTGCGGCTATGGAGGCATTATACTGTGTAGCAGCTATGGGGGCATTATACTGTGTTGCGGCTATGGAGGCATTATACTGTGTAGCAGCTATGGGGGCATTATACTGTGTCACAACTATGGGGGCATTATACTGTGTCACATCTATGGGGGCATTATACTGTGTTGCGGCTATGGAGGCATTATACTGTGTGGAGGCAGCTATGAGGGACATTATACTGTGTAGAGGCAGCTATGGAGGCATTATACTGTGTCGCAGCTATGGGGCATTATACTGTGTAGGGGCAGCTATGGAGGCATTATACTGTGTCACATCTATGGGGGCATTATACTGTGTCACAGCTATGGGGGCATTATACTGTGTCGCAGCTATGGAGGCATTATACTGTGTAGAGGCAGCTATGGAGGGCATTATACTGTGTCACAGCTATGGGGGCATTATACTGTGTCACAGCTATGGGGGCATTATACTGTGTCGCAGCTATGGGGCATTATACTGTGTCACAGCTATGGGGGCATTATACTGTGTCACATCTATGGGGGCATTATACTGTGTTGCGGCTATGGAGGCATTATACTGTGTGGAGGCAGCTATGAGGGACATTATACTGTGTAGAGGCAGCTATGGAGGCATTATACTGTGTCGCAGCTATGGGGCATTATACTGTGTAGGGGCAGCTATGGAGGCATTATACTGTGTCACATCTATGGGGGCATTATACTGTGTCACAGCTATGGGGGCATTATACTGTGTCGCAGCTATGGAGGCATTATACTGTGTAGAGGCAGCTATGGAGGGCATTATACTTTGTAACAGCTATGGGGGCATTATACTGTGTCACAGCTATGGGGGCATTATACTGTGTCGCAGCTATGGGGGCATTATACTGTGTCGCAGCTATGGGGGCATTATACTGTGTTGCGGCTATGGAGGCATTATACTGTGTTGCGGCTATGGAGGCATTATACTGTGTAGCAGCTATGGGAGCATTATACTGTGTCACATCTATGGGGGCATTATACTGTGTTGCAGCTATGGGGGCATTATACTGTGTCACATCTATGGAGGCATTATACTGTGTTGCAGCTATGGGGGCATTATACTGTGTCACATCTATGGAGGCATTATACTGTGTTGCAGCTATGGGGGCATTATACTGTGTCACATCTATGGAGGCATTATACTGTGTTGCAGCTATGGGGGCATTATACTGTGTCACATCTATGGAGGCATTATACTGTGTAGCAGCTATGGGGGCATTATACTGTGTTGCAGCTATGGGGGCATTATACTGTGTCGCAGCTATGGGGGCATTATACTGTGTCACGGCTATGGAGGCATTATACTGTGTTGCGGCTATGGAGGCATTATACTGTGTAGCAGCTATGGGGGCATTATACTGTGTTGCGGCTATGGAGGCATTATACTGTGTTGCGGCTATGGAGGCATTATACTGTGTAGCAGCTATGGGAGCATTATACTGTGTCACATCTATGGGGGCATTATACTGTGTTGCAGCTATGGGGGCATTATACTGTGTCACATCTATGGAGGCATTATACTGTGTTGCAGCTATGGGGGCATTATACTGTGTCACATCTATGGAGGCATTATACTGTGTTGCAGCTATGGGGGCATTATACTGTGTCACATCTATGGAGGCATTATACTGTGTTGCAGCTATGGGGGCATTATACTGTGTCACATCTATGGAGGCATTATACTGTGTAGCAGCTATGGGGGCATTATACTGTGTTGCAGCTATGGGGGCATTATACTGTGTCGCAGCTATGGGGGCATTATACTGTGTCACGGCTATGGAGGCATTATACTGTGTTGCGGCTATGGAGGCATTATACTGTGTAGCAGCTATGGGGGCATTATACTGTGTCACATCTATGGGGGCATTATACTGTGTTGCAGCTATGGGGGCATTACACTGTGTCACATCTATGGAGGCATTATACTGTGTTGCAGCTATGGGGGCATTATACTGTGTCACATCTATGGAGGCATTATACTGTGTAGCAGCTATGGGGGCATTATACTGTGTTGCAGCTATGGGGGCATTATACTGTGTCGCAGCTATGGGGGCATTATACTGTGTCACGGCTATGGAGGCATTATACTGTGTTGCGGCTATGGAGGCATTATACTGTGTAGCAGCTATGGGGGCATTATACTGTGTTGCGGCTATGGAGGCATTATACTGTGTAGCAGCTATGGGGGCATTATACTGTGTCACAACTATGGGGGCATTATACTGTGTCACATCTATGGGGGCATTATACTGTGTTGCGGCTATGGAGGCATTATACTGTGTGGAGGCAGCTATGAGGGACATTATACTGTGTAGAGGCAGCTATGGAGGCATTATACTGTGTCGCAGCTATGGGGCATTATACTGTGTAGGGGCAGCTATGGAGGCATTATACTGTGTCACATCTATGGGGGCATTATACTGTGTCACAGCTATGGGGGCATTATACTGTGTCGCAGCTATGGAGGCATTATACTGTGTAGAGGCAGCTATGGAGGGCATTATACTGTGTCACAGCTATGGGGGCATTATACTGTGTCACAGCTATGGGGGCATTATACTGTGTCGCAGCTATGGGGCATTATACTGTGTCACAGCTATGGGGGCATTATACTGTGTCACATCTATGGGGGCATTATACTGTGTTGCGGCTATGGAGGCATTATACTGTGTGGAGGCAGCTATGAGGGACATTATACTGTGTAGAGGCAGCTATGGAGGCATTATACTGTGTCGCAGCTATGGGGCATTATACTGTGTAGGGGCAGCTATGGAGGCATTATACTGTGTCACATCTATGGGGGCATTATACTGTGTCACAGCTATGGGGGCATTATACTGTGTCGCAGCTATGGAGGCATTATACTGTGTAGAGGCAGCTATGGAGGGCATTATACTTTGTAACAGCTATGGGGGCATTATACTGTGTCACAGCTATGGGGGCATTATACTGTGTTGTGGCTATGGAGGCATTATACTGTGTCGCAGCTATGGGGGCATTATACTGTGTCGCAGCTATGGGGGCATTATACTGTGTTGCGGCTATGGAGGCATTATACTGTGTTGCGGCTATGGAGGCATTATACTGTGTAGCAGCTATGGGGGCATTATACTGTGTCACATCTATGGGGGCATTATACTGTGTTGCAGCTATGGGGGCATTATACTGTGTCACATCTATGGAGGCATTATACTGTGTTGCAGCTATGGGGGCATTATACTGTGTCACATCTATGGAGGCATTATACTGTGTAGCAGCTATGGGGGCATTATACTGTGTCACATCTATGGGGGCATTATACTGTGTTGCAGCTATGGGGGCATTATACTGTGTCACATCTATGGAGGCATTATACTGTGTTGCAGCTATGGGGGCATTATAATGTGTCACATCTATGGAGGCATTATACTGTGTAGCAGCTATGGGGGCATTATACTGTGTCACATCTATGGGGGCATTATACTGTGTTGCAGCTATGGGGGTATTATACTGTGTTGCGGCTATGGAGGCATTATACTGTGTAGCAGCTATGGGGGCATTATACTGTGTCGCAGCTATGGGGGCATTATACTGTGTTGCGGCTATGGAGGCATTATAATGTGTTGCGGCTATGGAGGCATTATACTGTGTTGCGGCTATGGAGGCATTATACTGTGTCACATCTATGGGGGCATTATACTGTGTTGCAGCTATGAGGGCATTATACTGTGTTGCAGCTATGAGGGCATTATACTGTGTCATAGCTATGGGGCATTAAACTGTGTCGCAGCTATGGAGGCATTATACTGTGTCGCAGCTATGGAGGCATTATACTGTGTTGAGGCAGCTATGAATGGCATTATACTGTGGGGGCAGCTATGGGTGGCAATATACTGTGGGGGCAGCTATGGGGGACATTATACTGAGCAATTACAAGAGCTGCAGGTCCAAGGGGGGAGACGCTGTGTAGCACAATATACAATGGGGGATTGTTGTATAGCACTATATAGAAGGGAGCGCTGTGTATCACTATATCTAAGGGGGATTGCTGTGTAGCACTATATACAAGAGGGGGAGGGCTATGTGATGCTATTTACAGAGGGGGAGGACTGTGTAGTGCTATTTACAGGGGGCTGTGTGTGGTGCTATCTACAGTGTTTGACACAATTATATTCATGGGCGCAGTCTATGGTGCTATAATATTTAGGGGCACAGTGTTTGTACTATTTTATTCAGGGGCGCAGTGTTTGGTGCTATTATATTTAGGGGCACAGTGTGTGGCACCATGATAATATTGTAAAGGATCTGCCAGGTACTACGTCTGTGTATACTCCCGGGGATTAATCAGTCGACACCTGAGGCCAGACCTCTTAGACTGACACCGGCTCCCACCAACCAGGGTGGCAGGCTCAGGAGTGGGAGAGCCTATCGCGGCCTGGTCAGTCGGAGTTAGCTCCGCCTCCTGTCCTTTTATACCTGCCATGTTCTCTTCCTCAGTGCTTGTTATTCTTCTTGGATTCCTGGCCCCACTGCTGCCTTGCTCCAGCCTGCTTCTGCCGTGCTTCTGCCTTGCTTCAGTTCCGCTTATCCTGCTTCGCTTTGCCCCTGGCTTGCTTCCTGCTCCGTGCTCTCGTTGGTATACTCCACTACATCCTGATCCTGACTGACTCATTCACCGCTCCGTTTCCTCGCGGCGTTCCGTGGGCTACTGCCCCTTCCCTTGCGTGTTCCCTGTTTGTACTCCCTTGCACTTAGACAGCGTAGGGACCGTCGCCAAGTTGTACCCCGTCGCCTAGGGCGGGTCGTTGCAAGTAGGCAGGGACAGGGCGGTGGGTAGATTAGGGCTCACTTGTTCCCTTCACCTCCTTCCTGCCATTACATAATAACAAGCCCATACCTAGTCTACCATTTCTCCTACGCTGACGCTATCATGGACCCCCTTGAGACCCTGACCCAGCAGATGCAGGGCCTCTCCCTACAGGTCCAGGCCCTGGCTCAGAGGGTCAACCAGGGTGACGCTGCCTTAGTATTACCCCTCACCTCACCTCTAGAACTCGACCTCAAGTTACCTGACCGGTTCTCAGGGGACCGTAAGACTTTTCTCTCCTTCCGGGAGAGTTGCAGACTTTATTTCCGCCTAAAACCTCACTCCTCAGGTTCCGAGAACCAGCGGGTGGGTATCATTATATCCCGACTCCAGGAAGGGCCCCAAGAGTGGGCCTTCTCCTTGGCTCCTGACGCCCCTGAACTTTCCTCCGTTGATCGTTTTTTCTCTGCCCTCGGACTCATTTACGACGAGACTGACAGGACTGCCTTAGCCGAGAGTCAGCTGGTGACCTTACGTCAGGGTAGGAGACCTGTTGAGGAATACTGTTCTGATTTTAGAAAGTGGTGCGTAGCTTCTCGGTGGAACGACCAGGCCCTAAGGTGCCAGTTTAGGTTAGGATTATCTGACGCCCTGAAGGATCTGTTGGTTAGCTACCCCTCTTCTGACTCCCTAGACCAGGTTATGGCCCTAGCAGTACGACTTGACCGACGTCTCAGGGAACGTCAGCTTGAACGTTTCAATGTGTTCCCCTCTGACTTCCCTGCGATTCCCCCCGAGGTCCCGTCTCCTCGCTCTTCCACGGAGGACTCGGAGGTACCTATGCAACTCGGGGCCTCCATGTCCCCTCGACAACGTAGAGAGTTTCGCAGGAAGAATGGTCTCTGCAGCTATTGTGGGGACGACAAGCATCTACTGAACACCTGTCCCAGGTGCAAGAATAAACAGCCGGAAAACTTCCGCGCCTAAGTGATCATCGGGGAGGTCACTTGGGCGCACAGGTATTTCCCGTTAATATGAAACGCAATAAAATTTTGCTTCCCTTTCAGGTCTCGTTTGCTGGCCGGTCTGCCACTGGCAGTGCCTTCGTGGATTCTGACTCATCTGCTAATATCATGTCTGTGGAATTTGCTATGTCTCTAAAAATGCCTTTTATTGATTTGCCTTATCCTATCCCGGTAGTGGGTATCGACTCCACTCCTCTTGCTAATGGTTATTTTACTCAGCATACTCCTGTTTTTGAACTCCTTGTTGGCTCCATGCATTTGGAGCAGTGCTCTGTACTGGTGATGCAGGGATTATCGTCCGATCTGGTATTAGGTCTTCCCTGGTTGCAGCTGCATAATCCCACGTTTGATTGGAATACTGGGGATCTCACCAAATGGGGTAGTGAATGCCTGATGTCATGTCTTTCGGTTAACTCTATTTCTCCCCGGGAGGAGGTAAACACGCTTCCTGAGTTTGTTCAGGACTTCGCTGATGTGTTTTCTAAGGAGGCCTCCGAGGTGTTGCCCCCTCATAGAGATTACGATTGCGCCATCGATTTGGTGCCTGGTGCCAAGCTTCCTAAGGGTAGGATATTTAATCTTTCATGTCCTGAACGTGAAGTTATGAGGGAGTATATCCAAGAATGCCTGGCCAAGGGTTTCATTTGCCCCTCGACTTCTCCTGTAGGTGCTGGCTTCTTCTTCGTGGGGAAGAAGGATGGTGGTCTTAGGCCGTGCATTGATTATCGGAACCTGAATAAGGTCACCGTAAGGAACCAGTATCCCCTTCCTTTAATTCCGGATCTTTTTAATCAGGTTCAGGGGGCCCAATGGTTTTCTAAGTTCGATCTACGGGGGGCATATAACCTTATCCGCATCAAAGAGGGGGATGAGTGGAAAACTGCGTTCAACACACCCGAAGGTCATTTCGAATACCTGGTCATGCCCTTTGGGTTGTGTAATGCCCCTGATGTCTTCCAGAATTTTATTAATGAAATTCTGAGAGATTACCTGGGAAATTTTATTGTAGTGTACCTTGATGACATACTGGTGTTTTCCAAGGACTGGTCCTCCCACGTGGAGCATGTCAGGAAGGTCCTCCAGGTCCTCCGGGAAAATAATCTGTTTGCGAAGACTGAAAAATGTGTGTTTGGGGTACAGGAGATACCATTTTTAGGTCAAATCCTCACTCCTCATGAATTCCGCATGGACCCTGCCAAGGTTCAGGCTGTGGCGGAATGGGTCCAACCTGCCTCCCTGAAGGCGCTACAGTGTTTTTTGGGGTTCGCTAACTATTACAGGAGATTTATTGCCAACTTCTCGGTCGTCGCTAAGCCTCTTACGGACCTTACTCGCAAGGGTGCTGATGTCCTCCATTGGCCCCCTGAGGCCGTCCAGGCTTTTGAGACCCTCAAGAAGTGCTTTATCTCGGCCCCCGTGCTGGTTCAGCCCAACCAAAGGGAGCCATTTATTGTGGAGGTTGACGCATCCGAGGTGGGAGTGGGGGCCGTCTTGTCCCAGGGTACCAGCTCCCTCACCCATCTCCGCCCCTGTGCTTACTTCTCTAGGAAGTTTTCGCCCACGGAGAGTAACTATGATATTGGCAACCGCGAACTTTTAGCCATTAAATGGGCTTTTGAAGAGTGGCGTCACTTCCTGGAGGGGGCCAGACACCAGGTAACGGTCCTTACTGACCACAAGAATCTGGTTTTCCTAGAAACTGCCCGGAGGCTTAATCCTAGACAAGCTCGTTGGGCACTATTCTTTACCAGATTTAATTTCTTGGTTACCTATAGGGCTGGGTCCAAAAATATTAAGGCTGATGCACTGTCATGTAGTTTCATGGCCAATCCTCCTTCCGAGAAGGATCCTGCTTGTATTTTACCCCCTGGTTTAATCGTTTCTGCCACTGATTCTGATTTAGCTTCTGACATCGCGGCTGATCAAGGTTCAGCTCCCGGGAACCCCCCTGGGGACAAACTGTTTGTCCCCCTGCAATACCGGCTAAGGGTACTCAGGGAAAACCATGACTCTGCACTATCTGGTCATCCTGGCATCTTGGGTACCAAACACCCCATTACCAGAAACTATTGGTGGCCTGGGTTGCCTAGAGACGTTAGGGCTTACCTCGCTGCTTGTGAGGTTTGTGCTAGGTCCAAGACCCCTAGGTCCCGACCTGCGGGCTTACTACGTTCCTTGCCCATTCCCCAGAGACCTTGGACCCATATCTCCATGGATTTTATCACCGATTTGCCTCCATCTCAGGGCAAGTCGGTGGTGTGGGTGGTAGTAGACCGCTTCAGCAAGATGTGCCACTTTGTGCCCCTTAAGAAACTACCTAACGCCAAGACGTTAGCTTCTTTGTTTGTTAAACACATTCTGCATCTCCATGGGGCCCCAGTCAATATCGTTTCTGACAGAGGGGTACAATTTGTTTCCTTATTTTGGAGAGCTTTTTGTAAAAGGTTGGAGATTGATCTGTCCTTCTCCTCCGCCTTCCATCCCGAAACTAATGGCCAAACGGAAAGGACTAACCAATCCCTGGAACAATATTTAAGGTGTTTCATCTCTGACTGTCAATTTGATTGGGTCTCATTCCTTCCCCTCGCCGAATTTTCCCTGAATAACCGGGTCAGTAACTCGTCAGGGGTCTCCCCGTTTTTCTGTAATTTCGGGTTTAACCCGAGGTTCTCCTCCGTTTCTCCTGGTTGTTCCAATAATACCGAGGTAGAGGACGTTCATCGGGAACAGTGCACAGTCTGGGCCCAGGTTCAGAAGAACCTAGAGGCGTCCCAGAGCGTACAAAAGATTCAGGCTGATAGTAGACGTTCTGCCAACCCCCGGTTTGTCGTCGAGGATCTGGTCTGGTTGTCGTCCAGGAACTTGCGCCTTAAGGTCCCGTCCAGGAAGTTTGCTCCCCGATTTATTGGACCTTATAAGATCATTGAAGTCCTCAACCCTGTATCCTTCCGTCTGGAGCTGCCCCCATCCTTTCGCATACATGACGTCTTCCATGCCTCCCTCCTTAAACGCTGCTCCCCGTCCTGGTCCCCCTCGAGGAAACCTCCTGTTCCCGTTCTCACCCCTGAGGGGGTGGAATTCGAGGTGGCCAAGATTATGGACAGTAGGATGATCCAGGGCTCCCTCCAGTACCTGGTCCATTGGAGAGGATACGGGCCGGAGGAGAGGACTTGGGTACCTGCTCGTGATGTTCACACTGGGGTATTGATCAGGAGGTTCCACCTTCTCTTCCCCACTAAACCGGGTCCTCTTAGTAAGGGTCCGGTGGCCCCTCATAAAAAGGGGAGTACTGTAAAGGATCTGCCAGGTACTACGTCTGTGTATACTCCCGGGATTAATCAGTCGACACCTGAGGCCAGACCTCTTAGACTGACATCGGCTCCCACCAACAAGGGTGGCAGGCTCAGGAGTGGGAGAGCCTATCGCGGCCTGGTCAGTCGGAGTTAGCTCCGCCCCCTGTCCATTTATACCTGCCATGTTCTCTTCCTCAGTGCTTGTTATTCTTCTTGGATTCCTGGCCCCACTGCTGCCTTGCTCCAGCCTGCTTCTGCCGTGCTTCTGCCTTGCTTCAGTTCCGCTTATCCTGCTTCGCTTTGCCCCTGGCTTGCTTCCTGCTCCGTACTCTCGTTGGTATACTCCACTACATCCTGATCCTGACTGACTCATTCACCGCTCCATTTCCTCGCGGCATTCCGTGGGCTATTGCCCCTTCCCTTGCGTGTTCCCTGTTTGTACTCCCTTGCACTTAGACAGCGTAGGGACCGCCGCCAAGTTGTACCCCGTCGCCTAGGGCGGGTCGTTGCAAGTAGGCAGGGACAGGGCGGTGGGTAGATTAGGGCTCACTTGTTCCCTTCACCTCCTTCCTGCCATTACAAATATTATCTTTGTTTATAGGTGTGGAAATTTTGGAAAAGTGAGGAGCCAAAGACATCTGAGTGGCAAATTCTGCAGAAATGGGTCATGAAGTCTGGACTGGATGGAGAAGAGGAAAAAAACTACGTCGTCACTTGTGAGTCACTAGATTTATAGAAAAACTGTCATCTCTACTGACATGTTTATTATAGGAAATCCTTGTATTTCACAAAGTCTTTGTGCAGTCCAGGACTGATAGACAAATAAGTGTTACTGTTCCCCTTGTCAGGAGAATGTGTCCCTACACGGTGTGATACTGTCAGTGATGGTTGGAGACTGTCAGTATGTGGGGACACAGCCTTTTCACAAGGGGAGTATTAACACCCATTTGTTAATGTCTGGACAAAAAGGAAGGGTTAACAATAGTTACAGGGCGGCGGTGGAGAAGGGGGGCCCAACTATGGGTAACAGCCCAGGGCCTATGGTCTACTTAATCCGCCACTGCACGGGAGTGCACATGGCCGCTAAAATGGTCACACGGATCCATCACAAACGGTTGTGAAAACTGTGGCGGAAGTGTGCACAAGGCCTAAGAAAAACGAATATTGGGCTATTCAAAAAATACAGCAGTGCCAGCATTTTTCTTTGAAAACTCAAAATTGTAATGTATAAACTGAAAAAATGTTTCACATTTCACTTTACTGAACTAATATTTCGTGGCATAACCATTGTTTCTGAGAACTGCCTGACATCTGTATTGCATGGAGTCGGCTTCTGGCACCTCTGAACACATATTCCAGTCCAGGAAGATTGGACGACATTCCAGAGTTCTTCTGCATTTTTGGGTTTTCCCTTATAAACCGCCTTTTTTATGTCACCCCCACAAGTTCTCTATGGGATTGAGGTCAGGGGATTGGGCTGGCCACTCCATTACGTTAATCCTGTTTGTCTGTAACCAAGATGTTGTTAGCTTACTAGTGTGTTTTTGGTTATTGCCGTGTTTTGAAACACCTATTTCAAAGGCATTTCTTCTTTGGCATAGGGCAACATGATCTCCTCAAGTATTTTGATATATTCAAACAGATCCATGATCCCTTGTATGCAATAAATAGGCCCAACACCATGGTATGAGAAACATCCCCATATCATGATTTTTGCAGCATCATGCTTTACTGTCTTCACAGTCTACTGTGGCTTGAATTCAGTTCTCGGGTTTGTCGTCCGACATGCTGTCTGCATCCACTAGACCCAAAAAGAACAATTTTGCTTTCATCAGTCCACAAAATGTTGCGCCATTTCTCTTTGGGCCAGTCACTGTGTTCCTTTGCAAATTTTAACCCATTCAGGCTATGTCCTTATTTCAACGACGGGACTTTGCGGGGAGTTCTTGCTGGTAACTTGTCTTCACTTAATCGTCTTCTGCTTGTAGCAGTACCCACTGGTAACTTCACATCTTCTTTGTTCTCTCTGGAGGTGATCATTGACTGAACCTTTGCCATTTTGGCTATTCTTCGATCCGTTCGAACAGTAGATCCTACTTCCTTCCACATCTTTCAGGTTTTGGTCGCCACTTCAAGGCATTCGAGATAATTTTAGCTGAGCAGCCTATAATTTGCTGCACTTCTCTATTTGTTTTTCCCTCTCCAATCAACTTTTTAATCAAAGTACGTTTTTCATCAGAACTATGTCTGGAAGACCCATTTTCCCCAGTATTTCAGAAAGAAATGCACTGTAACCCACGTGTGCAACACTTGCCATCCTCCCACATTACATAAGGGCCAAAATTGACGCCTGTTATTCCACAGAATGAAGGACTTCACCAATTTAACTCCTCACTGCTATTATTTTGAACAAGCCCTTTTCAATTAATGATTCAACTACTCAGAATGAGCGGCATGCATGTCCTAATTGTTGTGTCTGTTTTTTTCTACTACTCTGCTACACTTACAAATAAATTATTTGCTATGTAGAAATATCACTTCTACCAAAAACATTGATTTATCAGGTTAACGATGTTGGAGTTTATTTTTTTTAATAACTTTCCTCGGACAGCAGATGTTGGGGAAGAGAAGGGCTGGGTATGTTGAATTTCAACATGCCCCATCCTTTGGCTTGTTAGGAGATGTACCTTCCAGAGGAGTCTGGCAGCGGCTTTCTCCCTATTGAAAACACACGCATGCTTGGATGAGCTGAAGCAGTTGGGAGGAATAGCTGTCGGCCAAATGATTGTTTGGCCAACAGCTATCTGAAGTATATGGCCAGCTTTAATTTCAATTAAAAAGTTCAATAATAAAGAGCATAAAAAGAATTGGGCCTAGCACCGATCCTTGTGGTACCCCACTGCTCCCAGTTCAGATCCTTGTGGTACCCCACTGCTCCCAGTACAGATCCTTAACCCCTTTGCGCACCACAATTGCACGTCCTGGTGCTGGGGGGCAAATTATGGAGCGGGCTCATCCGCTCTATACACTGCGGTTGTCAGCTGTGTATTACAGCTCTGACAACCTGGACTAACGGCCAGAAAAGCTAAACAGAGAAACAGTTCCTTGCCATCTAACCCCTTAGATGCCGTGGTCAATAGCGACCGTGGCGTCTAAGCTGTTAGAAAGAGGGGGATGGCCCCTCCGGCAGCTCATCGCCCCCCAATGCGATTACGGGGAGTCGATGGTTGTCTTGGCAGCCCAGGGGCCTAATGAAGGACCCCAGGTCTGCCTTCACTCTGCCTCTGTTAACCCCTTCAGGACTGAGCCTGTTTTGGCCTTGAGGACGAAGCCGATTTTTTAAAATCACATTATGTCGTAATAACTTCGGAATGCTTTTATGTATCCAAGTGATTCTGAGATTGTTTTCTCGTAACATATTGTACTTTGTTATTGGTCGATAAATTCAATATTTGTGTGAAAAAACGCCAACATTTTGATACATTTGCAAAAATTAGCATTATTTTAAATTTCAATGTATCTGCTTGTAAGACAGACAGTAATACCATACAAAATAGTTACTATTTCATATATCCCATATGTCTATTTTTATATCGTTTTTTGAACATTCTTTTATTTTTCTAGGACGTTACAAGGCTTAGAACTTTAGCAGCAATTTCTCATATTTTCAAGAAAATTTCAAAAGGCTATTTTTTCAGGGTCCAGTTTAGTTCTGAAGTGGCTTTGAAGGCCTTATATATTAGAAAGCCCCCATAAATCACCCCATTTTGAAAACTGCATCCCTCAAAGTATCCAAAACATTTTTTTGCCAAAATTAATTTGTAATAAAAATTTTTTTTCTCAGGGTATGTTCACACGGAGTGACCAAAAACGTCTGAAAATACAGAGCTGTTTTCAGACTAAAACAGCTCCTGATTTTCAGACGTTTTTGTAGCAACTCCCGTTTTTCGCGGCGTATTTTATGGCCGTTATTGGAGCTGTTTTTCAATGGAGTCAATGAAAAATGGCTCCAAAAAGTCCCAAGTAGTGACATGCACTTCTTTTTCACGGGCGTCTTTTTACGCGCCGTATTTTGACAGCGACGCGTAAAATTACACCTCGTGGGAACAGAACACAGTAGAACCCATTGCAAGCAATGGGCAGATGTTTGTAGGCATAGTGGAGCGATTTTTTCAGGTGTAATTCGAGGCGTAAAACTGCGTGTGAACATACCCTAACACAGAAGGTTTTACCCGAGGAATGCAACTCAATATTTAATGCCCAGATTCTGCAGTTTTTAGAAATATCCCACTTGTGGCCCTAGTGTGCTACTGGACTGATACACAGGCCTAGAAGCAAAGGAGCACCTACTCTATCTGTTTATATAGCTGATTTTCCATCTCCAGAGTTAAATTGGGGGGGGGGGGGGTCTATAGATTACACCAAAAGTAATTTTTTTCAGTGTTTACCTCCCTATGTAGTTCCACCCACAAGGTTTCCACCTCCTCACAATCTTCACCCACTATTGTCTCTTTCACACTCACCTTCATATCACTTCTCACATACAGACATACACAACCGCCTTCATATCAATTCTCACATACAGACATACACCACCGCCTTCATATCACTTCTCACATACAGACATACACCCCCACCTTCGTTTCACTTCTCACATACAGACATACACCACCGCCTTCATATCACTTCTCACATACAGACATACACCACTACCTTCATATCACTTCTCACATACAGACATACACCACCACCTTCGTTTCACTTCTCACATACAGACATACACCACCACCTTCGTATCACTTCTCACATAGACATAGACCACCGCCTTCATATCACTTCTCACATACAGGCATACACCACCGCCTTCATATCATTTCTCACATACAGACATACACCACCGCCTTTCCTATTTGTCCTGTCTTATCGAAACAGTGTAAAACCCTGTAGATTTACAGCCCAGTCGTGTGAAGAGTCAAGCCATGTTTCAGCAACACCAACTATATCAATATGTTCCTCCAGTACCAAGGCCTCTAGCTCTCCCATTTTGCTGGTAGACTTCTGGCATTTGTGAACATACACTTTAACTTGCCTTTCAATTTTTCAGTTTCAGTATGAGAAATGTGGTTGACATTATTTGGGCATTTTTATTTTCAGTGTTGTTTTTTAACAAAAGGATCTCCTTATTCTGTTGTCTAGTCCTCTCCCAACAGTCTATTTCTCCCCCCACCAATTTAGGCTGACACCTCTCTAACCTAACTACCCCTTTATTTTCTACATTGACCTCCCCCCTCAGCCCTCACCTCTCTAACCTAACTACCCCTTTATTTTCTACATTGACCTCCCTCCTCAGCCCTAGTTTAAATACTCCGCCACCCCAGCTAGAATTCTCTCCCCCAATTTCCAGTGGACCCCCTACCATTTAGGTGCAAATCATCTGCAGAATACAGTTTGTACCACAATGAAAAGTCAGCCTAGTGCTCCAGGAACCCAAAGCCTTCTCCTCTACACCAAGACTTAAGCCATGCATTTAACTGGCTAAGCTACTGCTATCTTACCTGTGATGCGCATGGCAGAGGCAGTATTCCTGATAATACTACCTTGGATGTCCTTCCCTTCAACTTGTAGCCCAGTTCTTTAAAATTATTCTTAAGGCTCCTCCACCTACCATGTTCATTCGTTGGTACCCACATGGACCATGATAGCTGGATCACCAACCCTTCCCAGTAATTTATCCACCTGTTCAACCACATGCCGAACCCTGGCACCAGGGAAACAGCAAACCATTCAGTTGAGGCGTTCTTGGCGACATATTATTCTATCCATCTTCCTGATTATAGAATGGGGATGTAATACAAATAAGCAGCAAATACTGACACTCCGCAAGCTTAGTCAATCATATAGGAGTGGCACAATAAATGTCAACACACATTGATTATCCATTGGTCGTGAACTAATCCATAATATAGCAATAGCCACATGTATCAATCCAGAACTAGATGGAGAAACTAAATATCAAAAATGAGACCCAGCCAAAACATCACTCACTATCCCATGTATTTATAATCCCAAGCCCAAGGAAGATGGTATTAGACCAAAATGTACGGGCATTTGAAAATACGTTAACAAGAATTACAAATAATACAGACCTAGATTGGTCATGCTGCAGACAAGCCTCCTGCCGTGTCCCCTCACCGCACGCTCCAATGCACGTTTCGCAATCCTTCTTCAGAGTGAGGTGACTGTATAAAAATACTGGGAACTGCTGCTCGTAATGTCCGGTACGCCCACGCCGTGCTCAGCCACTCCTGGAGTAGATGTAGCGCTAGTCCCGCTGTTGCTGCCGTCGTCTGGATCTTCTGTCCACAGCTGCACTCCTCCAGGTCTTCACTCTTGACTAGCGCTGTACTTCTTGTCCTTGCCGTCCTCCTAAAAAAAATAAAGAAAACTAAAAAAAATGAAAAAATAATCTACAGATCTGTATGAGAATTCTTGTTTATTTGTTCCTGCCATGAAAGTGATATTTGTTCTTGTAATGTCCGTGGCTGCGGGCTGTCCGCTCCGGTCCCCTCCTGACAGCCGCAGCCACGAGTCGGCAAGCGCTGGCCCCATCCTCCTCCTCAGGAGACGCCAGCGCTCGCGTTCAGTTACCTCAGCTGGATCCCGTAGGGTGCGCGCGCACGCTGGTGCCCGCTCTTAAAGGGGCAGCGCGCGCACCGGACCTTGTGACGAACTTTGACCCGTGAGTACCCTGGACTATAAGAGGGGTCCAGCCCCCTGCTTCGATGCCTGAGTGTTGTAGTTTGTCTATGTGATGGCCTCCTAGTGTGTTACCTGTTCCTGTACTTGTTCCAGTTCCTGTTCCCGTCCCTAGCATTCCATACCACCCTGGTCGAGCACTGTGCTGTGCCAAAGTCGTGTCGTGCTGTATCCACGCCTGACCTGCTTCACCTCGCCTGACGTCTACCTGCTGCCTAGTCCTAGCCGAGCCTGCCCTGCTGCTGTCTGAGCTGCCACAGTATGCTCAGGCCATGGACCCCGCTGGCCGATTCAAGACTATGATGACATCACAGGAGATGCGAGCGGATATGCTGGACCTCCGGTCCCGAAAGGACCAACTCCTCCAGGTGTTAAACATCCTTGCACGTCGGCAGGAGGCACAAGCTGCTGTTACTCCTACTACACCTCCTGGCAGTGTTAATACTCAGTCTACACCTCTTGGCAGTGTTAACCCCCATGTTTTTTTGCCACTTCCTGACCGCAATGATGGAGAAGCAAGTACCTGTCATGGATTTCTTAATCAATGCCAGATCCACTTCAGCCTGTATGGTAGGACATTTTTGTCTGATGGCGCAAGGGTCGCTTTCATCATTTCTCTCCTCACCGGCAAGGCTCTTGAATGGGCGAACCCTATCTGGGAGAGAAAAGGTCCAGAGACCCGTGACTTCCATGCCTTCCTCCGGACTTTTCGCATGGTGTTTGAGGAGCCTGGATGAGTCTCATCTGCAGCGGCATCTTTGTTTAACCTATGCAAAGGAGACACCTCCGTGACTGAGTACGCCATCCACTACCGCACACTGGCGAGAGAGCTGTTATGGAACAATGAGGCCCTGGTGGCTGCATTCTGGCATGGACTGTCTCCTAAAATTAAGGACGAACTTGCCGCCTGAGATCTGCCGTCTACCCTGGACGACATGGTCCTTCTGTCTGCCCGGATTGATATACGGATCCGAGAAAGCCTCCAAGAGGTTACACGGGAGGGAGCCCTTCCCAGTTTGGCTCCTACTTTGCAGCAACCCCTGCTGTCCTCAGATGTCGATCCTCCTAAGAAGTCTGTGATAATGGACCAGTGTAAGCTATCCACCCAGGAGAGGCAACGCAGACGCACATCTGGACTCTGTCTTTATTGCGGCCTCGGTGGCCATCATGTGCGCCCGTGTCCTCAAAGAACCCAAAACCTACAGTTGCTAGGAGTGACAACCTTGGGTAAGAATGGACTTCCATTTAGTTTGTCCATACCTGTGACCATAGTGTCTGGTGAGAAAATGCATCCGCTTTCTGCGTATCTAGACTCTGGATCCGCTGCTAATTTCATCCGTAGAGACCTGGTGGATCTTCTACAATTACCCACCACCCCTCTGGAGAACCTGTTGACAGCTGCTTCAGTGAATAGACTACATCTGCCAGACCCAGTTATAGCTGTGACCAAGCCGCTGATGCTCCAAGTGGGAGCTCTTTACTCCGAACTTCTGCCTTTCTATGTGCTACCCAAAGCTGTTAACCCTGTGTTGCTGGGTCTGCTTTGGCTCCGACTGCATGCCCCAGTTCTGGATTGGAATTCTGGAGAGGTCCTCCAGTGGGGCCCTGAGTGTCTAGGTCGTTGCCTGGTGCAGATTCGGTCGGCTCTGCGTTCGCTACCTCGGTCATTGGCAGGATTGCCGAGTCATTATGAAGCATTTTCGAATGTCTTCAGCAAGAGGGAGGTGGAGACATTGCCTCAACATCGGGCATATGACTGTCCTATCGAGCTGATTCCTGGTGCATCCCTTTCCCATGGTAGGGTATATTCTCTCTCCTTGCCAGAGACTATGTCCATGTCCCCCTATGTGAAAGAGAATTTGGAGAGGGGCTTCATACAAAAGTCTTCCTCCCCTTCTTTGTCAAAAAGAAAGATGGCTCTCTTCGTCCTTGTATCGACTACAGAGGTCTCAACCAGATCACGGTGAAGAATAAATATCCATTGTCACTGATCTCTGAACTGTTTGATCATATACGTGGTGCCAAGATTTTTTCTAAACTAGACCTGCGTGGGGCTTACAACCTAGTCTGGATTTGCTAGGGTGATGAATGGAGGACTGCATTTAACACCCGTGATGGACACTATAAGTATCTAGTAATGCCCTACGGCCTGTGTAATGCTCCCGCGTTCTTCCAGGAGTTTGTGAATTACATTTTCCGTGACCTCCTCTATGTTTGTGTAGTAGTCTACCTTGATGACATCTTGATTTTTTCTCCAGATCCTATAACGCACCAGAGACATGCCCGTCAAGTTCTGCTACGGTTAAGGGAGAATCGTCTGTACGCCAAGCTGGAGAAGTGCATGCTTTACCCTTCCTGGGCTACATCGTCTCGAATCCAGGTCTCGAGATGGATTCTGAAAAAGTAAAGTTTGTTCTGGAATAGCCACGTCCTCAAGGCTTGAGGGCCATACAGCGCTTTCTGGGATTTGCTAATTTTTACAGGTAGTTTATACCAAACTTCTCCTCACTGACTTCTCCCATCTCTAACCTTACTAAGAAGGGTATGAACGCCAAGGTGTGGACTCCCGAGGCAGAGTCCGCATTCAATAGCTTGAAGAGTGCCTTCACGTCAGCCTCTATCCTCCATCCGGATGTCTCTCTGCAGTTCTCGTTGGAGGTGGACGCATCCTCTGTCGGTGCTGGTGCACTCCTGTTCCAGAGAGGTCCCAATGGCAAGTCAAGTGTATGTGGATATTTTTCTAAGCTCTTCTCTTCCGCAGAACGCAACTACTCTATTGGGGATCGGGAGTTACTGGTCATCAAATTGGCTCTGGAAGAATGGAGACATCTACTAGAGGGCACAGCTCATCCGATTCTGATTTTTACAGACCACAAGAATCTGACCTACCTCCAGACGGCCCAACGGCTGAACCCTCGTCAGGCCAGGTGGTCACTGTTTTTTACAAAGTTCCAGTTTGAGCTCCATTATCGCCCGGCCGATAAGAATGTGAGGACTGATGCCTTGTCCAGGTCTTTTGAGACGGAAGATACCATAGAGAGTCCACAGAACATTATTGATCCATCTTGCATTGTCTCTGTCAATCCCCTGCAAGTTGAGGACATTCCCCCAGGGAGGACTTTTGTGCGCCTGGCTGATCGTGGAAGAATCCTCCGCTGGGGACACTCCTCTAGACTGGCAGGTCACGCGTGGGGTCCGTAAGACCCGGGATCTGATTGCTCATCATTTCTGGTGGCCCACGCTGCCCAAGGACATTATGGACTTCGCTTCCCCCTGTTCTGTATGTGCAGCCAACAAGGCCGCTCACTCCAGACCGACCTGCTGCTCTGCTCCAGTCATTGCCTGTGCCCAATGCTCCCTGTCAGCATATAGCTATGGACTTTATTATGGATCTGCCTCTCTCTGCTTGATTCAGTGCTGTCTGGGTGGTGGTGGTGGACCGATTTTCGAAGATGGCCCACTTCATTCCTCTCACCGGTTTTCCTTCTGCTCCTCAGCTGGCCAAGCTGTTCATCCAACACATCTTCCGCCTGCACGGCTTTCCGCAGCATATTGTGCCTGATCAGTTTACCTCGAACTTCTGTAGAGCCCTCTGCGGACTCCTCGGTGTGAAATGTAACTTTTCATCAGCCTACCATCCTCAGTCCAATGGTCAGGTCGAGAGGATCAATCAGATCTTGGAGAACTACCTACGCCACTTGATTTCCATCAGCATGATGACTGGGTGCAGTTGCTCCCATGGGCAGAATTCTCCAAAAATAATCACACCAGCGAGTCTACAAGGAATACACTGTTCTTCATTGTCTACGGCCAGCACCCACAAATTCCTCTCCCGGAGCCCGATTCTTTCGAGGTTCCAGCGGCTGACTCCACCTTTGGAGACTTCCTACAGATCTGGCAGCAAACTCGATCCTCCATCCTGATGGCAGTCGACCGCATGAAACGGAAGGCTGACACAATGAGAAGAGAACCTCCTCAGTTTCTTCCTGGCACGAGGGTCTGGCTGTCTTCCAGGAATATCCTACTAAGGGTGCCATGATGCAAATTTGCTCCCAGGTTCCTTGGACCCTTCGAGATGCTGCAGCAGATCAACCCTGTCACCTATAAGCTTCAGCTGCCTCCTACCTTTAAGATCCCCAACTCCTTCCGTGTCTCTCTCCTGAAGCCGATGGTCCTGAACCGCTATACCAAGATGCCTAGCCCTGTGGTTGCCTCCAGAGGCCCTTCTGACGCCTTTGAGGTTCAAGAGATCCTGGACACCTAAAAAGTGAGAGGAAAGACCTTTTATTTGGTGGATTAGAGGGGGTTTGGTCCTGAAGAGAGGTCCTGGGAGCCGGAGGAGAACCTAAATGCTCCTGCTCTTCTGAAGAAGTTTCTCTCTCGCTCTGGTCCCAAGAAGAGGGGGTGTAAGAGGGGGGATACTGTAATGTCAATGGCTGCGGGCTGTCAGCTCCGGTTCCCTCCTGACAGCCGCACCCACGAGTCGGCAAGTGCTGGCCCCATCCTCCTCCTCAGGAGACGCCAGCGCTCGCGTCCACTCACCCCAGCCGGATCCCATAGGGTGCGCGCGCACGCTCGTGCCCGCTCTTCAAGGGGCAGCGCGCATCGGACATTCTGATGAACTTTGACCCATGAGTACCCTGGACTATGCCTGAGCGTTGTTGATGTTTCCTATAGTTTGTCATGTGATGGCCTCCTAGTGTGTTTCCTGTACCTGTTCCAGTTCCTGTTCCTAGCATTCCATACCATCCTGGTCGAGCACTGTGCTGTGCCAAAGTCGTGTCGTGCTGTATCCACGTCTGACCTGCTTCACTTCGCCTGATATCTACCTGTTGCCTAGTCCTAGCCGAGCCTGCCCTGCTGCTGTCTGAGGTGCCACAGGTATCCTATACGAACTATAGACATTCACCTGCGCCCTGTTGGCCAGCTGCCTTACCGCCAATTCGGTATGGCCCAGTGGGTCCACAGACCCTTTGTGACAGTTCTGTTGTCTTGCTGTGACTTGTAAGCCGTGATAGCCTGGTTTACATCATGTGGTCTAAGTTACTTGCAGACATCGGACTACTTTTGTACATAGAATAATGACCAAGAGTAATCCAGTACTTCCCTTCCAACTACCCCACACAAAACACGCCACCGCTACTAATAACCCCCACACCAAACACTCCACTGTTGCTCAACACCCCCCGAACCAAATATACCGCCTTTACTGACCAGCGCCCCCACCCACAACACTACTTCTCAACAAAACCTCTCTTACATGCCGCCTCTCACACATTCCCCCTCCACATACCAATGTTCATCACAAACCCCCTTCATGTCTGCCGTGGCTCATCACAAAGGCACCCACATGCCGCCGCTCCCCCCCCTACCCCTACATGCTTACAATCCTGACAAAAAAAAACCCACACCAAGGCTGCCACCACAGCCCCGCCACTACGTTCCTCTAACCCCACTAGAGCCCCCGTGCAAACAACACACAGTTAAACTTACAGTATAAAAATTCTGGGAGCTGCTGCTCGTAAGTTCCAGTACGCCCACGCCGTGCTCAGCCGCTCCTGGAATAGCTGTAGCGCTGGTCCCGCTATTGCTGCCGCCATCTAAATCTGCTCTCCACAGCTTGATTCCTTCAGGACTTCACTCTTGACTGGCGCTGTCCTTCTCGTCCTCCTAAAAAAGAAAACAAAAATAGAAAAAAAAAATATCTACAGTTCTGTTTGAGAATTCTTGTTTATTTGTGCCTGCCATCAAAGTTGTATCATTTCTGTTATCTTGCTGTGACTTGTATGCCGTCATAGGCTGGTTTACATCATGTGGTCTAAGTTACTTGCAGACATCGGACTACTTTTGTACATGGACTTTTGACCAAGAGTAATCCAGACCTCCTCAAGTAACCCAGGCTCAGAGAGCTATTCATGTAAATAAATTTCCCCATAATGAAACTCTGCTAAGTGTAAACTGTAATTTCATCCACCAGAGGGAAAAATCTTTCCCCATGGTGGTGAGAAAGTGAGTGTCAACTACCAAACATGCCGGCATTTCTCTGCCAACTACCCCACACAAAACACGCCACCGTTACTCACAACCCCCAAACCAAACATGCCGCTGCTACTCCCCAACCCCCCACACAAAACACGCCACTGCTACTCACAACCCCTACACCAAACACTCCGCCCATGCTCAACTCCCCCCACACCAAACATGCCGCTGCTACTCTCCCACCCCCACACAAAACACGCCACCTCTACTCACAACCCCCACACCAAACGCTCCCCCACTACTCACCACCCCTCCCAAACATGCCGCCGCTACACAACACTCCACCACACCAAAGATGCCGCCACTACTCACAACCCCCTACTAAACATGCCGCCGTTACTCTCCATCATGCCCACACCAAACATGCCACTTCTCTTTCAACTACCCCAAAGAAAACTCGCCACCACTACCAAACACGCCAACAAAACACTCTGCACGTGCGACCGCTATTCAACCCTCCCACATGTCACTGCTTCACAATCCCCACTGTGCCACCGCTCATCCTCCCAACCACACACCACTGCTTCACAACCCCCTTACATGCCGTGTCACACCGCTTCACAAACCCTATGGCTGTATGCACACTACTGCAATGGGGCCGTGAAAAATGTTTAGAGTGCTGAAACAACTTTACAGGTGAATGGTTCTCCTGGCATCATAGACATTTATGATGCTAGGTGTCTCTGCCTCTCCACGGAACTGCTGTACCGAACAAAATGATACAGTATGGAACAGGGGAAGCAGGGACTCCTAGCATCATAAATTTCTATGCCAGGTGAAGCGTTCATCTGTACCGTGGTGACATGGTTCACATGGCCCCATCGTGGTCATCTGCATTAGAGTTTTTCTTGCTTTCCACCTTCCCCATGCTGCCACTTCACTATTCCCCCCGCTCCTGACAAATGGCCGGACATCGGTATATGTGAACGGGACTGTTGGCAACATAGACATTTATGATGCTAGGAATCACTACTTCCCCATGGTACTGTGGTTCTGTACTGAACAAAAAGATTACAGTACGGAACAGCAGTTCCATGCATAGGCAGGGACTTCTAGCATCATAAATCTCTATGTTGCCAGCAGTCCCGTTCAGCTGTACCGTGGTGACATGGCCCCATTGCGATCGTTTGCATTAGGCCTTTTGCCACCGCTCCTCACAACCCCTTCACCCCATCACAGAATTACTTACCGCCCACTGTTCCCCTTGCCTCACTGTTCACCTCGCCGTGTTCCTGTGGCCGCTGACTACTGCGAATAGAACGTCCTATCACTATGCAGTCGAACAGAAAATGGCGGTGCAGAATGTAGGCGATTTGAATACATGCAACCCCCTCCACTGCCCAGCACTAGCCAAAAGAAGGGAGGGGAAGTTGTGTGAGGACACTAGAGGAGAGTGTGTCCATCACAATTTTGCAGAAGTCAATGAGGTTGCTTTGCCTTAGTGACCCTGCTGCAATTGTGAGAACTGCTCCCTCTAGTGACCAGGACATGGAAATATTATAAATTAGAATATAATTTATAATATTTTCTGACGTGAAAAATAAATAAATAATGAAAATGTTGTGAATAATTACATAAACCTCAATTAATAATAATAAAAAAAAATTGTAGCGACACATTCCCTTTAACCCCTTAAGGACGCAGCCCCTTTTGTACCATATGACAGAGCCTCATTTTTTAAATCTGACGTAGTTTATGTGGTAATAACTCGGGAATGCTTTCACCTATCCAAGCGATTCTGAGAATGTTTTCTTGTGACATATTGTACTTTAAGTTAGTGAAAAAATGTGGTCGATATATTCAATATTTTTGTGTGAAAAACACCAAAATGTAGAGAAAATTTGCAAAAATTTAGCATTTTCTAAATTTAAATGTATCTGCTTGTAAGACAGATAGTTATACCACACAAAATAGTTACTAGTTAACATTTCCCATATGTCTACTTTAGATTGGCATCGTTTTTTGAACATCCTTTTATTTTTCTAGGACGTTACAAGGCTTAGAACTTTAGCAGCAATTTCTCAAATTTTCAAGAAAATTTCAAAAGCCTATTTTTTTAGGGACCAGTTCAGTTCTGAAGTGACTTTGAGGGCCTTACATATTAGGAACCTCCACAAATCACCCCATTTTAAAAACTGCACCCCTTAAAGTATTCAAAACAGCATTTAGAAAGTTTCTTAACCCTTCAACCGTTTCACAGGAATTAAAGCAAAGTGGAAGGGAAATCATTCTTTTTTTTTTGCAGAAATTCCATCTTAATCCATTTTTCCTGTAACGCTGAAGGTTTTTACCAGAGAAACACAACTGAATATTTATTGCCCTGATTCTGAAGTTTTTAGAAATATCCCACATGTGGCCCTAGTGCGCTACTGGACTGAAACAAAAGCCCCAGAAGCAAAGGAGTACCTAGAGGATTCTTGGGCCTTGCTTTTCTTAAATTATATTTCAGGCACCATGTCAGGTATGAAGAAGTCTTGTGGTGCAAAAATAAAGGAAACACCCAAAAAAAGACCCCATTTTGGAAACTACACCGCTTGAGGAATTCATATAGGGGTGTAGTGAGCATTTTGACCCCACAGGTGTTTCATAGATTTCATTAGAATTGGGCAGTGAAAATGAAAAATTACATTATTTTCCAATAAGATGTAGCTTTACCTCAAAATTTTTATTTTTCTCAACAAATAAATGAGGAAAAGCACCCCAACATTTGTAAAGCAACTTCTCCAGAGTACGGAAATACCAAACATGTGGTCATAAACTGCGGTTTGGGCAAGCAGCAGGACTCGGAAGTGAAGGCACGCCATTTAGCTTTTGGAGCGCTGATTTTGCTGGATTAATTTCTCTGCACCATGTCACATTTGTAAAGCTCCTAAGGTACCAGTACAGTGGAAACCCCCCAAAAGTGACTCTATTTAGGAAACTACACCCCTTGAGGAATTCATCTAGGGGTGTAGTGAGCATTTTGACCCCACAGGTGTTTCATAGATTTCATTAGAATTGGGCAGTGAAAATGAAAAATTACATTACTTTCCAATAAGATGTAGCTTTACCTCAAAAATTTTATTTTTAAAAAAAAAATAAATGAGGAAAAGCACCCCAACATTTGTAAATAAACTTCTCCAGAGTACGGAAATACCAAACATGTGGTCATAAACTGCTGTTTGGGCAAGCGGCAGGACTCGGAAAGGAAGGCCCGCAATTTAGCTTTTGGAGTGCTGGATTGCTTTCTCTGCACCATGTCGCATTTGTAAAGGTACCAGTGCAGTGGAAACCCCCCAAAAGTGACTCCATTTGGGAAACTACACCCCTCAAGGTATTTTTCAAGTGGTATAGTGAGCATTTTGACCCCACAGGTGTTTCATACACTGGGCAGTAAAATAATAAAATTTAGCTTTTTCAAAGAAAATGTTGCTTTAGCCCCAAATTCATAATTTTCACAAGGGGTAAAAGGAGAAAAAGCACCCACAGTTTGTTACGTAATTTCTCCTGAATACGGCAATACCCCATTTGTGGAGATAAACTGCTGTTTGAGCACGTGGAGGGGCTCAGAAGGTAAAGAGCACCATGCAACATCTGAGGCCTAGTACGATGGCATTTACTGCCCTGTGTCATGAAAACAGGCTCTGGGGTGTCAAAACATTAGAAACCCAGAAAACTGACCCCATTTAGGAAACTAAATCCCTCAAAGAATTCATCTAGCGTATAGTGAGAAGATTTAGATTGTAATGTAACACCTTTCATGGTATTCATCTAGGGGTATAGTGAAAATGTTTAATTTGTGAAGTGACAACCCTCTAGGTATTCATCTAGGGGTATAATAAGAAATACTTTAATTTGAGTAAATAAGGAGGACAACCTGGAAAACCCGCTATGGAGGGAGAGGGAATGGCAGGTCCCACTACCAACCTACCCACCATTCCATAAAATCCAGCCCAAAAAATAAATCAAAGGCCTCAGCAAAAATAGATTTGCTGAGACAACCAATCTCATCTGGATTTATTCCTCTCACCCAGATTTGCAACCTAGGTGAGAAAGACACTCCCTCGGGTCCTTGGTATAGTGAGAATTTTTAGTTTTGTTTTAGGTGGTTTTTTACAAATTTTAAATGATCAAATTTTAAATGGGGCTGGTCAGTAAAAAAATGAATAATTGGTCATGGCCAATATGGGAGACAGAAAAGGTGAATGAAGAATAATTAAATTAAAAATCTAATGAAGTATGATAGATTTTGAAACATTGTTTCATGCACAGGCCGGTATTTGTGGGACATGTCTCGCAATGGTATGTGGTGTCCTTACGAATGCCTCGCTTGGCGCACACACAGCATTTTTTTGGGGGCTTCTGTTTATTTTCAGTTGGGGGGGATTTCTGTGGGGAAATGCTGACCGGGAATTATCCTGCTGACGGAAGAACCGGATGAACTGCCCTCCCCTTCCTGGTCACCAAATATCAGGGACTTGATGACCTTTTCCTGAAATTGCAGGAACGTATACCCACTGCCGGCATATCTGCAGAGGACAAAGGCGTTGTATAAAGCCGTCTGTGTAAGATGCACAAACAGCTTTTTATACCATGCCTTTGTCATGCGCATGGCGCTGTATGGTTTTATAACCTGTTCAGACAGGTCAACGCCACCCATATACTTGTTGTACTCCTGTACGCAGAATGGTTTGGGAACTTGGGTGGTGGATCCACGTACAGGGACAAGGCTGCCTTTGCTGTCGTGTATGCTGGTCAGTATAAGGACGTCCCTTTTATCCTTATATTTCAGCAGGAGCAGATCGTCGCTGTAGACAGCTCTGCTCTCTCCTAATTCTAGGATCTGACCCAGCAAAGTTTTGGGGAGGCCCTTCTGATTTTTGCGGATTGTTCCGCACGCCAAGGTGGATCTGGACGAGAGAACTTTTAACAATGGGACACTGTTATAAAAGTTGTCCAGATATAAATGATATCCTTTGTCGAGCAAAAGATGGATAAGATCCCATACGATCTTTCCACTAAATCCTAGGAAGTCGAAAGGCATTCTGGGGGATCTATTTGAGAGTCTTTTCCCTCATAGACCCTAAAAGAGTAGGTGTAACCGGTGGCACTTTCGCACAGCTTGTACAGCTTTATGCCGTACCGGGTTCTTTTATTGGGTAGATACTGCCTGAAGTGCAGTCTACCCTTGAAGCTGACTAGTGATTCATCCACCGAAATATTTTTTTTGGGGGTATAAACTTGGGAAAACATTTGGGAGTAGTGGGCAATTAATGGTCTTATTTTATATAGCCTATCAAAATTTGGGTCCTGTGGGAGTGGGCACTGACTATTGTCATTGTAATGAAGGAACTTCAGGATGGCTTCGAATCGCATCCTTGTCATTACTGTGCGGTAAAGGGGGGTATTATTTAAAATATCAGGGGACCAATAGTCTCTAATAATGGGCTTTTTTATGAGACCAAAACGTAAAAATAACCCCCAAAACCTTCGCAATTCTACTGGGTTTGTGGGGGTCCAATTTTGGCCTCTCCCATAAAATGAGTCGGGATTCTGGGCGATAAATTGTTCCGCATAAATGTTGGTCTGCTGGACCATTAAATCTAAAAGGGTGTCTGAAAAAAAAGTTTTGAATAATCAATGGGGCTGAAACCAGTAATTTCAATTTGAATGCCTGAGGGGGCTGTAATTTCAGGCACCTGGGGGGTATAATTGTCCGCAGCTTCCCAGGTCAGCTCAGGCAGAGCAGGACCTACGGCTCTTTTGCGCCGACTGGGGGGTGCAGACTCAGAGTCACTGGATGCAGAGGAAGATGGAATCATGAACTGTGCTTCACCTTCACTCATGCCGTCCATATCGGAACACAGCATTTCATATGCTTCCTAGGCTGAGAAGACTCTTTTGGCCATACTAATAAACTCTTGCTACCTAAATAACGAACACATTTTTTTTTAAACATTTTTTTACAACTTTTTTTATCAAAAAATAAACTAAGCGACCCTGCTGTATTCAATTAGTAAGGGTACCCTACCTACCAGGGGAAAAACTAAATGAGACGTGGCATTGCTACCTAACAGGGAACTCGGGCAGTGGGCAATCTAGGGACAAAGCAGGGTGATGGCGACCGGGTACTGCGACAGGTGATAGATGGGCACAGATCGCAGCATGGCAGAAGGACACTGTGTGGTACCGAAATGATATCATATATATATATATATATATATATATATATATATACACTACCGTTCAAAAGTTTAGGGTCACTTAGAAGTTTCCTTATTTTTTAAAGAAAAGCACAGTTTTATTCAATGAAGATAACATTAAATTAATCAGAAATACACTCTATACATTGTTAATGTGGTAAATGACTATTGTAGCTGCAAACGTCTGGTTTTTAATGCAATATCTACATAGGTGTATAGAGGCCCATTTGCAGCAACCATAACTCCAGTGTTCTAATGGTACATTGTGTTTGCTAACTGTGTTAGAAGGCTAATGGATGATTAGAAAACACTTGAAAACCCTTGTGCAATTATGTTAGCACCGCTGTAAGCAGTTTTGCTGTTTAGAGGAGCTATAAAACTGGCCTTCCTTTGAGCTAGTTGAGAATCTGGAGCATTACATTTGTGGGTTCGATGAAACTCTCCAAATGGCTCGAAAAACAGAGCTTTCATGTGAAACTCGACAGTCTATTCTTGTTCTTAGAAATGAAGGCTATTCCATGCGAGAAATTGCCAAGAAACTGAAGATTTCCTACAACGGTGTGTACTACTCCCTTCAGAGGACAGCACAAACAGGCTCTAACCAGAGTAGAAAGAGATGTGGGAGGCCCCGCTGCACAACTGAGCAACAAGACAAGTACATTAGAGTCTCTAGTTTGAGAAATAGACGCCTCACAGGTCCTCAACTGGCAGCTTCATTAAATAGTACCCACAAAACGCCAGTGTCAACGTCTACAGTGAAGAGGCGACTCCGGGATGCTGGCCTTCAGGGCAGAGTGGCAAAGAAAAAGCCATATCTGAGACTGGCTAATAAAAGGAAAAGATTAATATGGGCAAAAACACACAGACATTGGACAGAGGAAGATTGGAAAAAAGTGTTATGGACAGACGAATTGAAGTTTGAGGTGTTTGGATCACACAGAAGAACATTTGTGAGATGCAGAACAACTGAAAAGATGCTGGAAGAGTGCCTGACGCCATCTGTCAAGCATGGTGGAGGTAATGTGATGGTCTGGGGTTGCTTTGGTGCTGGTAAAGTGGGAGATTTGTACAAGGTAAAAGGGATTTTGAATAAGGAAGGCTATCACTCCATTTTGCAACGCCATGCCATACACTGTGGACAGCGCTTGATTGGAGCCAATTTCATCCTACAACAGGACAATGACCCAAAGCACACCTCCAAATTATGCAAGAACTATTTAGGGAAGAAGCAGGCAGCTGGTATTCTATCTGTAATGGAGTGGCCAGCGCAGTCACCAGATCTCAACCCCATAGAGCTGTTGTGGGAGTGCCCATCAAGCCAATCCAACGTGTGGGAGGGCCTTCTGGAAGCATGGGGTGAAATTTCTCCCGAATACCTCAGCAAATTAACAGCTAGAATACCAAAGGTCTGCAATGCTGTAATTGCTGCAAATGGAGCATTCTTTGACGAACGCAAAGTTTGGAGGAGAAAATTATTATTTCAAATAAAAATCATTATTTCTAACCTTGTTGTCACGAAGCGGGTTAGTGGACCCACTAGGCCGTACCGCTGTAGCGGGAAGGCAGCTGGCCAAACCACAGGAAACCCCAGAAATACAATGTCCCGCACAAGGGTACCTGAATAGTCCGGATGGTGGCCGCAGCTCTGGCACAGATGAGATGGGTGCAGCGGATGGCGCCAAACGTGGCGGATGACACAGGAGCCGCAAGTTGCGCCAGACGTGGCGGATTCCTCCGGACGTGGCAGATGACACAGGACGTGGCGGATTTCTCTGGACGTGGCCGATGACACAGGACGTGGCAGATTCCTCTGGACATGGCAGATTCCTCTGGATGTGGCAGATGAAACAGGACGTGGCAGATTCCTCTGGACGTGGCAGATGACACAGGACGTGGCAAATTCCTCTGAACGTGGCAGATGACACAGGACGTGGCAGATTCCTCTGGACGTGGCAGATGACACAGGACGGTGCACGACTTGATACTAAGGCAAAGCACGGGAAACAGGAACGGGGAACAAGGCACAACAGGAACGGGAAACACTAAGGGACCATTTGCAAGATAAACTGGGAAAACTAACAACGCTCAGGCAAGGATTAGAAGGCCAGGGGGCCTTCTTATAGACCAGGAAATCCTGGCAGTTGATGATGATGATTTCCTTATTGCGCGCACTGGCCCTTTAAGGTCGGGTATGCTACGGGACACAGCCGAATGGAGCGGAAGTGAGCGCTGGCGTCTCCTAGGAGGGAGATGGGGACCAGCGCTCACAGATCCATGGCTGCGGGCGTCGGGAGGTGAGTGACCCCGACGGCCCGCGGCCATGGACGCAACACTTGTCAATGTCTTGGCTATATTTTCTAGTCATTTTGCAACTCATTTGATAAATATAAGTGTGAGTTTTTATGGAAAACACAAAATTGTCTGGGTGACCCCAAACTTTTGAACGGCAGTGTATATATATATATATATATATATATATATATATATCTTTTTCTTAACCAGTGGGCACCAAAGGAGGTGATCACTGGTTAGTGGGCACAAAAGGGTCAGAAAAGGGGCAGATCGCTGGATTTTTGGGTTCTATTTTTCACTTCTTCACTGTATTTGTTCTTGTCTCCGACTCTGACAAGCTCTCTGACAGGAATGAGCTTGTCAGAGACGGAGATGCCGGCAAACCACTGCTCCTGCGCTGTGACTGGCCTGTCAGTACTGACTGGCCAATCACAGCTCGTTCCGGCACGAGATCACTCTGATTGGTCCTGTGCCGCGAGTCCTGCTCGGCAACTGTCTATGACAGTTGCGATCGGGACGCTGTCACCATGTCTGTTGACATGGTGACAGTTTGAAGCTTGGACGTAACTGTACGCCCTATTGCGGGAATTCACTTTGACTTCAGATGTACAGTCACGCCCAATCGCGGGAAGGGGTTAAAGAAAAATGCTGCCACTGCTATTTTTTTGAACAGCATAATATTCCTTTTTCTTTACTTTCTGTAAAGGATCAACACAAACTGGATAAATGTTGTTATTGTTTTGATTTGGAATTGAATGTGTAGCATTTCTAGTGCATTTGCGCAAATAAAAGCTATTATAATGATTTTGCGCTGTATTTGCGTTTTTTAACTCACTGCTATTTTTTTTAACACTACTGTATATTGATCGCACTTTAAATAAATTCCTAACACCACTTGCTGGAACATACCGCAGACCCATGAGCGTCAGTACACTTCATCAGGCATTAGTAGATCTATAGAGAAAGCGTTTTGTCTCTCACTATTTCTGATCACTCCCCTATCTTGATGGAATTGTCATTGGATTGTAGTGTATACTGTAGACGTATGAAATCTCAGTCCCTATCGTACATGACATACTGTCCTGAGGAGGCTCCACTAGAGGTTTCATCTTTATGTTATACTTACACCTAATACGAAACCACTTTCCAGGGGCCTTAGATACTTTAAGAACATCTTCGGAGTCTCTCTAGGGAGATATGGAAAACTATACAAGAACAGATTTCAAAATGATCAGTATACCCTGCACAGTCTCACAGATTTATTTAAGGGTGTATCATATGAATGCCTTTCTATATAAAACTGGAGAACAAGACTAATGATCTCATGCATGTATTTACGATTTACATAACCTTAAGGCTTGTCCATCTTGGTGTTGCAATTTCAATGTTGAGGAGTATATATAAGAGATCTGATAACTTGTAAATGTGCATGGTAGAAAATTATTATTTGTCTGAAGGGGGAGGTAGGGGAATAACCTTTATAAAAAAAACTAAAATAAAAACCAATTCTATTTTGTGGATGGTAACACAACTATGTTTTTTATGTGTAAAATAAAACACTAATGTAATTTTAGGTTTATGTAATGACGGGGTAGGGAGACAGACAGGTGAGCCCTAATCTACCCACCACTCAGTCCCTGCCTACTTGCAACGACCCGTCCTAGGCGACGGGGTACAACTGGGCGACTGTCACTGCACTCAGTAAGTGCACGACAGACAAACAGACAAGGGTACACAGAAGCTAGGGAAATGGGGCAGCTGCCCACGGAGACACCGTGAGCAACGAGAGTAGTGAACGAGCCGAGTCAAACCAGGAGTGCACGAGGTACAAAATGCTGAGCAGGAGAGTGGTCAGTAAGCCAAGGTCAATAACAAGCAGAGGATCAGTAGTTCAAGCAGCAGCAGCAGAGCCAGGAAACAAGCAGAGCAGAATCACAGGCAATCACAGTGCAGACTGAATACCCATGGGCGTCAATACAGAAGCTCAATGTGGGAGGACCAGTCCTTGGAAAACACAAGTATGTCATCAAGGTACACTACAAGAAATACCCCCAGGTAGTCTCTCAAAATATCATTTATGAAATTCTGGAAGACCGCGGGAGCATTACACAACCCAAAGGGCATGACGAGGTATTCGAAATGACCATCGGGTGTGTTAAACGCAGTCTTCCACTCATCCCCCTCTTTGATGCGGATAAGGTTATAAGCCCCCCGTAGATCAAACTTAGAGAACCATTGGGCCCCCTGAACCTGATTGAAGAGATCACGAATCAAAGGAAGGGGGACTGGTTCCTTACAGTGACCTTATTCAAGTTCCGGTAGTCAATGCACGGCCTAAGACCACCATCCTTCTTCCCTACGAAGAAGAAACCAGCCCCTACCGGAGAAGTAGAGGGGCGAATGTAACCCTTGGCCAGGCATTCCGGGATATATTCTCTCATGGCTTCACGTTCGGGACAAGAGAGATTAAATATCCTACCCTTAGGGAGCTTAGCTCCTGGTACCGAATCGATTGCGCAATCGTATTCTCTATGTGGAGGTAACTCTTTGGAGGCCTCTTTAGAGAAAACATCAGCGAAGTCCTGAACAAACTCAGGTAGAGTGTTCACCTCCTCAGGGAGAGAAATAGAATTAACAGAAAAACATGACGTCATGCATTCATTACCCCATTTGGTAAGATCCCCAGTATTCCAGTTAAACGTGGGATTATGCAACTGCAACCAGGGAAGGCCTAAAACCAAATCGGACGATAATCCCGGCATCACCAGTACAGAGCACTGCTCCAAATGCATGGAGCCAACAAGGAGTTCAAAAATATGGGTATGCTGTGTAAAATAACCATTAGCAAGAGGAGTGGAGTCGATACCCACTACCGGGACAGGTTTAGGCAAATCAATCAATGGCATAGCTAGAGACATAGCAAATTCCACAGACATAATATTAGCAGAAGACCCTGAATCCACGAGGGCACTGCCGGTAGCAGACCTACCACCAAAAGAGACCTGAAAGGGAAGCAAGATTTTATTAGGTTTCATATTTACGGGAAATACCTGTGCGCCCAAGTGACCTCCCCGATGATCACTTAGGCACGGAAGTTTTCCGGCTGCTTATTGTTACGCCTAGGACAGTTGTTCACTTGATGCTTGTCATCCCCACAGTAGAAGCAGAGACCATTCTTCCTGCGGAACTCTCTACGTTTGTTGGGGGGACACGGAGGCCCCGAGTTGCATAGGTACATCCGAGTCTTTCGTGGAAGAACGAAGCGACGGAACCTCGGGAGGCATCATGGGGGAGTCAGAGGAGAAGGCACAAAAACGTTCAAGTCGTCGTTCCCTGAGACGTCGGTCAAGTCGTACCGCTAAAGCCATAACCTGATCTAGGGAGTCAGAAGAGGGATAGCTAACTAGCAGGTCTTTCAGGGCATTCGACAGACCCAATCTAAACTGGCAGCTCAAGGCAGGGTCATTCCACTGAGAAGCTACACACCACTTCCTAAAGTCAGAACAATACTCCTCAATAGGTCTCTTACCCTGACGTAAGGTCACCAGCTGACTCTTGTCAGTCTCGTCATAAATGAGCCCGAGAGCAGAAAAGAAAAGATCAACGGAGGAAAGTTCAGGGGCGTCAGGAGCCAAGGAGAAGGCCCATTCTTGGGGCCCGTCCTGGAGCCGGGACATAATTATACCCACCCGCTGGCTCTCAGAACCTGAGGAGTGGGGATTTAAGCGAAAATAGAGCCTACAACTCTCCCGAAAGGAGAAAAAAGTCTTCCGATCCCCTGAGAACCGGTCAGGCAACTTGAGGTGGGGTTCAAGAGCTGAGGTGGGGGGCACTACCAGGGTAGCATCATGCTGGTTGTCCCTCTGAGCCAGGGCTTGGACCTGTAGGGAGAGGCCCTGCATTTGCTGAGCCAGGGTCTCAAGGGGGTCCATAGTGTGTCAGGGACCAGGATAGACTAGGTATATGGGCCTGTGATTATGTAATGACGGGGTAGGGAGACAGACAGGTGAGCCATAATCTACCCGCCACTCAGTCCCTGCCTACTTGCAACGACCCGTCCTAGGCGACGGGGTGCAACTGGGCGACGGTCCCTACGCTCAGTAAGTGCACGACAGACAAACAGACAAGGGTACACAGAAGCTAGGGAAACGGGGCAAGCTGCCCACGGAGACACCGTGAGCAACGAGAGTAGTGAACGAGCCGAGTCAAACCAGGAGTGCACGAGGTACAAAATGCTGAGCAGGAGAGTGGTCAGTAAGCCAAGGTCAATAACAAGCAGAGGATCAGTAGTTCAAGCAGCAGCAGCAGAGCCAGGAAACAAACAGAGCAGAATCACAGGCAAAGGAGGAACCGGAAAGGCAGGTATAAATAGACAGTGGGTGGGAGCTAGCTCCGTCTGGCCAGGCTGTGATACGCTCTCCCACTCCTGAGCCTGCCATCCTGAGCGGTGGAAGATGGAGTCAGTCTCTTAGACATAGGAGCAGGTGCAGACTCATTACCCACGGGCGTCGACACAGAAGCTGTGTCTGGCAGATCCTTTACAGTTTACTTACAATCATTCTCATACCCTTCAAAATTACACGTTAATGAAGCCTGCAGCGTCTAAGCCTCCGACTACAAACACGTAAAATTGTAAGGACACCATGTAAAACTTACTATTTTTAACATAAGTGTATCAATATTTTATCTTTATTTGAACATTATATTAATGTGATGGAATTAAACAAAAGAAAATTTCAATAAATAAAATTCAGATATGCCATTTATTACTGTGGCTCAAATACCTGGTACCGCTTCCTTGGCAAAACCAACCTCTAGCAGGCGTTTTTTTATGAGGTTTTATTCACACTTGCATATTTCCATCAGTATTTTGCACCAGTATTTGTAAACCAAAATATTAAAAATGTGCAAATCTTTCAATTGGACTTTTCGTTGTTTATGTTCCACTCCTAGTTTTGCCTACAACTACTGATGCAAGATGCGGATTAACCCCTTAAGGACGCAGCCTTGTTTTAGCCTTAAAGGAACAGTGTCATCACAAATAAATTTTTTATATGTTAAAGATGTTAGTGCTTTAATAAAAACGTTTATATTCATTTGTGTGTTTGTGTTTTACTGTTTCTTATTTTTACACTTTTTCTTCCCTATGGGGGCTGCCATTTTTTGTTCCATTTCTGTGTGTGTCGATTAACGACACACACAGACATGGAGTACGGCAGCCACAGTCCCATAGGGACTGTGAACGGCTCCCGTCCCATTCACGTCCGTGTACGATGTCTGTGTGGGAACTGCGCATGCGCCCCTCCCACACAGCCCTATTCGAAATTGGCGCCGTCCGGCGCCATTTTCCTGTGGACCGGAAGTCGCGGCCGGACTGTAATATTACTACTTCCGGTCGCGGCTTCCGGACTTGTGCACATGGAACAGCGGCAGCAAAGGGAGCGGACGGGCCGGAGGGAGCCGCGGCGGCAGGAGCAGGTAAGAGATTTCAATGTATGTTAGTGTTTGTGTGTGTTTACTACTGTATGTAAACCTACTACACTGTGGGTTACCTCAAAAAATGGCGACACACAGTGTAGGAGGTTAAACCTTTCAAACCCCTCGTTTATCCCGGCACTAGCCAGGATAAAGGAGGGGGGGATGCTGAGAGCTCACTAGAGCGAGGGCTTTTAACCCAATGTTGCAATGCTGCAATTTTGGGAACTAGCTCCATCTAGTGACCAAAAATGGGTAGTATTATAAATTAGAAAAAATTTATAATATTTCCTGTCTCTTGAAAAAAATAAAAAAAATTTGAACAATGTTTAATCACCCACACACTAAATGTTTAATTTTTAAAAAAAAAACATGTTTTTCTGGCAACACATTCCCTTTAAGGCTCAGAGTCCATTTTTCAAATCTGACATATTTCACTTTATGTGGTAATAACGCCGGAATGCTTAAAACTATCCAAGCGATTCTGAGATTGTTTTGTCGTGACACATTGGGCTTCATGTTCGTGGTAAAATTTGGTCGATATATTCAGTGTTTATTAGTGAAAAATTGCAAAATTTAGAGAAAATTTGGAAAAAATAGCATTTTTCAGAATTTAAATGCATCTGCTTGTAAAACAGACGGTTATACCACCCAAATCAGTTACTAGATCACATTTTCCATATGTCTACTTTAGATTGGCATCATTTTTTGAACATTCTTTTATTTTTCTTGGACGTTACAAGGCTTAGAACATAAACAGCAATTTCTCATATTTTTAAGAAAATTTAAAAAGCCTTTTTTTTAAGGTACCTGTTCAGTTCTGAAGTGGCTTAGAGGGGCCTATGTATTAGAAACCCCCATAAAACACCCCATTTTAAAAACTAGACCCTCAAAGTATTCAAAACAGCATTTAGACAGTTTTTTAACCCTTCAGGCATTTCACAGGAATTAAAGCAAAGTGTAGGTGAAATTTGCAAATTTCATTTTTCTTGCTGAATTTCAATTTTATTCAATTTTTTTCTGTAACACAGAAGGTTTTACCAGAGAAATACTACTAAATATGTATTGTCCAGATTCTGCAGTTTTTATAAATGTCCCACATGTGGCTCTAGTGTTCTCGTGGACTAAAACACAAGCCCTAGAAGCAAAGAAGCCCCTAGTGCATTTTGAGGCCTCTTTTTTATTAGAATATATTTTAGGCAGCATGCCAGGTTTGAAGAGGTGTTGAGGTATAAAAGCAATGGAAACCCACCAGAAGTGACCCCATTTTGGAAACTACACCCCTCAAGGAATTCATTTATGGTTGTTGTTAGCATTTTGACCGCACAGTTTTTTCACAGCACCTATTTCAATTGGGCTGTGACATTAAAAAAATGCCTTTTTTTCCAATAAGATGTAATTTTTGATCAAAATTTCTTATTTTCACAGGGAACAAAATACCCCATTTTGTTGCCCAATTTGTCCTTAGTGCGGCAATACCCCATTTGTGGTGATAAACTGCCGTTTGGGCCCATGGGAGGGCTCAGAAGGAAAGGAGCGCTATGTGTTGGTTGGAGTCCAGATTTTGCTGGATTGGTTTTCGAGTGCCATGTCGCATTTGCAGAGCCCCAGAGGTATTAAAGCAATGGAAACCCACCAGAAGTGACCCCATTTTGGAAACTACACCCCTCAAGGAATTCATTTATGGTTGTTGTTAGCATTTTGACCGCACAGTTTTTTCATAGCACCTATTTCAATTGGGCTGTGACATTAAAAAAATGCCTTTTTTTCCAATAAGATGTAATTTTTGATCAAAATTTCTTATTTTCACATGGAACAAAATACCCCATTTTGTTGCCCAATTTGTCCTTAGTGCGGCAATACCCCATTTGTGGTTATAAACTGCCGTTTGGGCCCATGGGAGGGCTCAGAAAGAAAGGAGCGCTATGTGTTTGTTGGAGTCCAGTTTTTGCTGGATTGGTTTTCGGGTGCCATGTCGCATTTGCAGAGCCCCAGAGGTATCAAAGCAATGGAAACCCACCAAAAGTGACCCCGTTTTGGAAACTACACCCCTCAATGAATTCATTTATGGTTGTTGTTAGCATTTTGACTGCACAGTTTTTTCACAGCACCTATTTCAATTGGGCAGTGACATTAAAAAAATTCCTTTTTTTCCAATAAGATGTAATTTTTGATCAAAATTTCTTATTTTCACAGGGAACAAAATACCATATTTTAGTGCCCAATTTGTCCTTAGTGCGGCAATACCCCATTTGTGGTGATAAACGGCTGTTTGGGCCCATGGCAGGGCTCAGAAGGAAAGGACCACCATTTGGCCTACTGGAGCTTTTCTGGTGCTAAGTCATGTATGAAGAAGCCCCTGAGGTACCAGTACAGTTGAAACCCCCGAGAAGTGACCCCATTTTAAAAATTACACCCCTTAAGACATTCATCTAGAGGTGTAGTGAGCATTTTGACCCCACAGGTACTGTGTAAAAGATAATGCGCAGCAGATGGTGCAGAGTGAGATTTGCAATTTTCTATATATATATGGCATGTCAGTGTCCGATATAGTGTGCCCAGCATGCACCACCGGAGATCTACACCCCATAAGCTGTAATGTGGGTTCTCCCAGGTACGGCAATACCCTACATGTGGCTGTTATCAGCTGCCTGGGCACACGGCACGGCTCAGAAGGAAAGGACCACCATTTGGCCAACTGGAGCTTTTCTGGTGCTAAGTCATGTATGAAGAAGCCCCTGAGGTACCAGTACAGTTGAAACCCCCGAGACGTGACCCCATTTTAAAAACTACATCCCTTAAGACATTCATCTAGAGGTGTAGTGAGCATTTTGACCCCACAGGTACTGTGTAAAAGATAATGCGCAGCAGATGGTGCAGAGTGAGATTTGCAATTTTCTATATATATATATGGCATGTCAGTGTCCGATATAGTGTGCCCAGCATGCGCCACCGGAGATCTACACCCCATAAGCTGTAATGTGGGTTCTCCCGGGTACGGCAATACCCTACATGTGGCTGTTATCAGCTGCCTGGGCACACGGCAGGGCTCAGAAGGGAAAGATGAGGGGGAAAAGCTGTGCGGAGTGCATCAGGGTAAATTAAAAATCAAGGGATATATGATAAATTCGAAAACAATCTTTCATACAGAGCCCTGGTTTTTCGGGACACGTGTCACATTGGTATATTGTTTCCCTCCTTATCCCCTTCTTTGAGCAGACTCTGCACCTCTTTTGACTTTTTCCCTTCTTGCCAGTTTGGGGAACTTCTCCTGGAAAGTGTTGCCCTGGTACGATGCGTGTGGCCTCGCTTCCAGAAGGGCCCCCCCCTTCTTGGTCCCTAAAGATTAGGTTCTTGATAACCACCTCTTGAAATTCCAGGAAAGTTCTCCTCTGGCCTGCACATCGACGTAGCACGTACGCATTGTACAATGCCATCTGTATAATGTGCATGGCCTGTTCTTATACCACACCCTCGATTTCCGCATGGCGCTGTAGGGTTTCAGGACTTGATCTGACAAGTCCACCCCTCCCATGTACCTATTGTAGTCCAGGATGCAGTCTGGTTTGAGGGTCTCTGTACTGGTACCTCGTACAGGTACATGGGTACTGGTGTGGCCATGTATTGTTGTCAATACAAGGACATTTCTCTTGTCCTTGTACTTGACACACAATAAATTGCTGCTAGATTGTGCCCTGCTCTCACCCCTTCTGAGTGTTTGCCCAAGCAGAGTCTTAGGGAGGCCTCTCAGATTTTTTCTAGCAGTGCCGCATGCCACAGTACTTCTGGAAGCGAGGCACTTGAAGAGTGGGACACTGGTATAAAAGTTATCCAGGTAGAGGTGATAACCCTGGTCCAGCAGTGGGTGCACCAAATCCCACACAATTTTTGCATTAATTCCCAGTAAGGGGGGGGGGCATTCTGGGGGCTGAATACTGCTGTCCTTTCCTTCATAGATCCTGAATTTATATGTATACCCTGATGCACTCTCGCACAGCTTATACAATTTCACGCCATACCTTGCCCTCTTACTCGGCAGGTACTGGCGGAATTGAAGCCTCCCTTTAAAATGTACCAGGGATTCATCTATAGAAATACACTTCTCGGGGGTGTATGCTTGGGCAAACCGGGCACTGAAATTGTCTAATAGGGGTCTCAGTTTGTATAAACGGTCAAAACTGGGGTCATCTCGGGGTGGGCACTGCTTATTATCCGTATAATGCAAGAAGCGAAGTATTGCCTCATAACGCATCCTGGACATGGCCATACGGTACATCGGGGTGTGGTATAAGATGTCCGTGCTCCAGTAGGTCCTAATGGACGGCTTTTTCAGAAGCCCCATGTTCAAATGAAGTCCCCAGAACTTTCCCAACTCTGCTGCATCTACAGGGGTCCACCTGTGGGACTGGGCATAAAACGATGTGGGGTTCTTTGTTATATACTGTTGGGCATATAAATTAGTCTGGGTGACCATTAGTTCTATAAAGTCATCAGTGAAGAAGAACTTGAAAAAGTCCATCTCACTGAGCCCTGCCGTGTTAAATTTTATCCCTGAGCTGCCCGTGTACTCTGGGATTTGGGGCTCATAAACGTCTGGTGTGGGGGTCCAAATGGGGTCACTTCGCTCGGGGGCTTGAGCTGCGGCGGGGTCATTTCGCTCGTGGGCTTCAACTGCAGTGGTGGTCCTGGGGCGTCTCCTAGGGGGTTCCTCTTCTTCATCACTGGATGAGAAGGTAGACAAATAGAACAGAGTCTCACCACCCGACGACTCTGTGTCGGAGGCAAGAAATGAATACGCCTCTTCGGCAGTAAATGTCCGTTGGGACATGTTTGATTCCTTCCCAATAGGCTGCTAAACCAGCCAAAAAAATTTGTTTTTATAGAACGAGTGGGCTTTCCTGACACTAAACCTAACTAGGGCGAGGGTTCCTAACACTAAACCTAACTAGATTTTATTTGAACTTCCCTGAGACTAAATCTAACTACGGCGACTATTCCCTGACACTAAACCTAACTAGATTATTCCGAGCTTCCCTAACACTAAACCGAACTACGGTGACGGGTACCTGACACTAAACCTATCTAGATTATTACGAGCTTCCCTGACGCTAAACCTAACTACGGTGATGGACCCCTAACCCTAGATCTAACTACGGTGACGGATTACGGACGCTAAATTCCCTGACGCTATACCTAACTACGCTTTTTGACGATTCCCTGACACTAACTAACCCTAATACTAAACTAACCAGTTAAGTTGTCAAAATTGGCTAAACTAACTATTTTATTTATTTATTTATTTTTTTACATTTTGTTTTATATGAAGAAAAAAAAATAAAATAATCCCCAGGGACCAAGAAACTGAAGAAGTGGTCAGTGATAGGAGAAACGTGGGGGGAACACAAAGAGGAAGGGTACAGGACTGGGTAGTGGATTGGGGAGGTGGGAAGAACAAAAAAGTTGTTTTTTAACTTCTTATTTGACTTTTTTCACACTTTCTCTTCTCTCTCTCTTTCTCACAACCGCTCCGAACGCCTCGCTAACTCCAACAGGGCGTTCAGGGCGGATGTGAGGTCAGGGAGAGGAAGTGAAGCGACTGATCGCCACTATTGGACAGTTGCTCACTAACTGTCCAATAGAGGCGATCGTGGAGGTGGGACCATCGCGGCAGGTCCCGGCGTATTGAGCTGTGATAGCCTGCTGTTGGAAACAGCAGCTGTCACAGCTCGTGCACACGCCAGGGGAAAATGGCGATGCATTTTCCCCGTGATGTAATAGTCCGTCGCTCAGCGCTAACGATATAGTTAGCGCGACGGATTATTGCGTCGCTGAGCGCGAAGGGGTTAAAATATGCAAATGTAATAAGGCTTTACTGTCTACTAGTTTCCTATATGGGAGATTTTATTTCCCACTCTTTTATGGAGATCATACACACAGTTTTACATCCTCCCCAGCATCTTAATGGTATTTAGACCCAGGCTTTAACTTGACCATTTAAGAACCCTCCATTTGTTTTTTCCAGCCATTGTTTGGTGGATTTACCGGTATGTTTAGAGCAATTTTTGACACATCATCTGACATTATTCTCATGCAGCCTCTGGTACAATGATGTCTTAAAGCAACCCCAAACCATAACGCTGGGTTCACACACCCTATTTAAGGACATAATTCGGGCCTTTTAACCTCGAATTACGTCCGAAAATACGGCAGCAAAGCGTCGGCAAACATCTGCCTATTCATTTGAATGGGCTTTACAATGTTCTGTGCCGACGGTCATTTTTTTTACGCGCCGCTGTCAAAAGACAGCGCGTAAAAAAGACGCCCGCGTCAAAGAAGTGCTTGTCACTTCTTGAGACGTAATTGGAGCCGTTTTCCATTGACACCATGGAAAAACAGCTCCAATTACGTCCGTAATAGACGCAGCGAAAAGCGCCTGCACTTGCCATTACATCTGAAATGCCGGAGCGGTTTTCTCCTGAAAACAGCTCCGTAATTTCAGCCGTAACGGAGGGTGCCGTGTGAACATGCCCTAACATTTCCCCTACCATGCTCTCAAGTCAGTATCAGGTTTTTCTGGTGAAATGTCGTTTATAAGGTTTGCCAAACACGTGTTTTGGTCCTATAGCCTAATAACGCTGTGTGCTTCTTATTTCCATAGTAGAAAGTACTGTCGTTTGCCTAGGTGTTCATGAGCTAACTGTAGTCTTTCCCCAATGATTTGTCCGGATAGCAAAAGTTTTCTCATAGGACACAATGTAGTTTTCATCTTGGCAGTCGTATTGCCATGATAGACATCAATAGAGGTGAATTCTACCTGTAGATCTTGCAAAGACATTCTGGGGCTCTTAGAGACATTAGACATCTCAGAAGCTTGTGTGCTACTCTCAGTATGATCTTACTGACACAGACTGGCCTGCACCAATTGGCAGTTGTATGGTATTTGCACTTTTAGATGGTTTTCTCGACAGTGGAATGATTGATATCCATATTGTCACGATAACAGGGTATGTGGACACACTAGGCCGCTCCGCCGTAGCGGGGAGGCAGCTGACCAGGTCACAGTCTACACGAAAGTCAATAGCAGATAGCAACGCTTGGGTACCTGAACCAGTCCAGACGGTGGCTGTGGCTTCAGCACGGATGGAGGCCGGTGCGGCAGGTAATAATAACAATAATCTTTATTTATATAGCGCCAACATATTACGCAGCACTTTACAATTTAGAGGGAACATGAAACAAACAATATCAGACATTAGATAGTGACAAAGTTAATTTACAATTCAAACCTGAGGAGTGAGGACCCTGCTCACAAGAGCTTACAATCTATGAGGAAATAAAAGAGACACAAAGGGTAACAGTGTTTGTTCTGTACAATAGTCCAGCCATTTTTATACACATGGGGTGGTACACATAAAGCTGCATGAGCCGGCCACCAGCCAGTATCCATGTATGACTGACATGAAGAGAAGGAGTGTGAGGGAATCTAATTCTGATGACTAATCTAGAAGGAGGGCCATGGAAAGGAGTCAGATTAGGGAATGTTATAGGCCTGTCTAAATAGATGTGTTTTCAGGGCACGTTTAAAACTGTGGATATTAAGAATTAATCTGATTGTCTGGGGTAGCGCATTCCAGAGGACTGGTGCAGCATGAGAAAAATCTTGGAGACGGGAGTGGGAGGTTCGGATTATGGAGGATTTTAATCTAAGGTCGTTGGCAGAACGTAGAGCACTAGTAGGGTGGTAGACAGAGATGAGGGAGGAGATGTAAGGAGGTGCAGCTCTGTGGAGAGCTTTGTGGGTGAGAGTAATAAGTTTGAATTTTATTCTGAAGGGGATGGGCAACCAGTGCAGTGACTGGCACAGATTAGAGTCATTGGTGTAGCGGTTGGTCATAAATATGAGCCTGGCTGCTGTATTGAGGATAGATTGGAGAGGGGAGAGTTTGGTGAGCGGAAAACCGATTAGTAATGAGTTACAGTAGTCAAGACGAGAGTGAATCAGAGCAACAATGAGAGTTTTGGCGGTTTCCTCCGTAAGAAAAGAGCGGATTCTGGAGATGTTTTTGAGGTGAAAATGACAGGAGCGTGAAAGTGATTGAATGTGAGGAGTAATGAAAGATCTGAGTCAAAAATGACCCCGAGACAGCGGGCGTGCTGCCCAGGAGTTATGATAGTGCCACACACAGAGATGGAGACATCAGGTTTAGGGAGGTTAGTAGATGGTGGGAACACAAGGAGCTCAGTTTTAGAAAGATTCAGTTTCAGATAGAGAGATGACATGATGTTAGAGACAGCGGACAGACAATCACTGGTGTTTTGTATTAGAGCAGGGGTGATGTCACGGGAAGAGGCATATAATTGGGTGTCATCAGCGTAGAGATGGTACTCGAAGCCAAATCTGTTGATGGTTTGACCAATAGGGGCTGTGTAGAGAGAGAAGAGGAACGGACCTAGGACTGATCCCTGAGGAACCCTGATAGCAAGGGGAAGAGGAGAAGTGGAACCAGCAAGTGACACACTGAACGAGCGGTCAGAGAGATAGGAGGAAAACCAAGAGAGAGCAGCGTCCTTGAGGCCAATAGTGGAGCATGTTAAGTAGGAGTTTGTGGTCTACAGTGTCAAAGGCAGCAGAGAGATCCAGAAGAATTAGTAGAGAGTATTTGCCGTTAGATTTAGCCGCCAATAGATCATTTGAGAAGTGTAGAGTGCGGAAACCACATTGTAAGGGGTCTAGAATGGAGTTAGCAGAGAGATAGCGGATAAGGCGAGAGTAGACCAAGCATTCCAGGAGTTTTGAGATGAAGGGCAGATTAGAGACCGGTCGGTAGTAAGCAGCGCTGGATGGGTCGAGTTGTTTTTTTCAGTAATGGGTTTATAATGACATGTTTAAAAGAGGAGGGAAAGATACCAGAGGAAAGAGAGAGGTTAAATATTTTAGTTAGGTGACCAGTGACAGCTGGGGAGAGGGACTGGAGGAGGTGTGAGGGGATAGGATCACTTGGACAGGTAGTAGGGCGAGAAGAAGAGAGGAGCCTAGAGACTTCTTCTTCTATTATTGGGTCAAATGCTGAGAGTGAAGAAGAGGGAGGGAAGGGGATCGATGTTACTAGGGGACTGGGAGATAATATCATGGCGGATGTTGTCAATTTTAACTTTAAAATAAGTGGCCAGGTCTTCAGCACTGAGATCTGTGATTGGCATCTGCACTTTAGGACTATGGAGGGAGTGAAAAGTATCAAAGAGGCGTTTTGGATTATTAGATAGTGTGAAGATGAGAGAAGTGAAATATACTTGTTTGGCTCGGTGAAGGGCAGTGTTGTAAGTTCTCAGCATAAATTTGTAATGGAGGGAAATCTGCATCCAAATGCAATTTTCTCCAGTCGTTCGGCACATGTCAAGCACCGCTGAAGAAAGCGGGATTGAGGCGTGTGCCAGGGTTGTCGTCTTTGTCGAGTGGTTCGGAGTGTAGGGGGGGGGGCTGCTTCATCTAATGCATTCTTGAGAGTGTTATTGTAAAGTTTGGCAGCCAGATTGGGACAGGAGAGGGAAAAGATAGGAGACAGTGAGGACTGTAAACTGTCTATGAGTTTCTGAGTGTTAATGGCATGTAGATTTCTGTATGTCTCATACGTAGGGATGACCTGAGAAGGCAGAGAATATTTTATAGTAAAGGAGAGAAGGTTGTGGTCAGAAAGCGGGAGAGGAGAGTTAATAAAGTCAGAAAGTGAGCAGAGATGGAAGACAAGGTCAAGTGAATGCCCGTCTTCATGTGTAGGAGAGTTAGTAAGTTGTGACAGACCTAGGGACGAGGTTAAAGATAGGAACTGGGAGGCAGATGGGGAGATTGAGTTATCAATGGGGATGTTGAAGTCACCCATGTTGAGAGTGGGTGTTTCAGAGGATAGAAATTGTGGAAGCCAGGCAGCAAAATCATCCAGGAATTGGCGGGGTGAGCCCAGGGGGCGGTAGACAACTGCCACTCGGAAGGAAAAAGGGTGAAAGAGTCTGAGGGTGTGGACTTCAAAAGAGGGAAATGTGAGTGAGGGGACAGGGGGAATGACCTGGAAGGTGCAGTGTGGGGCAATAAGTATACCTACTCCTCCACCCTGCCTGTTCTCAGGTCTGGGGGCATGAGAGAACTGGAGACCACCATAAGATAGAGCAGAAGTGGAAGCAGTGTCAGACAGGTGTAGCTATGTTAGTGTAAGAGCCAGGAGGTTGAGAGTTAGAAAGGAATGTCATGAATAAAGGTGAGCTTGTTGCACACGGACTGAGAATTCCAGAGAGCACAGTTAAAGGAGACAGGAGAAGACGTACAAGGAAGGGTAAGAAGATTTGCAAGGTTTCTATGTGTGGCAGGTAAGTGGTTGAGCTTGGCAGAAGAAAAGGGAGGACCAGGGTTGGGAGATACACTACCGTTCAAAAGTTTAGAGTCACTTAGAAATTTCCTTATTTTTTAAAGAAAAGCAGTTTTTTTTTTCAATGAAGATAACATTAAATTAATCAGAAATACACTCTATATATTGTTAGTGTGCTAAATGACTATTCTAGCTGCAAACGTCTGGTTTTTAATGCAATATCTACATAGGTGTATAGAGGCCCACTTCCAGCAACCATCACTCCAGTATTCTAATGGTACATTGTGTTTGCTAACTGTGTTTCTTTGACGTAAGAGAAAATTATTATTTCAAATAAAAATCATTATTTCTAACCTTATTAATGTCTTGACTATATTTTCTAGTCATTTTGTAACTCATTTGATAAATATAAGTGTGAGTTTTCATGGAAAACACAAAATTGTCTGGGTGACCCCAAACTTTTGAACGGTAGTGTATGTCCCCTGCAGCTAGCAGCAGGAGAATGGAAAGAGACAGCAGATGGTTCTGTGATTTATGAGAGCGTTTTTCATGTTGGGCAGTGGGATGAGATGGGTTAAATTGACTGAGGAATGTGAATAGTGCATGGGAGCTGTACATGGGCGAGGCAAGGAGAGAGGGACTGATGTGGACTGTTTTTTGCCAAGGCCTAAATGGGCGATAGGATTGTAAACCGATAGTAGCTATAATGATGATTGCGATAGTGAACATGTTTGTTTGTATTTTGTTTGTAATCAGATAGAATATTCAATCTAATAATTAGAGTGTGTGCTAGTTTGTTTGGTTTTGCAGCTTACCTGTCACTGACCCTGTGCAACTGCCATGTAAAACTGCCAGGACACTTTGACAGAGATGACTTCTGCCTTCGTGCCCCCCTGCACGAGTGCCTTCCCCATATGCTACATCTAATTTTATAGCGGAGTAGATGCTCAGATCTAGGCCTAATTAAGCTCGTTCAGCTATTCATCAAATCAACTAGAGACATGAGGTGAAAAGCTATGCAGAGATAAACAAACTAGCTGGTCTGGATGATCATAAAACTTAACGACGATCAAACACTTTCACAAAAGTTAGAGATAACATTAGACTATATAGGAAGACAGGTAAAAAGAGTACCATAAAATAAAAGTTTCAGCTTTTTGAAATGCAGGTACAGCAGAGATGTAGTTCATGCAGGAATGAAATGGATTATATACCTGAATGAAGAGAAGAGAGATGGATGTTAGATCTGTGCCATGTATAACTGCCAGGACACTGACAGTATGACTTAGACAGAGATGGCTTCTGCCTTCGTGCCCCCCTGCACAAGTAGCGCCAGACGTGGCGGGCAGTATCCGATGTGGCAGAAGACACTGGACGTGGCAGAAGACACGGGACGTGGCAGAAGACACTGGACGTGGCAGAAGACACTGGACGTGGCAAACGACACCGGACGTGGCAAACGACACCGGACGTGGCAAACGACACCGGACGTGGCAAACGACAGCAGGTGCAGTAGACACGACTCCAAAACTGGTAGGCACAGGACCAAGAACAATACGGGACACAGGAACGAATAACAGGGCAGGGTTAACCAGTGGAATGGGAAACACTAAGGGACCATTTGCAAGACAGACTGGGATAAACTAAACGCTCAGGCAAGGATCAGAAGGGCTGGGGCCTTCTTATAGACCAGGAAATCATGGGCCTTTGATAATGATGATTTCCTGATGTGCACACGCTGGCCCTTTAAGGCCGTGCCGAGCGTGCATCCTACGGGACACAGCAGAACGGAGCGGAAGGGAGCGCTGGCGTCTCCTAGGAAGGAGAGGAGGACCAGCGCTCACGGATCCATGGCTGCGGGCGTCGGGAAGTGAGTAAACCCGACGGCCTGCGGCCATGGACGCTACACATTTTTTTGTTTGGGCCATTTTCCCTTTACTGAATCCTAGACTTCCATTACTTTTTTTGAAAACCTCAGAGTCCTCTGGATCTAAGCATTGAGCTACCACACATTTCGACAAAAAAAAAACACCATATTTTTGAAGTTTATATAAGACATATTACTCCTAGATCCTCTCTACAACTTCCTTCACACACACTTTGTGTGACCTTTTTTTGGCCAAAAAGCACAAGACAAAATAAATAAAATCCTGCCTAAAAAACGCAATGTTTGTAGTGCATTTTAAATTTCAGAATTTACTTACGACTAACATCTGCCAGAAGCAGTTTTTGCCACAAAAAGCATGACAAAACACCAGGAAAAAGCGATGCAAAAAACATGGCGTTTTTCCTAAAAATGCTGCATATGAGGCCAACCTAAGGCTGGAATCACACATGCAGTTTTTTGACCCAGAGTACAAAATAATAAAGAAAGTGGGAAATATAAATGAAGAGCTTATACTTCTCATAGTGTACTTGCTGGATCCACTTTTGGCTGTGGCTCAAAAAACAGCATCAAATACTACATGTGTCTCTCCAGCCTAAGGATATATTCAGACACCGTTTTATCGTAGCTGTCCCACTCGTCTGCAGGGTCCTAATTTTTTTTACTACGTCACTTTTCATTTATGAATACAGTAATAAGACACAAGGTTCATGCTGACAATTCAGCTTCACTGCTTTGACAGTAAACGAGGCTCTACTCTTCTTCCAGAAATCCACAACACTTTTCCCGCATGGATCCCAGTCACAGTTGATCTCCGGTAAATATAATTCGGCTCTTTGGCAGATTAAGGCTAACTCCACCCAAAAAAAATTAAAATAAAACACTTTTATTGACTATATAAGGACTGTGAACAATCATGTTTTAAAATTATTATTTTTTCCTTTTATAACATTTCTCACATTCTGAACGAGAGTATGGTTTCTGCTATGCTTGTAAAACATTTTCCACATGTAAATCAAAAAGGCTTCTCCCCTGTGTGACTTCTCTGATGTTTAATAAGATTTGATTTTTGTGTAAAACATTTGCCGCATTCTGAACAGGAAAATGGTTTCTCCCCTGTGTGACTTCTCTGATGTATAACAAGATCTGACTTTTGTGCAAAACATTTTCCACATTCTGAACATAAATATGGTTTCTCCCCTGTGTGACTTCTCTGATGTTTAACAAGATATGTTTTTTTTGTAAAACACTTCCCACATTCTGAACATAAAAATGGCTTCTCTCCTGTGTGAATTCTTTCATGATCCTTAAGTTTGCAATTAGTAATAAAACATTTGCCACATTCTAAACATGAGTATGGTTTCTTTCCTGTGTGAATTTTCTGATGTTTAAAAAGACGTGATTTATCTTTAAAGGACTTACCACATTCTGAACATGAAAATGGTTTTACTACTGTATGAATTATTTCATGATCCTTAAGTTTGGCTTTAGTAATAAAACATTTCCCACATTCGGAACATGAAAATGGCTTGTCTCCGGTGTGAATTTTCTGATGATCCCCAAGTTTGCCTTTAGTAATAAAACATTTCCCACATTCAGGACATGAAAATGGCTTGTCTCCGGTGTGAATTCTTTGATGATCCCCAAGTTTGCGTTTAGTAATAAAACATTTCTCACATTCAGAACATGAAAATGGCTTCTCCCCTGTGTGAATTCTCTCATGTACAACAAGATTCGATTTACATGTGAAGCACTTCCCACATTCTGAACATGAATATGGCTTCTCTCCTGTGTGAATTCTCTCATGTAGAACAAGATTTGATTTACCTGCAAAGCACTTCCCACATTCTGAACAGGAGTATGGTTTCTCCCCTGTGTGAATTCTTGTGTGTGTAAAACAACCTGAGCTTTTTGTAAACTGTTCGCCACATTGACACCTTGTGGTTACAATCTGCGATTGGTCAGGAGAAGATCTCTCATGATTAGGCAAATTATATGATCGATCTGTATTATGAAGTCCTGGGTGTACATTAAGGGTAATGAGGTTTACTCTTGAAGACTGCCGGATGATGATATCTTCATCTTCTACCTTAAAATTTAGCAATGACATGAAGTTTGCCTCAGAGTTCTTACTGGGATTTTCTGTTAGGATTAAAAATAATTTTTTTTTTGTTAATCCACAAAGTAAAAGTAGACAAATGTTTAACATTATATTAGGCTGGAAACACATAGTTTTTCATGAAGTTTTTTTAGATGCAGTTTGAGGTGCAGTTTTTTTTAAGCCAAAGCCAGAAATTATTCCAACAAGAGTAAGTATAAGCCATTCCTTTTTATCCAAACATGGCTTTGGCTAAAAAAAACAAACTGCACCAAGTACTGCTACAAAACCTAACTTGATAAAAACAAGTAAGTTTGAAAAGCATAATCTTGCCGAGCAATCAAGCCTGTCCTCTGCCAACACATTAGGACCTTCAATACCAATTGGGCATCACTTTAATACAACAAATTAATATTGTCATTGATCATCTAATGTTGGCCACAATTAATTTCTAATAAGATAATGCACCATGAGACAAAGCACACGTCAGGCTGAATTCACGGACAGGACAATGAGGTCTGAGGACTGAGATCTGGTGACAGTTCAGCCATTAAGATATACATCTTAATGGCTGCACTGTCACCAGATCTCAGTTTTATAGAACATCTTTAGGATGTAGTGGAAAAGATAGCGTTAGGTTATCAATCACAATCTGTAAGGCCATGTTTTTTTTTTTTTTAAAAAGCGTTCCAAAAGGGCCAGAAAAAACAAACCAGCAGACATAAAAAACATTGTGTGTAGTACGTTTTATATTATTTTCATGTAACATCTGGCTGCCACTTTCTTGTGCACAAAAAAATGCAGGAAAGACTGTCAGAAAAAAATGTGCTGTGTGTGAAACCAACCATACAGTGTCAAAGCTGGGAGTGTCAATGGGAGCCCCCTATCAGCATTGATTGTGGTGTTTAAGTGCTTAAACTGAGTTTTCTCTGATCTCGGCCGTTAGTGCATCTGTTAATCGCAGCTGGTGCCCCCCAAAAAAACTGATACTAAGCCTAGTGCATGACCGGATTGATAGAACAACTTGTAGAGAACTTCTATGTGCAGTCACAGCTCCCTCAGGTCCAGCTCTATGTATAACACATTGTCTGAAGTGTTACTGTAATGTAGAACTAAGGAGGAACCTCACCTTAACAAACCTCCGAATTCACTTTCTAAATTCATTATTACTTACCTGTGGTAACACCTCCTGGAATTTCCTCCTCCACTTCACTCTTACACGGTTGATCGCCCCTCTCCCGCTCTTCTTCTGCTTCATCCTCGACTTTAATATTAGTCAGATCTTCCCCCTGATGTCACATATGTAATAATTCAGTACAATACAGCAGAGAGTGCAAAGAATCTAACAGATCGACATAAGAAACCAAATCTCTGACCGCAGGACCAAAAGCTCCACACCCCCCTATATAGATCTGATATAGGGCTCAGCTTCATCTACCTGATGATTCTCTGGGACATTGTGATTTTCCTCTGGACAGTACTGGGAATACAGAGGACTGGGACATCTCTCTGGTGGATTTCTCCTACTGGATGCATCTGTAGGAAACACACACAGTTCCGGAATAAATTGTTTACATGGGATGATGAGATGATGAGAGTAGTGACCATCAGAAAAAAAAAATTCTACAACGAATGAATGTCTCCCCCTCCTTACAATGCTGAATGGCCCTTAAATCCGTTTACTTTTCTGCTTCATTTTTAATCTCAACCTTAACCCTTTCCTGCTCCTGTACGTACTATTATGTCACGATGAGCGCATGGTTCACGCTCCATGACCTAATAGTACGTCACGGGTCTAACAGCCATTCCGGCCCCCCTCCCGGCACATACAGGAGCTGTGACAACTGCTGTCTCATACAGCAATTGCCGCAGCTCCTTCAGCAAGGACCGAATGAGGTGGTCCCCGCTGATTAACCCCATAGAAGCCGTTCAATAGCGATCGCAGCTTCTTAGGGGTTAAAATGCCATCGACGTCCCACAACATGATCGCGAGCGCCGATGGTTGCTACGACAACAGAAGGCCTTACAAAGGCCTCCGACTATGCCATCTACGGAAGTCTAGTGGGTCCTGACAAAGTCAGGACCCACTATGCTTGCTGTCAGTGAGTATCTGACAGCTCTGATACACTGCACTACGCATGTAGTGCAGTGTATTAGATTTGCGATCAGGGCCTCCTGCCCTCAAGTCCCCTAGTGGGACAAAAAAAGTTAAAAAAAAAAGTTGTATAAAAATAAAAAGTTCATAAATAATAAAAGTAAAAATCCCCCTTTTTCCTTTATTATTAAAATAAATAAACTACACATAATTGGCATCGCCGCCTCCATAACGGCCTGAGATACAAAAGTATTTAGCTATTTATCCTGTGCGGCGAACGCGGTAAAAGAAAATAATAAACCATACCAGAATAACAATTTTTTGGTCACTTCACCTCCCAAAAAATGGAATAAAAAGGAGATCAATAAGTCGCATATACCCAAAGATAATACTGTTCGAAACTACAGTTTGTTACCCAAAAAACAAGCCCTCACAGAGCTTTGTTGATTGAAAAATAAAAACGTTATGGCTCTTAGAATATGGCAACACAAAAAGAAGTTTTTTTTATAAAAAGTATTTTATTGTGCAAACGCCATAAGACATAAAAAAAAAACTATAAACATATGGTATCACCCCGCAGAGTGAAGTGAATATGTCATTTATAGCGCATGGTGAATGCTGTAAAAAAAACTGATCAAAAAGTCGCATGGCTCCCGTGAAAACTACAATAAATTCCTTAAGGGGTCTAGTTTCCAAAATGGGGTCACTTAAGGGGTTTCCCCTGTACTGGTACCTCAGAAACTCTGCAAATGTGACATGGCGCCCAGAAACCAATCCAGCAAAATCTACATGCGAACTAGCACTCCTGCCCTTCTGAGCTCTGCAGTTTATCCTACTAGAAGTCTATGACCACATATGGGGTATCGCCGTAATCGGGAGAAATTGCTTTACAAATGTTGCAGCATTTTTTCTCCAATAGTCCTTGTAAAACGAAAAAATGTGTACCTTCTATCGGAAAAATGTGATTTTTAATTGCACAAAATGCAGCAAAAAACCTGTGGGGTCTAAATTCTCACTATACCCCTCGATAAGTTCCCTGATTGGTGTGTTTGCAAATGGGGTAACTTTTGGGGGATTTCCACTGTTTTGGCACCACAAGACCTCTTCAAACCGGTCACGGTGCCTAATAAAAAGGAGGCCTCAAAATCCTCTAGGTGCTCCTTTGCTTCGGAGGTCGGTGCTTCAGTCCATTACCGCACTAGAGCCACATGTGGGATATTTCTAAAAACTGCGAAAAATTCCTGCTAAAATTCTAAGCCTTGTAACGTCCTAGAAAAAAAAAAGAATGTTCAAAAATGATGCCAACATATAGTAGACATATGGGAAATGTAAACTACACTGCATTCCAAATTATTATGCAAATGTTATTTTTCGCTGATTTTCCTAAATAGTCTATGCAAATGACAGTCCGTATAATCTTCAAGCCATCAACCGTTGGAGTATAATGCAAATTTTATTGAACAAATCTCCTAATGATAACAGATTTGTTTTTAGAAGTAAAAAACTCAAAATGCACTGTTTCAAATTATTATGCACAACAGAGATCAAAACATTTTAAAGGTTGTAAAGAGAACTAAAATGGTAATTTGTTGAATTTGCAGCATCAGGAGGTCATATTTACAGAAATCAAAAGCTCTTTCAATCAAAAAAACTGAACAGGCCAAGTTACATGTTAACATAGGACCCCTTCTTTGATATCACCATCACAATTCTTGCATCCATTGAGTATTTGGACAGTTTCTGCTTGAATATCTTTGCAGGATGTCAGAATAGCTTCTGTTTTGATGTGAACTGCCTCCCACGATCATAGATATTTTGCTTGAGGATACTCCAAAGGTTCTCAATAGGGTTGAGGTCAGGGGAACATGGGGGCCACACCATGAGTTTCTCTCCTTTTATGCCCATAGCAGCCAATGACACAGAGGTATTCTTTGCAGCGAAATGGTGCATTGTCATGCATGAAGATAATTTTGCTACGGAAGTCACGGTTCTTCTTTTTGTACCACGGAAGAAAGTGGTCAGTCATAAACTCTACGTACTTTGCAGAGGTCATTTTCACAGCGTCAGGGACCCTAAAGGGGCCTACCAGCTCTCTCCCCATGATTCCAGCCCAAAACATGATTCCGCCACCTCCTTGCTGACGTCGCAGCCTTGTTGGGACATGGTGGCCATTCACAAACCATCCACTATTCCATCCATCTGGACCATCCAGGGTTGCACGGCACTCATCAGCAAACAACACGGTTTGAAAATTAGTCTTCATGTATTTCTGAGCCCACTGCAACCGTTTCTGCTTGTGAGCATTGTTTAGGGGTGGCCGAATAATAGCTTTATGCACACTTGCAAACCTCTGGAGGATCCTACACCTCGAGTTTCGCGGGACTCCAGAGGCACCAGCGGCTTCAAATACCGGTTTGCTGCTTTGCAATGGCATTTTAGCAGCTGCTCTCCTAATCCTATTAATTTGTCTGGCAGAAACCTTCCTCATTATGCCTTTATCTGAACGAACCCGTTTGTGCTCTGAATCAGCCACAAATATTTTCACAGTATGATGATCACGCTTACGTTTTCTTGAAATATCCAATGTTTTCATACCTTGTCCAAGGTATTGCACTATTTCAGGGCTTTTCGGCAGCAGAGAGATCCTTTTTCTTTCCCATATTGCTTGAAACGTCCTTCTTAAGTAGTTTTGCTTTGATTGGGCACACCTAGCAAACTAATTATCACAGGTGTCTGAGATTGATTACAATGATCCAAAGAGTCCTAAGACACAATACCATCCATGAGTTTAATTGAAAAACTAATAATTAAATGTTTATGACACTTCTATCCAATGTGCTTAATTTGGAACACTGTGTAGTAACTATTTTGTGTGGAATTACTATCTGTCTTAGAAGCAGATACATTTAAAATCAGAAATGTTGCTATTTTTCACAAATAAAAACTGTATAAACCAAATTTTACCACTAACATAAAGTCTAATGTGTCACGAGAAAACAATCTCAGTATCGCTTGGATAGGTATAAGCATTTCAGCGTTATTGCCACAAAAAGTGACACGTCAGATTTTGAAAATAGGCTCTGAGCCTTAAGGCCAAAACTAGGCTGTCATTAAAGCGTACCTCCAATGAGATTGCGTAAAAATAATTTTTTGCACAGTTGAATAGAGCTTTTCACTACAATTCTAACAATACCTATATTACGCAGATAGCTACTTTCCAGCCATAATACATATCAGACAGTAAAAGTAAAATCTTCTCTTGCTGCATATTGAAATGGGCGGGCACTTTCTGATTGTGACATCAGCTAAGGGAATTGAAGCCAGAGCTTGTGCCCTTATATCGCAGGATGCTTTACTTTTAACTCATGCACGAGCTCAGAGAATCAGGTCACAGAATCTCCTGCTGCAATCTCTCCCCAGCAGATACTATCTATACAGACATCTGCTTCAAGGCAAGAGTAAAGACAAGTGCTGCAATCACTGGATCCCTGCATCATGCGAATATATAGTATGATTCTATATATTAGCATCGTGTGTGTGTGTGTGTGTGTGTGTGTGTGTGTGTGTGTCTGTATACACACTTCCCGTCACACCCATTTTTCGGATTATCACTTTAGTTTTTTCATCCCCACATTCCAAAAGCGGAATTGCGGCCCCATTAATTTCAAGGGGCTCATGCACACGACCGTAGTTTCCACAGTCCGTGCATGGCCCAGGAGCCTGGACCGCAAAAAGAACGGACATGTCTTACTACGGCCGTGTTTTGCGGTCCATGCTCATAGAAAATAATGCATGCGGCCATGTGCATGGCCCGCGATATGCGGGCGGGTCGCGGGTGACACTCCGCGGCCGGCCGACCCGAAAATCACGGCCGTGCACATGGCTACTTGGCCTGTTTTTTACTTGTCCCCCTAGAGGATGAACCAGCGATCGTATCTCATGATACGGACAGTTTCCTATGAAGAACTTTATCGGGCCCCCAGGTTGCCATGCCAATCAACGGCCCCCCGAAATCGTGTCACGGGGGGAGCCGTGGGAAAGTTACAGGGGGCCGCCCCTGTTTCTAGTCATTTAAATGCTGCTATTTACCGCGGCATTTAACAGGTTAAACGAGTGGGATCACGTTGAAGTGGCGGCTAGAACACCCAGCCGATACACTTGTTCTATGGAGAGGGCTCAGCCTGTGAGCCCCACCCATCTATATGGCGGATGTCGAGAGGGGTATTATATATATATCTATGTATATATACACATATATATATATATATATATATATATATAAACACACACACACAAGGGCATTGCTAGGGTGTTAAAAGTTTTTTGTGTGTTGCTAATGGGTTTTTTTTGTGTTTGATTTTTTTTACAGGTTCAGTTGTTGGATTACTTCACATTCGAGGACGACTTCGATGAAAGCATTTATTTTTAATAAAATAGGTAATGTGGGTTGTGTGGGGGGGTTTATTTCAATAAAATATTTTTTCTGTGCGTTTTTTTTAAAACATTACTATTACTGCCTTAGTAATAGCCGCTGTCTGATTGACTGTGTCCATTACTAAGGGGGGCCTAGTGTTAGCCGGTGGAAAGGCTAACACTAACCCCTCAATTATTAGTCAAGCGTGGTACTGGATTGTACCCAACTCTTCTGGATACCCCTGGTGGCGGTGGGTACTGCGGTAATAATGGGGGAGTTAGTGTTAGCATTTTCACCAGCTAACATTAAGCCCCGTCTTAGTAATGGACGCTGTCAATCAGCCAGCGGCCATTGCTAAGGCAGTGGTAATAAAGTAAAAAAAAACAAAACACAGACACATAGAAAAAATATTTTATTGAAATAAAAGACCCCTCATTAACTATTTTTTTTTTTTTTTAAAAAAAGCCGTCCTCAAATCCGAAGTAGTCCAACAAACTAACTTGTAAAAAAAAACGAAAAAAAAAATTTGTAATAAAAAAAGGATGGAATATCGTAGTAGTTGTGGTCATATTTTGGTGAGACATTAGGATTTGTGACATTGTGATTTTCCTCTGGACGGTCCACAGGATTGATCATCGGTATATGATCAGTGTGGGTTTGACACCCTTATCAGCTGTTCTGGCTGCCTCCGGCCGGCGGCTAAATCTATACAGGGTCGGCGCCGGATTCAGAGGGCTCTGAGGCGTGCTTCTGTGCTCCCTCCTCGATATAGCCAACGGTATGTGTTAATCTTTTGGGGTATTTTCCTTTATGCATACACCTTTTAGGGGTTTACGCTCCCTTTTTTTTCTGTAGTCAGGTCATTTATATACTTCATTATTGCATGTGTTGGTTACCTACTCTCCTTAGTTCATACAGACTGGGTGCATGCTTCCATAAACATTTTTGTATTCAGATATATAATCCAGGGTTGATTTCCCTTGGTACATGTCAAGAAGGGTCTGTGGACCCACTGGGCCGTACCGCCTTGGCGGTAAGGCAGCTGGCCAACAGGACGCAGGTGGAAGTCTATAGTTCATATAGGTACCTGTGGCAACTCAGACAGCAGCAGGGAAGGCTCGGCTAGGACTAGGCATCAGGTAGAGAACAGGTGAGGTGAAGCAGGTCAGACGTGGATACAGCACGAGGAACATGGGGGCAAATTACCCTCAGTTGGATATTCCAGGAAGACAGCCAGACCCTTGTGCCAGGAAGAAACAGAGGAGGCTCTCTTCTCCTTGTGTCAGATTTCCGAATCACGCGGTCCACTGCCATTAGGATGGAGGATCGAGTCTGCTGCCAGATCTGCAGAAAGTGTCTAAACGTGGAGTCAGCCGCTGGTACCTCGGAAGTATCAGGCACCGGGAGAGGAATTCGTGGGTGCTGGCCATAGACAATGCAGAACGGTGTATTCCTAGTAGACTCACTGGTGTGATTATTGTAGGAGAACTCAGCACACAGAAGCAGCTGCGCCCAGTCATCATGCTGCTTGGAGATGAAGTGGCATCGGTAGTTGTCCAAAATCTGATTGATCCTCTCGACCTGACTATTAGACTGAGGATGGTAGGCTGAGGAAAAGCCCAACTTCACGCCGAGGAGTACGCAGAGGGCTCTCCAGAACTTTGAGGTAAACTGAACCCCCCAATCAAACACAATATCCTGCGGCAAGCCGTGCAGGCGGAAGATGTGTTGGATGAATAGCTTGGCAAACTGAGGAGCAGAAGGAAGACCGGTCAGAGGAACTAATTGGGCCATCTTCGAAAATCGGTCCACCACCACCCAGACAGCACTGCATCCAGCAGAGAGAGGCAGGTCCGTGATAAAGTCCATAACTATATGCTGCCAGGAAACATTGGGCACAGGCAATGGCTGGAGCAGACCAGCAGGTCTGGAGTGGGCGGCCTTGTTGGCTGGACATACAAAACAGGAAGAAACTAAGTCCACAATATCCTTGGGCAGCGTGGGCCACCAAAAATTAAAAGCAATCAAATCCCGGGTCTTACATACCCATGCGTGACCTGCCAGTCTAGAGGAGTGACCCCAGCAGAGGATTCTTCCACGATCAGCCAGGAACACAAAAGTCCTCCCTGGAGGAATGTCCCCAACTTGCAGGGGATTGACAGAGACAATGCAAGACGGATCAATAATGTTCTGTGGACTCTCTATGGTATCTTCGTCTCAAAAGACCTGGACAAGGAATCAGTCCTCACATTCTTATCGGTCAGGCGATAATGGAGCTAAAACTGGAACCTTGTAAAAAACAGTGACCACCTGGCCTGACGAGGGTTCAGCCGTTGGGCCGTCTGGAGGTAGGTAAGATTCTTGTGGTCTGTAAAAATCAGAAATCGGATGAGCTGTGCCCTCTAGTAGATGTCTCCACTCTTCCAGAGCCAATTTGATGGCCAGTAACTCCCGATCCCCAATCGAGTAGTTGCGTTCTGCGGAAGAGAAGAGCTTGGAAAAGTATCCACATACCCTTGACTTGCCCTTGGGACCTCTCTGGAACAGGAGTGCACCAGCACAGACAGAGGACGCGTCCACCTCCAACGAGAACTGCAGAGAGACATCCGGATGATGGAGGATAGAGGCTGATGTGAAGGCATTCTTCAGGCCATTGAATGCGGACTCTGCCTCGGGAGTCCACACCTTGGCGTTCATACCCTTCTTAGTGAGGTTAGAGATGGGAGAAGTCAGTAAGGAGAAGTTTCGAATAAACTGCCTGTAAAAATTAGCGAATCCCAAAAAGCGCTGTATGGCCCTCAAGCCTTGAGGGCGTAGCCGTTCCAGGACAGACTTTACCTTTTCAGGATCCATCTCGAGACATCGATTTGAGACGATGTAGCCCAGGAGGGGTAGAGCATCTTTGTCAAATACGCACTTCTCCAACTTGGCGTACAGACGATTCTCCCTTAACCGAAGCAGAACTTGACGGACATGTCTCTGATGCGTCATAGGATCTGGAGAAACAAAAACAAGATGTCATCAAGGTAGACTACTACACAAACATAGAGGAGGTCACGGAAAATGTCATTCACAAACTCCTGGAAGACCGCGGGAGCATTACACAAGCCGAAGGGCGTTACTAGATACTCATAGTGTCCATCACGACTGTTAAATGCAGTCTTCCATTCATCACCCTGGCGAATCCGGACTAGGCTGTAAGCCCCACGCAGGTCTAGTTTAGAAAAAAAATTGCCACAACGTATACGATCAAACAATTCAGAGATCAGTGGCAACGGATATTTATTCTTCACCGTGATCTGGTTGAGACCACGGTAGTCGATGCAAGGACGAAGAGAGCCATCTTTCTTATTGACAAAAGAAGAACCCGGCTCCTGCCGGGGAGGAAGACTTTCGTATGAAGCCCCTCTCCAAGCTCTTTTTACATAGGCGGACATGTACAGAGTTTCTGGCAAGGAGAGGATATACCCTACCACAGGGAAGGGATGCACCAGGAATCAGTTCAATAGGGCAGTCATACGCCCGATGTGGGGGTAATGTCTCCGCCTCCCTCTTGCATAAGATGACCGAAAATGCAGCATAATGACCCGGCAATCCTGCCAATTACTGAGGCAGCGAAGGCTGAGCCGACGAATCTTCACCAGGCAACGACCTTGACACTCATGGCCACACTGGAGAACCTCTCCAGAATTCCAGTCCAGGACTGGGGCATTCAGTCGGAGTCAAGGAAGGCCCAGCAACACAGGGTTAACAGCTTTGGACAGGACATAGAAAGAGAAGTTCGGAGCCTCAGCGGCTTGGTCACAGCTATAACAGGGTCTGGCAGAGGTAGTCCATTCAATGAGGCAACGGTCAACGGGCTCTCCAGAGGGGTGGTGGGCAATTGCAGAAGGTCCACCAAATCTCTGCGGATGAAATTAGCAGCGGATCCAAAGTCCAGATACGCAGAGACCTGATGCGTTTTCTCGCCGGACACTATGGTCACAGGTATGGACAATTTAGACGTAAGTCCTTCTTTACCCAAGGTTGTCACTCCTAGCAACCCTAGGTTTTGGGGTCTTTGAGGACACAGGCGCACAAGATGGCCCTCGAGGCCGCAATAAAGACCAGATGTGCGTCTGCGTTGTCTGTCCTGGGTAGATAAACTTATACTGGTCCATTATTACAGACTCCTTAGGAGGATCGACATCTGAGGACAGCAGGGGTTGCTGCAAAGTAGGGGCCAGACTAGGAAGGGCTCCCTCCCGTCGAACCTCTCAGAGGCGTTCTTGGATCTGTATATCAATCCGGGCAGACAGAAAAATGAGGTCAGATCCCGAGCGGCAAGTTCGTACTTAATTCGAGAAGATAGTCCATGCCAGAATGCAGCCACCAGAGCCTCATTGTTCCATAACAGCCCTCCCACAAGGGTGCGGAAGTGGATGGTGTACTCACTCACGGAGGGGTGTCCTTGGCGCACGTTAATCAAAGAGGCCACTGCAGATGAGACCCGTCCAGGCTCCTCAAACACCATGCGAAAAGTCCAGAGGAAGGCTGGGAAAGTCACCGGTCTCTGGTCCTGGTCTCTCCCAGATAGGGTTCGCCCATGCAAGAGCCTTGCCAGTGAGGAGAGAGATGATAAAAGCGATCCTGGCGCCATCAGACGAAAATGTCCTAGCATACAGGCTGAAGTGGATCTGTCATTGATTAAGAAATCCACAACAGGTATTTGCTTCTCCATCATAGCGGTCAGGAAGTGGCAAAGAAACACGTGGGTCAATACTGCCAAGAGGTGTAGTCTGAGGATAAAACATTGCCATAAGGTGTAGTAGGAGGAACAGCAGCTTGTGCCTCCTGCCGACGTGCAAGAATGTTCAACGTCTGGAGTTGGTTTTGTCAAAACCGGAGGTCTAGCATATCCGCTCGCATCTCTTGAGATGTCGTCATAATCTTGAATCAACCGGCGGGGTCCATGGCCTGAGCGTACCGTCACAAAGGGTCTGTAGACCGACTGGGCCATACCACCTTGGCGGTAAGGCAGCTGGCCAACAGGGCACAGGTGGGAGTCTATAGTTCATATAGGTACCTATGGCAGCTCAAAGAGTAGCAGGGCAGGCTCGGCTAGGACTAGGCAGCAGGTAGACGTCAGGAGAGGTGAAGCAGGTCAGACGTGGATACAGCACGACACGTCTTTGGCACAGCACAGTGCTTGACCAGGATGGTATGGAATGCTAGGAACAGGTACAGGAAACACACTAGGAGGCCATCACATAGACAAACTATAGGAAACATCAACAACGCTCAGGCATAGTCCAGGGTACTCACGGGTCAAAGTTCATCAGAATGTCCGATGAGCAAGAGCGGGCACGAGCATGCGCGCGCACCCTACGGGAACCGGCTGAGGTTAGTGGACGCGATCGTTGGCGTCTCCTGAGGAGGCTGGGGCCAGTGCTTGCCGACTCGTGGCTGCGGCTGTCAGGGGGAGGTTGGAGCGGACGGTCCGCAGCCACGGACATTACAGTATATTTGTTACATCACTTTCTCTGTGCACATTCCTTTTTTAGGCTATGTTGCAGTACTTTCACCATAGTCCTTACTATATGCCCCTTGCATGCCTCCAGCCTGAATTGGATGGTTAGCTTTGTGGCATTTGACTTTACCTTCATTGATACCTTGTGCTGCATTGTATGTCTCCGTATCTAGTCATTGTACACTCATTTGCATATCAACAGAATGTGTATACATGTTCTATACACATCATTAATGGGCCTGGAATAAATTGAGTCTTATGCTTCTTTTTTGTGTCTTCGGACATTTTCCATCTTGACCCTACTTGTTTCTCTCACACATTGTTAACTGTGCTTTTTTTTTATATATATACAAAAATGGAGTTTATTTTTTTGTAATATACATAGGAAGTTTAGCCTTCGTTTTGTAGGTTCACGATCGAGGCTGCCATATGTAACCTGCCCACATGGGGATGAAAAACTTGTCCCTGAGACAGAAGGTCCTTGGACCAAGGGTTAATTCATGGTTCTTCTAATGCAGGGTTGTTTAGGAGAAGAAACCATTATTTATTTGGTCATACTGGTGCAATCGTAATCACCATAGACGTTTCTTCCTGAATCTTCTTCAGAACCCTGAGGATCATGGGCAGCAGAGGTAGGGCGGAACCCAGTGGAAACTCCTATTTTTGGGAATTGCATCCACTCCTGAATTTATGTCGCCTGGATTTAGAGAGAAGTATTTCTTTACTTTCGCATTCTGTTGGGAAGCAAATAAGCCTATCTGGGGAAATCCCCATTTTATGGTTAAGCATAGGAAGTTTATCTTTTTAGGTTCCACTACCCTGGGTTTAGGTTTTTTCCTGCCTAGAAAGTCTGCCACCACATTGTTTGTTCCCTGCAACTGTACTGGAGGCACCAAAATCACATTCTCTTCTGCCCAGGAATAGATTTTGTTTGACAGGTATTGCAACAATTTTCTTCTTGCACCGCCTTGATATGAAAGCACCGTCATGATGTCTGAGCACATCTGCAAAATTTTGTAGTGTAATTTTACAGAAAGCACTTTTAATGCTTCCCAGACTGCATTTAACTCCCTGAATTTGCTAGACATTCTTGCTTGCACATGATCCCAATGCCTTTGGAAAGAGAGAGGAGAGCAATGCATGCCTCAGCCCCCGAGACTTGCATCTATTGTTAAGTTGCCGTTTAGCCCAAAAAAAATACCCCTTTTGTAGGTGGTCTACAGACTCCCACCAACTTAGGGAAGGCCCTACATGATCTGGGATAAATGTCATTTTTTCCAGGGAATATAACCTTTTGTTGTACTAAAGTATAATTGATCTCTGGACGAAAACAGGATTGGGGCCATCGAATCGTGAGGGATATAGGCTCTCTCTGATCCTAGTAGTGTCATCCCTGGTGACAAACAGGAGTTTTTGTATCTTTAAATAGTCCCTTTTTCCTGGATCTTTGTAACATTCTCTAAGCGAAGAAAGTACATTCGAAGCCAGAGTCTATTAGAATTTTTCCAATTCCTTAGCCGGGATAAAAGATGAATGTCTGGGAGATGTGATCTTTCAACATTTCTTCTGTCCTGGCCACCATCAGCAGATCGTCCAGGTATGGTGTAATCAGAATTCCTAACTTCCTCGGTAAGGCTCCATCATTAATTTTGCAAACAGTTTGGGCGCGGTCGTTAGCCAAATGGAAAGACCTGAAACTAAGCGCGATGTATTTTTGTCTCCACGAAAACCGCCAAACCTCAGAAGTTTTTGACGATGACTACAGATTGGTACATGGTAGTATGCTTCCGAAAGATCCGATGATGCCATAAACATTCCTTTTTTGCAAAAGGTTTACTCTGGACTTCGTGGTTTCCATATTAAATCTTGCGTACTGGATGATTATGTTAAAAAAAAAATCATTTATTATAAGACAAAGTTCGATTTGGTTTTAGAACCACAAATATTGTTGAATAAAACCTGACCTCTGTGATCCACTCCGATGAGAATAATTACTCCAGTATGAAGATTTAAAAATGCCTTTTTCTAGTTCTAGCATTAATAAGGGCGAGCTTTAAAAGGGTGCAAATTGAAGTCATTGTGTTTTTTTTATTTTTATTAAGGGTATCTTGTCTTCTCATTTCAGGGTCATTACTAACCATGTATTAGAGGAAATGGTTGTCCAGAAATCTACCAACCCTCCCACATTGCATCTGGCATCATTGTTGTTTATTAAGGGATTCTGATTGATTAGGGTTGAAGAAGCCCCTATTTTTTTCCCCCTTAGAGCCATTCATTTGTTTATAATCACAAAACAGATACTGCCCTGCAAAAAGGGATTTTTAGAATTGGAGTCTCTCTCGTGGATTTTTTTCTAGGTCAGGGCCAAATAAAAGTTCTCCATGAAACGGAATTCCACACAACTTCATTTTGGACCCTATATCCCCTATCCAACATTTGAGCCAAAAGGCTCTTCATGCTGTATTAGATGTAGGGATGTCACGATACCAGAATTTGAACTTCAATACCGATACTTTGTGTAGTATTGCGATTTTGATACCAAAACGATACTTTGCCAAGAGTAATAATAAAAAAATGTTCTTCCATTTTATGAGGTGAGGCACGTGGTGCGATGAATTTTGAATGTGCCCCACATTAATAATTAACCCCATCATGTTTCTCAGTCATAATGGTCAACATTGGGTTGATGAGTAATGTACATGATGGGGTTAACTACTATTGTAAAGGATGGTTTATTTGCTTATATTCTCTGTATGAAATTACATTCTGAATTATCAAGCAGGATGCCGAATTACTAAAATAAGTATTCTCCATTTTGTAATGAACTTTCCTCTATATAATTCAAAGAAACATCTTATCTTCATGTGTTAAACGTGTGGCCTTCATAACCCATTGTAGCGGGTTGGCTGAACGCCCAGACATAAAGTGCAACTATTTCTCATTATGGCAACAAACTCCCCCATGAGAACAAACTCCCCCATGGGATAGATCAGTTAACAACTGCGCATTATATTCTTGTCTCCAGGTGTTACCTGATGTCAGCATTTTAATGAAGAATTAGAATTATGTATTTGAAATATTCTTATGGTCTGCTATTGGCTGAATAAGAGTGATTGTCACATTGCCTCTGATTGGTTAACCTCAAGTCTACACCCCATTTGAATGATATTATTATAATTGAGTTTGGTAATAATGTGTGTTATTTCTCCGCTCTCTATATATATATCGGTATCAAATATCCTGATTAGGATGCTGGATATAGTTCCTGGCGTGAGTGTCTGTTTGAACACTTGTCTAAATTTCAGTCTAATATATTTTGAGCCATTGACTTCCACAACATTAATGGTGCCGAAAAAACCCGGGAGATTGCTCGTCTGATAGCTGTCGCTAGAGAGGTGTGGCTTTGCATCTGTGAATTACAAAAAACCATGATAGGTAAGGAGCTTATTCTTACACCATTCACACATGTATTGCGTAAGCCTCGGAATTTAGATTACGTCACATCTTCTGGACGTGGCACTTTATCCAGCAGTGTTATGAAAGATGGATCCAAAAAGGTATGTTGAAACTTTTTGTGTTATGAAAGATTGCAGGTGCGTACGTGATCTTAAACTGTTGATATGAAAGAAATGAGAGAATTTTTGCCAGCAATTACATTGTTAACCAGAAAATTTGTTAGAAGTGTTAAATGACGTAGCGCATGGTGGAGAGAAGTTGTAACTCACATGTGAAGCTTTTGAAATGAAAGGATTGTGGTTTGGACAGTGAGGGAAAAAAAAGATTAAAAAAAGAAACTTGTGCTGCTCCGTTGTAGTGTGTTATTTGTTATTTAGTTGTTGTGTAAAATCGTTGAGGATTAATAGTTATTCTGTTACCCGTTTTCTCTGGAATTATAGTTCAGAGGTACTGACTGTTTGTAGGTGACAGAAAAGTTGGATATTTGTAAGTAATATCCTGTAGTACCACAAGGGCTTCAATGGTTAAGTCCTGATAATGAAGAATCCAGTGCAACAGGGAAAACTTTGAATGTTGTATTGAATAATCCTTGATACACTTTTAGCACACACTGCCAGCTTGTAATACTGTGTGTAAGGGTCCTTCTGTATGAACCAAAAGCTATACCCCGGCAGTGAGGGGTTTGTAGATGTTTGAAATTAATGTGACCAACTCCTGTTTTATTCAATGGAGGTTCATGAATGTCGATTGTGTTGAAGAATTTGCTCTTGCAATTGTTGATTGGCAGCATTTTGTCTGTTCTTGATGTTCAATACAGTGAGGGAACAGAGGAAAGGGGACCCTACTGCTAGAATGTCTGGATGAACGACTTTTGATATCGTATTGGTAAGACAGTCTAGGAGATAGACTGGTCTGAGATATCTGGTCGGCAAACGTGGCCAGTTTGCCTGGAGGTGGGGGATTTACCGGAGATCACCCTAGGGCACAGGTCCCGGCCATCATTATAGCAGAATGAGCAAAAGGAGCTGGGGCTTTAATTGTAAAGAATTTAAAGGCAGAATAACACACTGTAAAAAAAACTTGTTGAAGAGGCTGGCAGCCGTAAGATGGTTGTTTTCATGTGATAAATAGAGTTGTTTGTGGAAAGTTGAGAAAGGGACGGTGGACGGCCAGGAGTAACAAGGCATAAGTTAAAATTACAACGTAAGTGATTACAGGTGGTTACATTAAGTTGGATGTGAGAAAGAACAATTTGAATACAGCTGTAAATTTTGATAGGAAGAGTGAAGAAAACGGAGCAGCCGGGTACATTGCAGTGACTGTGGGTCAGAACGGGGGGGGGGGGGGGGGAAGTGTAATGTGACATCTGTATGATGTGTGTGACATGTGTGTAATTTAACATGTGTGAAGTTTGAAACTAGTGTTAGTGTCTTGTGTATAGGGTTAAAATCAGTTCCTATCCTCTGTGTAAAGGAATGTTTCTTAACTTTGCGCATGCGCTGTGGTCCGTAACTACACCAAGTGAGAAAAATTTTACAGCAGGCTGAATTTGTCTGCAAAAAGATAAAAGTTACGTTGCATATTTAGGTGTTATGATGTGATAAGATCTAATTGGTATGTCCCAGGCTTTACAGCTGTTGCTGCTAAATTCCGTTAGAGCTGTTCAATTTGCCTACAGAACAGTCCTGGCAGACCGGTGCCAACTTTATCATACCCACCTCCCACGAAGAGAACAGACCTTGAGAGGCCTTCCCAGGCAATACAAATCAGGGTAAGAAAAATTGGTTTGCGACATTTGTCAGATAAACATGTGGAATCTGTGTATATTTTTGTGAGTTGGAGCTGTTCCAGGCAATCAGCTCAGATCAAGGTACAAATCCTGCTAAAAAGAGTAACGCCAAGTGCAAATAAAATGTACCCAGTAACTACACATCTTCTTGGTGCCCTGTCCATTAGGACAGAGAAGTTTTTCTTATATAAAGGTGTGTGTGTGTTTGATTTAGTTTAAGGGCCTGACATTGTTATTGTATGTACTTAGAACAATTTTTATATTATGTCAATGTTATCACCAGATTAGTATTTATTTTAACAATTGACAAGGGTTGGGGGTCCTCAGCAAGTGTCAGTAAACATGAACTAAAAGACTTTAACATGATGAACTTCATCACTGAGATGCGGCAGGCGCAGCTTGAGCCAATACAACGCGCTTGTCATGATCTGACGGCAGTGTCACAATTCTAAGCAGCCGCCCAGACAAGCAACTTGCCGGAGGAAGAGGACAGATGCGGAGGGTTTGTGGTAGTCACAATAAAACTCCACTAATCCGTCTACGTGGGAACACCCCAGGCTCACAGTATAGCCCGGTGATGTATACTAAAAGAGACGGTGTGTCTGACAGATGAGAAGGACCAAGCCAAGTCCTGATGACATCAGCAAAGATCAAAGTAAAGCAAAGACCAAAAAACCTAAGTGAACCTGTTTCCAGTATCCAAGTGTTTTAATAAGTAAGTGACCCGGAGGAGGGTAGTAATCAATCCCCCACTGGACACCACCATACAGTCTGACACCATAAATTGTGTCGGTTACCCTGAGGGTGACAGTCAGTGAAGAGCAGAAGATAGAAGAGGATGATGATGATGTACAGGACTTGTCAACGTACTGGTGGGACCCTATACCCAAACCGGACTTTGGTGATGGCATTATATTATTAGTTGTGGCCCTATTGATATATTGTTTGAGGTTTACAATCATAATATATAATTTCTGTAATTTAATATGAGAAGGGGGGTTTGTGAAGGATGATTTATTTGCTTATATTCTCTGTATGCATTATGAATTATCAAGCAGGATGCCGAATTACTAAAATAAGTATTCTCCATTTTGTAATGAACTTTCCTCTATATAATTCAAAGAAACATCTTATCTTCATGTGTTAAACGTGTGGCCTTTATAACCCATTGTAGCGGGTTGGCTGAACGCCCAGACATAAAGTGCAACTATTTCTCATTATGGCAACAAACTCCCCCATGAGAACAAACTCCCCCATGGGATAGATCAGTTAACTGCCCATTATATTCTTGTCTCCAGGTGTTACCTGATGTCAGCATTTTAATGAAGAATTAGAATTATGTATTTGAAATATTCTTATGGTCTGCTATTGGCTGAATAAGAGTGATTGTCACATTGCCTCTGATTGGTTAACCTCAAGTCTACACCCCATTTGAATGATATTATTATAATTGAGTTTGGTAATAAAGCCCCAGAGGAATATTTTGAGCATACCAGCAGTGTCTGTGTGTTATTTCTCCTCTCTCGATATATATCGGTATGAAATATCCTAATTTGGATGCTGGATAAAGTGCCTGGTGTGTCTGTTGGAACACTCGTCTAAATTTCAGAATAATATATTTTGAGCCATTGACTTCCACAACACTACTAATGTGAGGCACATGGAGGTTAAAGTCATCCCACGTCGTGCCTCACAATAAGTGAAAGAAACCAGCTTTTATTTTAATTTTTTTACAGCGTACACATCATAAATGACGGTAAAAAATTGTTGTGCAGGTTATTACGGCCTCGCCAATACCGAATATGTGTATATTTTATGTATTGAGACTTATTTTAATGTTTATTGTAAAAAAGGCGTATGTGTATTTTTTATTTATTTAACACTACTTTGTTTTTACATTCTTTAATGTACTGGCATATATCTATATGCCAGTACATTAGCCTCTGTACGGATAGTACACAGGCAGTTGTTAGGACATACCTAAGTATGCCCTAACAACAGGAAAAATGGTAAGACAGCCCTGGGGTCCTGTCCTTCAATGGACCCTGGGCTGTCTGGCCATATATGGTATGTCCCTCAAATCGCGTCACAGGGATTCCTGTGATGCGATCCAAGGGGCATCCCCCCCTTCTCATTTTGTCCTTGAATGCTGCGGTCAGCTTTGATCACAGCATTCAGGGGAATAGCGGTGGAGATGAGAGATTTCTCTGATCTCAGCCATTATAGAGTGGGGCTGCGGCTGTGTAATACAGCCATTGCCCTGCTCCTGACAAGAGTGCGCGCGGTCAGCATGAGGTGATGCGGCCGGAGCTGCACTAATTAGCGGCGGTTCAGGCACGGAGGACAGAACATGGGGGAGTTTTGAATAGTGCCCTCAATGTTCGCTTTTCAGTGCCGCCGCTCATTAGTGCAGCGCTGGCCGCATCGCATCATCCCGACTGCGTGCACTTGTCAGGACTCAGGACAATGCTGTATTACACAGACCCGCTCTCATACATTCATGTATTACTTTACTTAGCTGTGCGGCCGCACAGCTTAGTATCGAAATACATGAAATAACGGTATCGAACTGTTTGGGGATGCACAGTATCGAAGTTTCGATGCATCGTGCATCCCTAATTAGCTGTATTTCTAATAGGTAAATTAGGGGCCCGCAGATACCTCCCCCACCGCTCCTGGCTCAGACATTTTCTCAAGGAACCATTATTGAAAAGAGTGGATTTAAATATCTCAACTCCAGACCTCAGATCAGAGGGCAGCTCCCGCCTTGAAGCTGGCACCAGATTTCAGTCATAGCAGCTAAGGGCCACATGTAATAACAAGGGTCCCATCTGCAATTTAGCGCAAAGGACCCCTTTGTGACGTCACCTGCACTTGGTGTCCAGACACCACAATCATGTCTCCGGGGTCTGCATCCCTCTTCCAATTGGGGGACACAGAGGATGAAAAGAAGGAAAGAACATCGACAGGTCCAGCATCTAGCATCCCAAGAATAGCAAGCTTACTTGCTCAAGGTAAGCCCGCCATGATAGCGCCTGCTACCGTTAGCAGAATTCCTCTCCCCACCCAAAAGGGACAAGAAGACACAGAGGAAATTATGGAAGAAGGACCTTTTAAAATTCTGCTTCTGGCCCCACCTGTGGAAGGAGGATAATCTCATGGATAAGGTGCGTTGTGGAGGGTGAAGAGGAAAAGGAAGCTGGTGAAGAGAGTAGCTGCGCGCCATGGGTCCAGCTGCTGAAAACTCACGTCACATCATATTGGTGGACAAAACTCCGGACGGCAACATATTTAATATGTATGTAATATTACACAACTCCCATTCACATAAACCCCAACAATATAATACAATGGAAGCCGCTCTTAAACGCTCTCACTGTTTATCCTGAGCTGTGCTCGGAAGGAGGAAAAGTACAACACGGTTTATCCCGAGATGTGCCCGGTCTTTAAAAAGCAAAAAAAAAAAAAAGCTAATTTCTACTTAAAATCACAGTAAAAACTAGATAATTACAGTACATTGATGTACCCGATTCTCTCTTCTTTATCCCTTTTATGTATTCTGTCCCCCCTTCACTTTACCTCCCCTGTCCATGTCTCCTTGTTTTCCGCCGTCCTGCTGTTGGATTCCTCTTGTTCCTGAGTTCAATCCTCCTGCTACTCTATACCTAGGGTTGTCACGATACCTGAATTTGGACTTCGATGCCAATACTTCGTGTAGTATTGCGATACTCGATACAAAACAATACTTTGCCAACAATAAAAATAAAAATAAGTTTTTCCATTTTCTGATGTGAGGCACGTGGTGTGATGATGAAGTTTGAACCTCCATGTGCCTCACATTAATAGTAATTAACCTCATCATGTTCCTCAGTCATAATGGACAACGTTGCGATAATGTGTCAGGTACATGATGGGGTTAACTACTATTAATGTGAGGCACATGGAGGTTCAAAATTCATAATACCTTGTGCCTCACATTAATAAGTGAAACTAAAGCAATTTTTTGTTTTATAATAGCCTGAAAATCATAAATGACGCTATAAATTTATTACGGTCACGACGATACCGAATATCTGCATATTTTGTGTCTTGAGACTTATTTTAATGTTTATTGTAAAAACCGTGTGTATTTTTTTTTAATTTAACATTACTATATTTTGTTTTACTTTTGTATTTTTAAACTTTAATGTACTGGCATGTATCTATTGTAGCAGTGCAGAAACTGTCAGGTTTTAAGCAACCAGGGAACATGTACAGCAGAGAGTGTTTTGTCTGCTGTTGCTTGGGTGTAAAGCCCGGAATAGGGCCTGGTTTGCTGGAGTGTGAACGAGAAGGGCAGGCTTCCACTCCATACAGACAGTCCATGTCTTGGGCTATCTGATGAGCCTAGGTAGCCATCACCTGAGGTGGCTCTTTAATTGAGGTGTGTGCTGTTCACACAGGGCTCTCAGTCTGGGGAAGACAGGCATGCTAGCCTGTGAGAGTCACCAACGTGTAAGGTAAAGCTGCCTATGTTGTGAGGTGCTGAGCACAAGGCTCAGTGTCTCGTAGTGAGGGACACTGAATGTGTTAGTTAGAGGCTGGAAGGCCTAGGATTTATTTAGTATTTTTTTTGTTGTAACACTGCTTGCTGTGGTGAAGACAAAGCTAGCTGTGGCTGGTTTAAACTTTTATTCAATGAGTTGGAGTGAACTTTATATGTGTGCCAACCATCTCACCCTGGGGATGGGGTTCCTGTGAGCTAAGTGGTCCCCAAGATGTCACATATGGTGGAGAATGCGGGCAATAAAATGGCACAAGAAGTGTGCAGTGAAATTGAAAGGGCCAGAAGCCCAATTAAAGAGACTGTTTTTCCGTTGCAATGGGTCTTATGGAGGAACTCCTCAAAAAAAGATAGTGCAAACAAATGCGGAGCTGCAGGAAGCAAATGCCAAGCAGAGGGAGTATAACCAAAGGTTCCTGGCCCAGTTGGAAGCAAATCGAGAGGCTTTAAAGGGCACAAGTGCTGTCCATGTATACGCAGTCTTCCAAGCCAAGTGGATGCTTTTCAACGCCAGCTGCATTGATGCCGGGTACTCCGGAGGGGTTACAGACAGTTCGCAGAGAAGAGCACGGAGCGTATGTACCTGTGATACAAGCTGTGAGGACCGTTGCTAAGGGCAACCACCCGGACTCATGGTGGGAATGTTTGCAAGCGGACTATTGTGTGGATGGAAAAGGTGTTCCCAAGCAATGTTGGGCAGCTGTTAAAAAGCCAAGTGTGCTGAATCACCCAGATGTGGTTGCTAGGAGCAACCAACCCCGACAGCATGTGGCGGTTGTTCAGCAGAAGGAGTGCTGTTGGAGATGCCACCAAGCAGATGGATGTGCACCTGATTGTTCTCTGGTCAGGAGGCCAGAGAAAGCGCAAAAGAAAACATATAGCTATATCTCTATCTGCAGTGTAAATGAATGGAGAGAAGTGTATGACGCTGATTGGTCACTGATTGGTCAGCGTCATACACTCCTCTCCACAACGCCCACTTGGTCATATAGTAAAACACTCCCAGTTGTCCATTGAGAAACTCATTAGCATAAAGCGAATATAGGTCATAACTCCGTCAAAAATGATCGTTTTTCTAAATAAAAAACACTGCTGTAATCTACATTACAGCGCCGATCACATCATGTGCAAGATATAATGTGGTGACAGAGCCTCTTTCAGTAACGTTAATGTGTGTGTATGTGGCTGCCCATCATGATCACTATGTGCGAATTACATGAATGGAGAGAAGTGTATGACGCTGATTGGTCAGCGTCATACACTTCTCTTTACAACGCCCACTTGGTCAAAAGCTAAAAAACGCCCAGTTGGGCATTAAGAAAGTCATTAGCATAAATATGAAATAAGTCATAACTGATCAATTTTCTAAATAAAAAACACTGCTGTAATCTACATTACAGCGCCGATCACATCATGTACAATATAGGCCACTTATAATGTGGTGACAGAGCCTCTTTCTTTGAATTATGCAAACATTTTTTATTTCAGACATAAATTAAATATCTACAATTAAAAAAAGCAACAGGATAGCCTAATTTTAAAGGGGTTTTCCCATCTTGGACCTTGCTTAATTCCCCGGCTACTTCCTGAATAGGTGGTCGGGATTTACAGTAACAGCAGAGCTCGCTTACCTACGCTGTTTCCATAACTCACATTTACTTCTGCGGGAGATACGGAAACAGCAGAGCTCGGCTGTTTCTGTTACTCCCGACCACCTTATCAGGAAGCGGCCGGGAGAAAGCGAAAGCCGAGTAAGGTAGAACCCGGTTCAGGGGGCTCCGTTCTAGAGATAGGTGCGGGTCCGTCCATGAGGTGGAACCCGCATCTATCGGACATTTATGGTTAATCCTGTGGATATGCTATAAATGTCCAAGATGGGAAAACCCCTTTAATGTGATTATTAGGGGGTGAAGCATCCCTCTGGTCTTACTAAAAGTGGGGTAAAGAGCCGGGGACCTCCCTGTCTGCCATCAATATAGAATTATAGGACATATGGCCAGTGGTTATTATTTCTCTTTTAACCTAAAATTTAAGTGTCTACTATCAGAATGTCTTCTCCATGTGCAGAAGAGAAGACTCCAGTATTAGTAGATCTCACACTGAACCTGCAGAACATCTTTCCACACGATTGTCATGCCCGCTGTTCCCACATGGTAGAACTTTAAACTCCTCATGTTATAGAGATTATAAGAGTAGCGCAGATCAGTCACTGATTATATAAGAGAATGTTCACACACAGAAGCGACTGTCCCACTCATCTCAAATCCAAGAACTCAAACAACTACATTCAGATATCTGGAAATTTCTACAACAAATCTGCTGCGTGTGAACATACCCTAGTGCAGCACTGCAGCAAAGCGAGGAACGTGTGATCGGAGATCAGGAATAACGTGTGTGTGTATATACTGCACATAACGGTATTAAGGATGGAACAAAAATATATCTATATCGTCTCACCCTGTGATGTGCGCGGCCGGTAGTTCTCCATCATGACCTCCTCGTACAGATCCTTGTGTCCTTCTAGATACTCCCACTCCTCCATGGAGAAATAGACAGTGACATCCTGACACCTTATAGGAACCTGACACACACAATGATACAGTCATTACCCAGACACCGCCAGTGCTGTTACTGTAGAATTTCCCAGCATGCCCAGCAGTGTCACCTCTCCAGTCAGCAGCTCCGTCATCTTGTAGATCAGTTCTAAGATCTTCTTCTCATGTATCCGGGAGTGAGGGGGAGGCTCTGTGATGGGACTCGGACTACTGCTCCATCCTCCTGACTCATGGATGATGGGAGTCGTACAGTCACCCGATGTCTTCTTCACTATTGTGTACTCCTGTGTATGGAGAGAGACACTTGGAGAACTGAACACAGTATTCCCCCCTCAGTAGAAAGAGGGAGATTGTGACCCCGCTGTATAGACCTCTAGTGACCCCACATTTGTAATACTGGAGACCTCACCTACAAAAGGACATTGAGAAAATAGAACGAGGCCAAAACTAAAAAGGAAATAATATTAGGATGACTAGATGGACCATGTGCTCTCCTCCTGCCGTCATCTTCTATGTTTCGATATATAGATGTCATCCTGATCCTCCTGGTTCCTTGTGATTCTCATTGCTCTACAACAATACTATTGCTGCATTGGTGACATGACACATAACTGACCATATTGGTGGCTGATCTGCAGCTTCTTGACGTCACTTGGAAGGTCTGGACGCTGTTATACAGGACACTGGATTCTTCCTATTATGTATTGTCCCTTCCCTATGTGTGACTTGTTCTATAATGTAGAAAAGTTTACCTCTCCGCTCAACAGGTAGATGATCTCCAAGGTGAAGTTTAATATTCTTCTGCTCATCCCATTCCTGTCCTTGTCCATCCTTGGTGGGTCATTCAGGAGAAGGAACGCTGTGGAGGAGAAGATGAGAAAACTGGAGGAACTGGAGGATCTAGTACTGCAGACGTCTTTATGAAGAAAGGAGAAGATGGAAATCATACAGGGGACAACATCATGTGTGACATACAGAACCTCACTTATTGATCATTGAGAGAAACATCTTCTCAGAGCCGTCACCACATGGAATAAAGGGGTTTTGCCATCTTGGACCTTGCTTGGTTCCCCGGCTACTTCCTGAATAGGTGGTCGGGATTTACAGTAACAGCCGAGCTCGCTTACCTACGCTGTTTCCATAACTCACATTTACTTCTGCGGGAGATACGGAAACAGCATAGCTCAGCTGTTTCTGTTACTCCCAAACACCTTATCAGGAAGTGGCCGGGAGAAAGCGAAAGCCGAGTAAGGTAGAACCCGGTTCAAGGGGCTCCGTTCTAGAGATAGGTGCGGGTTTAAGAGGTGGAACCCGCATCTATCGGACATTTATGGTTAATCCTGTGGATATGCTATAAATGTCCAAGATGGGAAAACCCCTTTAATGTGATTATTAGGGGGTGAAGCAGCCCTCTGGTCTGACTAAAAGAGTGGGGTAAAGAGCCGGGGACCTCCCTGTCTGCCATCAATATAGAATTATAGGACATATGGCCAGTGGTTATTATTTCTCTTTTAACCTAAAATTGAAGTGTCTACTATCAGAATGTCTTATCCATGTGCAGAAGAGAAGACTCCAGTATTAGTAGATCTCACACTGAACCTGCAGAACATCTTTCCACACGATTGTCATGTCTGCTATTCCCACATGGTAGAACTTTACACTCCTCATGTTATAGAGATTATAAGAGCAGCGCAGATCAGTCACTGATTATATAAGACTATGTTCACACACAGAAGCGACTGTCCCACTCATCTCAAATCCAAGAACACAAACAACCACATTCAGAGATCTGGAAATTTCTACAACAAATCTGCTGCGTGTGAACATACCCTAGTGCAGCACTGCAGCAAAGCGAGGAACGTGTGATCGGTGACGGTATTTAGGCTTGAACAAAAATACTGTATATTATATATTTATCTATCTTCATACCCTGTGATGTGCGCGGCTGGTAGTTTTCCATCATGACCTCCTCGTACAGTTCCTTGTGTCCTTCTAGATACTCCCACTCCTCCATGGAGAAATAGACAGTGACATCCTGACACCTTATAGGAACCTGACACACACAATGATACAGTCATTACCCAGACACCTCCAGTGCTGTTACTGTAGAATTTCCCAGCATTCCCAGCAGTGTCACCTCTCCAGTCAGCAGCTCCGTCATCTTGTAGATCAGTTCTAAGATCTTCTTCTCATGTATCCGGGAGTGAGGGGGAGGCTCTGTGATGGGACTACTGCTCCATCCTCCTGACTCATGGATGATGGGAGTCGTACAGTCACCTGATATCTTCTGCACTATTGTGTACTCCTGCGTATGGAGAGAGACACTTACAGAACTGAACACAGTATTCCCCCCTCAGTAGAAAGAGGGAGATTGTGACCGCGCTGTATAGAGCTCTAGTGACCCCACATCTGTAATACTGGAGACCTCACCTACAAAAAGACATTGAGAAAATAGAACGAGGCCAAAACTAAAAAGGAAATAATATTTGGGGGGGGGGGGGGGGCTAGATGGACCATGTGCTCTCCTCCTGCCGTCATCTTCTATGTTTCTATATAGTGGTCATCCTGATCCTCCTGGTTCCTTGTCATTCTCATTGCTCTACAACATTACTATTGCTGAATTGGTGGCATTACACATAACTGACCATATTGGTGGCTGATCTTCAGCTTCTTGACGTCACTTGGAAGGTCTGGACGCTGTTATACAGGACACTGGATTCTTCCTATTACTTCCTATTATGTATTGTCCCTTCCCTACGTGTGATTTGTTCTATAATGTAGAAAAGTTTACCTCTCCGCTCAACAGGTAGATGATCTCCAAGGTGAAGTCTAATATTCTTCTGCTCATCTCATTCCTGTCCTTGTCCATCCTTGGTGGGTCATTCAGGAGAAGGAACGTTGTGCAGGAGAAGATGAGAAAACTGGAGGAACTAGTACTGCAGACGTCTTTATGAAGAAAGGAGAAGATGGAAATCATACAGGGGACAACATCATTTGTGACATACAGAACCTCACTTATTCATCATTGAGAGAAACATCTTCTCAGAGCCGTCGCCACATGGAATAAAGGGGTATTCCCAACACGGACATTTCTACCCAGGATATGCAAGAAATGTCTGATAGATGCGGCTCCACCTCTGGTCGTGCTCGGCTGTTTCTGGACCTCCTATACAAGTGAATGGAGAGAGTCGTGCACATGTGTGGTCACCTCTCCATTCATTCTCCACCTGGATGTAGTCATCACCTCACCAGGCGGGTCGGGGGACCCCGTTCTCCATATAGAAGTGGGACCCCCACATATCAGACATTTATGGCACATCTCTCAGGTGAGAAGAGTAAAATCAAGACATTCGCCCCCCAGACAATGAAGACCCGACTCCTGACAACCTGACACATGGCGGATACTGGGGAGAATTTGGCTACACAAAACAAATATTTGTAACGATTTTTTTATTTTTTTTCTAAATTTCATACATCATGAAATTGACAGAAATTTGGTATCGCTGTAATCGTATTGACCTGCAGAATAAAGTTATTATGAAGTTTTTTACCACAAAGAACGAAACAAAAAATGGAGGCATCACAGATTTTTTCTTATTTATAAAGGCTCTGTCACCACATTATAAGTTCCCTATATTGTACATGATGTGATCGGTGCTGTAATGTGGATAACAGTGGTCCTAGTAATAAAGAGTCTCTGTCACCACATTATAAGTGGCCTATCTTGTACATGATGTGATCGGCGCTGTAATGTAGATAACAGTGGTCCTAGTAATAAAGAGGCTCTGTCACCACATTATAAGTGGCCTATATTGTACATGATGTGATCGGTGCTGTAATGTAGAGAACAGTGGTCCTAGTAATAAAGAGGCTCTGTCACCACATTATAAGTGGCCTATATTGTACATGATGTGATCGGCGCTGTAATGTGGATTACAGCAGTGTTTTTTGTTTAGAAAAACGATCATTTTTGACGGAGTTATGACCTATTTTAGCTTTATGCTAATGAGTTTCTCAATGGACAACTGGGCGTGTTTTACTATCTGACCAAGTGGGCGTTGTGGAGAGAAGTGTATGACGCTGACCAATCAATCAGTAACCAATCAGTGTCATACACTTCTCTCCATACATTTATACAGCACATAGCGATATATCTATATCGCTATATGCAGCCTCATAAACACACTATAACATTACTGCAGTGTCCTGACAGTGAATATACATTACCTCCAGCCAGGACGTGATGTGTATTCAGAATCCTGACACTTCGCTAACGTCTGTGTGATATTTACAGCAAGGCAAGCGTTATCTCGTTTTAAATGACAGTTTACAGGGTAATCTCACGAGATAACGCTTGCCTTGCTGTAAATATCACACAGATGATACAGAAGTGTCAGGATTCTGAATACACATCCCGTCCTGGCTGGAGGTAATGTATATTCACTGTCAGGACACTTGAGTAATGTTATAGTGTGTTTATGTGGCTGCACATAGCGATATATCTATATCGCTATCTGCAGTGTAAATGAATGGAGAGAAGTGTATGACGCTGATTGGTCACTGATTGGTCAGCGTCATACACTTCTCTGTACAACGCCCACTTGGTCATATAGTAAAACACGTGCAGTTGTCCATTGAGAAACTCATTAGCATAAATCTAATATAGGTCATAACTCCGTCAAACATGATCGTTTTTCTAACTAAAAACCACTGCTGTTATCTACATTACAGCGCCGATCACATCATGTACAAGATATAACGTGGTGACAGAGACTCTATAACATCAAAGGTCGAATGCCAAATCCGGTTTTGCCGCGTGTATGCGCTTGCGGAAAAACCACAGCGTAATACAGTACCAGCAAAGTCTATGAGATTCCAGGTAATCCCATGTCCATACCAACCACAAAAAGAGAGAAATGAGCTTACAGCCAGATAATCTGTAAAAAGTAGGATTTTATTTGACATATACAACAAACAAAGTATAAAATTGAACAAAAGGACAAGACCCCGGTATAAACATAGGAGCGATTACTACTAATAGCAAGGTATTGGGTATCTATATACAAGCTATAAGTCATATGTAAGTCCACAAAAAAGTAGGCTCCCCTGTTATATAGAGAATGAACCACATACATTGAGCAAATAGTAGAGTAGGAAAGCAGAGGAAGCCCCTTTAGCAAAACGCGCGTTGGGGCACATGTGCTGCAGTGAGCACTGACTACCATTGCCTTTTGCAGTTATGGGTAAGCTTTTGTCTTTTGTTCTAAACAATAGTCAGTGCTCACTGCAGCACATGTGCCCCAACGCGCGTTTCGCTAAAGGGGCTTCCTCTGCTTTCCTACTCTACTATTTGCTCAATGTATGTGGTTCATTCTCTATATAACAGGGGAGCCTACTTTTTTGTGGACTTACATATGACTTATAGCTTGTATATAGATACCCAATACCTTGCAATTAGTAGTAATCGCTCCTATGTTTATACCGGGGTCTTGTCCTTTTGTTCAATTTTATACTTTGTTTGTTGTATATGTCAAATAAAATCCTACTTTTTACAGATTATCTGGCTGTAAGCTCATTTCTCTCTTTTTGTGATTGGTATACAATATGGCGCTGCCTATATAGTTAATTATGGGGGGGGGGACGGACGCTTCTGCTGTGAACCGTGCCCAGCCCGTAGTACAAATGTTTTTGGAGTGTATATATGGATTGTAATCTCATGTCCACGCTGCTGTATTTTTCGGGATGTAAATTGACCCGCGGTGCGTATTTTCGAAACCACAGCAGGTCAATTTATCTCAGGATTCCGATAAATTCTATCATCGTAGTTCTATAGAAATACACGGCTAAACCCACAGCACGAAAACACAGCTATTTACACCAAAATGTAAAAACCGCACCCAAAAACGCATCACAAAACAGCGCATTTTTTTCCTGCAAACTTCTTGACGTTTCCTGCGTTTTGCTGCGTAAATTATGTGATGCTTTATAGGACGCCCTGAAAATCTACAACTCGTCCCGCAGAATCTAATCCTCGCACCGCGGGACTGACAGAGAAACACAAAGTTATAGATCTGAGAAGACGGAGAGGAAAAAATGAAGACAGAAACTGGCCTGGTGGTTAAGGGGTTAACCTGCGGTGCGGATTATAAACACGCAGGATATCGGATTTATACCGCGGATTCGCGGCGCATTTGTTGCAGAATTTCCCCATTAAGTTCAATGGGAAAGTCAAGTTCCGCGACAAACGCCATTGTTCCCAGAATCCTCTGCGGCTCCACCACGTGTTCACAGCAACGCTGCAGGTTACACATATAGAAAAAAGAAGGCGTCATGTGACCCCTGCAGCCAATCACAGGCTGGAGAGGTCACATGTCATTATAGGGGTCACCTGGACACAGCCGGAAGAGCAGGGACGTGTTGCTATGGTAACGCTCGGAGAGGTGAGGATCGGCCTTGTTGTATTTCTGTAGTAGACATTCGGGAGGATTATACGTCCACCATTTGGGGTGAATATTCGGGGTGATTTCCTTGCGTGTTGTGGGTCGTATTCGCTACGTGTGAACATTCCCTTAAACCGCACGGTGAACGACATTAACAAGAAATGTATAAAAGTCAGTGAATAAGTTGTAAGTAGCGAATATTATGTCATTACAAAATACGACTCGTCCCACAAAACACCCGACCACTACAAAGACCGGAAATAACAACTTACCCCAAAGAGGCCGGCACTGGAGGGGTTAAATCCCGGCTAGGAGTCCAGTGGGCGGGGTCGCTCAATGATTGACAGCTCTCTGTACACACACTCATACAGGGGTGACTGATAACAGAGAGAACACCCGACCAGCGCTGCGCTCTACCTTTACACAGAAATGGCGGAAGGACCTCTGATGACGTCACCGCCATGTGACCGGGGTAGGAGGGGCGCAGCTTATCAGTGGAGAGAAGTAGTGGATGAAGGACCTGTGATATCAACATCACGTGACCGCTGCATCAATGGGCGGGGCTTAAAATGCAAAGATTGAGCGATGTAAGGACCAGTGATGACGATCACGTGACATGAGGGGTTAATGAGGATCATGCGACTGGTTAAAAAGTGATCGGAGCTCAGCGGTGCAGAATATAACAGCTTGTGGCTGAAGGTCATGTGACAGAAAGAACTACCGATCAGCGCCACTCTCTAACTCTTAGATGGCAATAGCTGAAGGCCCTGTGATGACGTCACTTGACCGGGGCGGGGCTTATCAGTTAAGAGTCAAAGTAGTGGCTGAAGGACCTGTGACGATGATCACGTGACAAGAGGGGTTGTGAGGATCATGTGACCGGCGGAGGAGTAGTCGGAGATAAGCAGTAGAAAATATAATAGTTTGTGGATAAAGGACCTGTGATGATGTCCCAACAGTGTGACAGGGCAGGAGGGCGGAGCTTATCAGTAGAGAAGAAGTGGTGGATGTAGGACCTGTGACGATGATCACGTGACAAGAGGGGCGGGGCTCCTGTTCTGTGGAGAAGCGGTGGAGTCAGTGTTTTCTTCTATAGGTTGTCAGCAAATGTGTGAGAGCTGGAGCCAGGGGAATGCTGGGAGTTGTAGTCCTCCCCTCATACCCCCTCGTTGTAATGATATCACATAATAACAGCCTGGACATGCTGGGAGTTGTAGTTCTCTCATAGCTCCTTACTGTAATGCTCTGATATCCCATAATAACAGCCTGCACATGCTCGGATTTGTAGTTCTCTTAGGCCCCGTGCACACGAACGTGCTTTTGCGGCCGCAATTCCCCCGAAACTCCACGGGAGAATTGCGGCCCCATTCATTCCTATGGGGCCATGCACACGACCGTGGTTTCCATGACCCAGGAGCCCGAAACGCAGAAAGAACAGACATGTCTTATTACGGCCGTGTTCTGCGTTCCAGGCTCATAGCAAATAATGGCCGCGGCCATGTGCACGGCCCGCGACTTGCGGACGGCTCGCGGGTAACACTCCGCCCCCGACCGACCCGAAAATTACGGCCGTGCACATGGTTACGGTCGTGTGCATGAGGCCTTGTACTTCTCCCTGTAATGTCCTCTGATATCCCATAATAACAGTCTGGACATGCTGGGAGTTGTAGTTCTCTCCTCTTATACCTGCTCTCTGTAATGTCCTCTGATATCCCATAATAACAGTCTGGACATGCTGGGAGTTGTAGTTCTCTCCTCTTATACCTCCTCCTTGTAATGTCCTCTGATATCCCATAATAACAGCCTGGACATGCTGGGAGTTGTAGTCCTCTCCTCTTATACCTCCTCCCTGCAATGTCCTCTGATATCACATAATAACAGCCTGGACATGCTGGGAGTTGTAGTTCTCCCTTCTTATTCCTCCTCCTTGTAATGTCCTCTGATATCCCATAGTAATAGTCTAGACATGCTGGGAGTTGTAGTCCTCTCTTATACCTCCTCCCTGTAATGTCCTCTGATATCACATAATAACAGCCTGGACATGTTGGGAGTTGTAGTTCTCTCCTCTTATACCTCCTCCCTGTAATGTCCTCTGATATCCCATAATAACAGCCTGGACATGCTGGGAATTGTAGTTCTCTCCTCTTATACTTCCTCCCTGTAATGTCCTCTGATATCCCATAATAACAGCCTGGACATGCTGGGAGTTGTAGTTCTCTCCTCTTATACTTCCTCCCTGTAATGTTCTCTGATATCCCATAATAACAGCCTGGACATGCTGGGAGTTGTTGTTCTCTCCTCTTATACTTCCTCCCTGTAATGTTCTCTGATATCCCATAGTAACAGTCTGGACATGCTGGGAGTTGTAGTTCTCTCCTTTTATACCTCCTCCTTGTAATGTCCTCTGATATCCCATAATAACAGTCTGGACATGCTGGGAGTTGTAGTTCTCTCCTCTTATACTTCCTCCCTGTAATGTCCTCTGATATCCCATAATAACAGGCTGGACATGCTGGGAGTTGTAGTTCTCTCCTCTTATACTCCTCCCTGTAATGTCCTCTGATATCCCATAATAACAGCCTGGACATGCTGGGAGTTGTAGTTCTCTCCTCTTATACCTCCTCCCTGTAATGTCCTCTGATATCACATAATAACAGCCTGGACATGTTGGGAGTTGTAGTTCTCTCTTATACCTCTCCCTGTAATGTCCTCTGATATCACATAATAACAGCCTGGATATGCTGGGAGTTGTAGTTCTCTCCTCTTATACCTCCCCCTGTAATGTCCTCTGATATCCCATAATAACAGTCTGGACATGCTGGGAGTTGTAGTCCTGTCCTCTTATACCTCCTCCCTGTAATGTCCTCTGATATCCCATAATAAGAGTCTGGACATGCTGGGAGTTGTAGTTCTCACTTATAACTCCCCCTGTAATGTCCTCTGATATCCCATAATAACAGTCTGGACATGCTGGGAGTTATAGTTCTCTCCTCTTATACTTCCTCCCTGTAATGTTCTCTGATATCCCATAGTAACAGGCTGGACATGCTGGGAGTTGTAGTTCTCTCCTCTTATACTTCCTCCCTGTAATGTTCTCTGATATCCCATAATAACAGGCTGGACATGCTGGGAGTTGTAGTTCTCTCCTCTTATACTTCCTCCCTGTAATGTTCTCTGATATCCCATAATAACAGGCTGGACATGCTGGGAGTTGTAGTTCTCTCCTCTTATACTTCCTCCCTGTAATGTTCTCTGATATCCCATAATAACAGCCTGGACATGCTGGGAGTTGTAGTTCTCTCTTATACTTCTCCCTGTAATGTCCTCTGATATCCCATAGTAACAGTCTGGACATTCTCTTTCAGTCCATTACCGCACTAGAGCCACATGTGGGATATTTCTAAAAACTGCACAATCTGGGCAATAAATAATGAGTTGTGTTTTTCCGGTGAAACCTTCTGTTTTACAGGAAAAAAAATTATTAAAATGTAATTTCTGCAAAAAGAAATGACATTTGTAAATTTTACCTCCACTTTGCTCTAAATCCTGTGAAACGCCTAAAGGGTTAAGATACTTTCTAAATGCTGTTCTGAATACTTTAAGGGGTTACATTTTTAAAATCGGATTATTTATGGGGGTTTCTAATATATAGAACTGAGCTAGTCCCTAAATTATAGCCTTTTGAAATATTCTTGAAAATGTGAGATATTGCTGCTAAACTTATAAGCCGTGTAAAGTTCTAGAAAAATAAAAGGACGTTCAAAAAATGATCCCAACATAAAGTAAACACATGGGAAATGTTAACTGGTCACTATTTTGTGTGGTATAATTATCTGCCTTACAAGCAGATTGTTAACGCAATATATTAGACGGTCAAAATATATTAGACGGAAATTTGTAACCGACACCCGCCCTCCAGTGATTTATCCAGTTTCCAAATCATAGGTGATTTTATATATATATATGAGGAAAGACGACACAAGAGACCATGCTTGTATGCTCAAAATCCTTCTCTGCGGTTTATTGATCCAAACAAGTATATAAGTATAATGACAGGAAATGTGTAGGTTTTGGTTTCAGCCAATCATCTACAATATGATAATGACTCTGATTCAGCCAATGAGAATATTTCAACGCATTATAATAATTCTTCACTCTCCAAGGTTCCTATTAATGTGTCTACTTCTTATCTCATTAGAGAATGGACTGTAGATAAGATTAAGTCATTTAAACAGAGCCCTTCTCCAGGGCTGAACCCCCTCACTCATGGTAAACAATGTCATTGTCCATTCAACCAAGGCTATTTGATCTGCTCCTTACAAGAGTAATAAAACATTCAATTCAAGAACACATAACATAGAATTGCTTCAAGACAGCTGCTGACATATTACTTTTTACTTATTAATCTCAAGACGGCTCCTTCAGACCAAAAGATGGATTTCAACGTTCCAAAATGGACGCCTACCATACAAGATGGAGTCCATGCAAAATGTTATTTTTTAAACATATTCTAATCACTTTCACATTTCCCAACTTTTGTTTATATGAGCACATTTTGCATCCACGCCAGGTACTTAAAGAGGGCTTATCCCCCCCTTGAGGACTTACCTAACTATTTCACCTCATCCCCTGGACATGTCAACAAAATTCCTTCCCATAATTCTTTCACTCATAGGGTACACTCGGTCAAAGGATCCAGGATGGGGGGTAATCATTTTAGCCTTTGCTGTGAAGCATTGCCAAAGTTTTGTCAGGCCTCAAAATATGAGCCTCAGAAGCAAATATAATGCAATACGTAATAAAACAACCTGCAGGACACTCTGCACATCCCCCAACACCCTTAAACCAGTTAGAGGGATTGAGTCATGACAACCAATCCGGCCACTCCAGGTTCCAATCATCTTTAGAATTGGCTTTCCTAAACTTTTCCTTTATTTTCTCAGCCTTATCTATAGACATACTTGTCCTGCATAATGCCAGTAGGGTCTATATAATGGCAACAGGCTGGGCCAACTACTTGGCCAATGCACATCCCCCCTTGGACATCATTCAAAACATCAAACACATAATTTGTAACAGTTTCAAATCTGTCGGCCGCTTACTCTATATTATGAGCATTCTTTACTATTAAACCTACTAATATTGGCAATAAACCAAACTTCTCCATGGCACTTGTATTGGTAATAATTGTCGCACAGTCACTTACTGTCCTAATGGGACCTTTACCCCTGTAGATATAACATGTTGTGGGCAGCATCTTCCCCAAACCTAAAGACACCCAGGTAACATGATCTCCGGGCTCTCATTGCTGCCATTTACTTCTTACTTATGAGTGACAACAACCAGTGACCTTCACCTCACACCTCCACAAACTCCTCAGATTGTAATTTGCAGTACCGTGGCATATTTACATACATTATAATTATAAGCCTCTGTAAAGGGAAGTGTCTATATATATATATGTGTATGTATATGTGTGTATATATACAGTTTATATGTATATATATACACACATATATATATATATATATATAATATATATGTGTATGTATAATACATATAATGTATCATGAGCCAGGGCTGTAACAACAACAGCCCTGGTCATGAATGCGGTTGGAAGCAGAGCAGGACAATTAGCATGGCCCTGCTTTGTTTGGAAACCATGGAGACAAGGGATAGTTATCCCGTCTCCATTTCAAGTCTCCCGCGCGCACGGACTGTCTCGTGCGGGCGCTCATGAGTCGGCTGGTGATACATTAGGGACCCACTTTAAAGAGGTCGCCGTGAAGTGGCAAGTGGGCTTATACAGTTTGATCAAAATGTTTACAAAGAAGCTCATGTTCATGTTTCTAAATTATGCCTAGCGGATCAGATCAACGTATATACTGTGGATTGTGCGGTCCATGTCTAGTTTCTCACAGTGCTGATATTGTATAGTCTATCCTCCTCATTTCCTTTGTTTTACTTGGTACCAGCACTCCACGCATTTGAAAAAATACCCAGCTGATTTTAATTCCAGAATGACCTCATAAGTGTTCCTGCTCTTGCTTGTGCTCTCAGTTAGCCACTGGGGGCGCATGGCAAGGTGAGCGCGCGCATTCCATCTGTTCACATGTTGTGGTTTTGTATGGTGGTGTCTGTTGCTGTAGTGCTGCACTTGTGGGGGGACGTGGCCCAGAACCAAGGAGGCTTGGCACGGTCTGAAGGCATGGGTGCTTTTGGGCCCCTGGGTTGCTCCCTCTGCAGGAGCGGGGCTGCGGTGGCGGTAGCCGCCATGCGGTGCTGCAACCGCTGGAGTAGGGACCCACTTTAAAGGCATTGTGTTGCCAGAAAAACATGTTTGTTTTTTTTTAATTAAACATTTAGTGTGTGGGTGATTAAACATTGTTCAAATTTTTTTTATTTTTTTCACGAGTCAGGAAATATTATAAATTAATTCTAATTTATAATACTACCCATTTTTGGTCACTAGATGGAGCTATTCCCAAAATTGCAGCATTGCAACATTGGGTTAAAAGCCCTCGCTCTAGTGAGCTCTCAGCATCCCCCCCTCCTTTATCCTGGCTAGTGTCGGGATAAACGAGGGGTTTGAACGGTGTAACCTCCTACACTGTGTGTCGCCATTTTTTGAGCTAACACACAGTGTAGTAGGTTTACATACAGTAGTAAACACACACAAACACGAACATACATTGAAATCTCTTACCTGCTCCTGCCGCCGCGGCTCCCTCCGGCCCGTCCGCTCCGTTTGCTGCCGCTGGTCCAAGTGCACAAATCCGGAAGCCGCGACCGGAAGTAGTAATATTACTGTCCGGCCGCGACTTCCGGTCCACAGGAAAATGGCGCCGGACGGCGCCAATTTCGAATTGGACTGTGTGGGAGCGGCGCATGCGCAGTTCCCACACAGACGCCGTACACGGAAGTCAATGGGACGGGAGCCGTTCGCAGTCCCTATGGGACTGTGGCTCCCGTATTCCATGTCTGTATGTGTCGTTAATCGACACAGACAGAAATGGAACAAAAAATGGCAGCCCCCATAGGGAAGAAAAAGTGTAAAAATAAGAAAAAGTAAAACACAAACACACAAATGAATATAAACGTTTTTAATAAAGCACTAACATCTTTAACATATAAAAAAAAAATTTGTGATGACACTGTTCCTTTAAATAGGTCGCCGTGAAGTGGCAAGTGGGCTTATACAGTTTGATCAAAATGTTTACAAAGAACCTCATGTTCATGTTTCTAAATTATGCCTAGCGGCTCAGATCAACGTATATACTGTGGATTGTGCGGTCCATGTCTAGTTTCTCACAATGCTGATATTGTCTTCTGTGTATGTTTAGGTAAGTCGGTGGTGGTATAATATTGTGATACCGTGTTTATACTGTACTGTGATTAGTTACTGTATTATATATATGAGAGTGATTACTGTATGTTAATAAATGTGACCTTTATTTACTATACGGTTTTATTCCCTTGAGTAGCCGCTAAAGCAATTAGATCGACGTTCGTATAAGGAAAAGGTAGGGGAACTAGGCATAACCCTAGTGACCCTGATTATAAAGGCAGTAGTAATAGTGGGTGCCACTAACCAGTGAATCCCGCTATTACCTCACCCCCTTTTACAACCTCAGACAATATAAACAATAGGGCCTCAATTAATAATATAATGCTATCACCAATCTCATGTTATCACCCTTCAGGTTTTGCGTCCGATCAGTTCATTGCAAGTCCTGTACATCATCGTCCTCTTCTTCTTCTTCTGTCTTCTGCTCTTCACTGACTGTCGCTCTTAGGGTAACCCACACAATTGTGGAGTCAGACTGTACAGTGGTGTCCAGTGGGGGATTTATTATTACCCTCCTCCTGGTCACTTACTTATTAAAACACTTGATACTGCTGACGGATTCACTCAGGTCTTTGGTCTTTACCTTGATCTTTTCTGATGTCATCAGGACTTGGTTTGGTCTTTCTCATCTTTCAGACACCGCCTCTTTTAGTATACGTCACCGGGCTGTACATAGCACCTCATGCTGTAAGCCTGGGGTGAGATCCCACGATGACGGAGTAGTGGAGTTTTATTGTGGCTACCACAAACCCTCCACATCTGTCCTCTTCCTCGGCAAGTTGCTTGTCTGACACTGCCGTCAGTTCATGACAAACGCGTTGTATTGGCTCAGGCTGCGCCTGCCGCATCTCAGTGATAAAGTTCATCATATTGAAAGTCTTCTAGTTCATGTTTACTGGCACTTGCTGGGAACGCAACCCTTGTCAATTGTTCAAATAAATGCTAATCTGGTGATAACATCATCCGCATACACTATAAAAGTTGTTCTAAGTACATACAATAATAATGGCAGGCCCTTAAATTGCATCAAATAAACACCTTTATGTAAGAAAAACTTCTCTGTTCCACTGAACAGTTACTGGGTACATTGTATTTGCTCTTGGTGTTATACTTTTCAACAGGATTTATACCTTATTCTGAGCTGATTACCTTTAACAGCTTCTACTCACAGAAATATACACAGATACCATACGTTTTATCTGACAAGTGTCTCAAACCAATTTTTTCTTACTCTAATTTGTATTGCATGGAAAGGCCTCTCAAGGTCTGTTCTCTTCGTGGGAGGCGGGTGTGATGAGGTTGGCACCGGTCTGCCAGGACTGTTCTGTAGGCAAATCAAACAGCTCTAACAGAATTTAGCAGCAACAGCTGTAAAACCTGGGACATACCAATTAGATCTTACCAAATCGATCCTTGCAGTCTTGGGGCATATGTGAGGTCATACACCATCAATACATGTGCCATCCAGAGTGCTTTGGGTGCTACCGGTTTACCTTCCTTATCCGTCCACATTCTGTTAGAATCTGGTTCTCACGCCTTCCGCTCCCAGTTGGACACTTCCTGTGGAGAACAATCTTTTAATCGCATAATCATTAATTGATCTTAATCATATAATTGAGTTGAAGAAAAACATTAACAATGACAGATTTATGTTAAACGTTCACACTGGGCAGTAACTAAAACTGATACATACAAACTGATTCTTCTTCTTTATATATTTTTACTGCACAGAATCCTTTCACAACAAAAATATTTTCAAATTGGAATCTACTTGCACTAAGAAGCTATCATTTACACAAACATAATACTGACACATGCCACCAATAGTCCAATGCTAAGGCTGGTCCAGAACTTTACATAAAATTTATCCTCAATATTTAATATTCCCACAACACTTCTTGAATACCGTTATCAAACAAACTAACTTTGGAATAACGTCTAGACAGCTACTGATATATTAATCATTGTACAAACACCAGTTCAATACGTGGGAGAACATTATTCCCCTGTCACTACACACAACTTCTGCAGTGGGGAAGATACAGGCTGGGCTTCAGGCCTCCCTGAGAACAGGTCTACACATACGAGCACCGTTTCATACACACCTACCTCGGGTAGTTGTATGTTCTGCAGTCGCTGAGACTGGTAATCTGGCCGAGCTGCACTTTTCACAGGTACCTTTGCTGTTATACCTATGTCATGCCGTGCGCACATCATGCCGGCTGCTACAAACCTAGTGGTGGCATTATTGTATCCAGGGACAAGCCAATTTACTGATACCTGGCTGCACATATCCTTGTTGTCAGGTCTGTCTTCTCTCGCTTTCTCAATTGGCTTACCCGATGATCCAATAAAGTTCCTACTACCAATGGGCCCATAATTGTGGGCGATGCCAAAAGCGTACCTAGAGTCAGTGTAAATGTCGGCCGTCTTACCTTTTGCCAGGTTACAAGCCTCAGCGAGCACCTCCAGCTCCGCTCCTTGAGATGGACAAGAAGGTGAGAGTGGTTTCTGGGTAATTTACCTGGTGCTTCGTATCCTGTCTTGTACATACTGTATAATAAAATCTCTTTATTACAAATTTACATTAGAAACCCATGTCACATATAGATAGAACATCTCAAAGGGGTGGCGTCTTCATCCTCTAAAATAAAACCAAATGTTATACACTTCCCCACACTCATCTGATAATCCAGAACACTTTGAGAATCTCACTTTTATCAGATTCTGCAAATACTTGATTAATACAAAAACAAAATAAAAAAATTCCTAAAAACTTTACATCAAATTAACAATGTCCAGACAATTTTTGTTTTTTTCCTTCTCCCCCATCTAAATCTGTAAAGACCCATCTGCGAGTGACGTCACCTCCTGTGTAAATTTGCTGGAGGGGGATGGTCTCTTACACAATACCTCATATTGGGTGGAGACTACAGCACAGCATACCCAGTGCCATATTTACTGTTCTGGAAAGATCTGGAACCATCTACACAGAAAAACCTCAAAATTTAGGTTACTGTCATACACATTTAATCTGGATTACTCATTGGGGTCTCATACACATTTTGTAGATCTCCTGGAACCAAATTCATTAGTTCAAAAAAAAAATTGTACCTGATCAGTCCCCTCACTACTCCCTCCTTTTTGGACTCTGCTAAAGTAATGTAGCAGGGTTCAAACTTACATATCTCAACCTAATAAGGTCGGGCACTCAATCTGTGCGGCACTCGTTTGGCCCCCTATAATACACAATAGCCTAAAACAAAAGTGACTTTCTCTTGGCAACACAGCATGTTCTTTTTAGATACCTTGCAACCATTTATTTTTAAAACCTCATACACTTTCAAAAATGACATTTAGGCAGCACTATAGCACTTCCTATGCATATGTAAAAACAAAAATAACAACTATAATTCTTTATCCAATAAAACACAAAATAATATATCTGCTAATATTAATTACTGCAAACCAATTATCTATATGTGGGAGTAGGGAACAGTGGGGGAACATACATTTTCAAGACCCCGTGCTTCACAATATCTGTATTTTAATTCATTTGAATTAACTTCAAAACATTACGACATTAAATCTTATCACATCATAACACATAAATATGCAACGTAACTTTTATCTTTTATGCAGACAAATTCTGACATAATATTTTACACACTCGGTACTTACGGACAACAGCGCATGCGCAAAGATAAGAAACATTCCTAACCACTGTAACCAGCGTGCGGCCTTCTCCTGTCTCACACATATAACCCCCCCCCCTGTCCTGCAGGCCAATGCTTTTCTAAGATGACTCCAATTTAACCCTATACACAAAACACTAAACATTTTACACAGTATAGATCTAAAAATGAGAACATACAATATGGATCTAAAATCAGTGCAATATTGTAATCACTTGTTTCATCAGTCAATGCTCTATATATAAGCTTATACCAGTCTGCTTTTCAGACTTCACACTGCACATGTTATATCACACACATGTTAAATCACACAGCCCCTCTCCATCACAATCTATATTAGTCATCATCATCATCATCAATTCCTTATACGCAGCACTCCGGATTCATTTTCTGTCTCTGTGTATTCACAAACAGCCATTTATTAACATCCACCTATATTTTTGAACAATCAACTCATTTGACTTATATCTCATCCTCCCCACTCAGCCATTTTTTGCTTTGAACACAGATAGTTATGTTACAACGGTATTCATTTCCACCGGTGTTCTATTAATACAGACTGACTGACTTGGATGTTATGCTACATCAAAAGCCCATGCCAGATTATCAAATGCGTGCTAGAAATCAGTCTGTACTGTTCCCCACCTTATGCCAGTCTGACAATGCATACAACTTGTTGTTGTTAAGGACCCTCACACATAATATTACAAGCTGCCAGTGTGTGCTAAAAGTGTATTAATGATTATTCAAACACAACATTCAAAGTTTCCCCTATTACTGGGTAATGGTACATACATCCTTATCACACGTCTCACATGCTCTTTCATATATATTCATTTGACTACTACAATCCTGACAAAGAACCTATTATTACAGAACCCCTTTTAGTTGTTATAGCATTTTCTTCCCCTGTTTGTCACAATAATCTTTGGCTGTACGTCACACTACGGCGCTTCCCCTGTTGCTCTGCTCTCCAAGTTCTCCATTATCAGGGCTACCACAGAAGTCCTAATGATACTACTGGATATCACCTCTGAATATCCAACTTTTCTGTCCCAGACTCTCTGCTATAAATGCACAGTCTCTCTATCCGCGACTCTCTGCTATACTCGTGCAGTCTGTCGATGTTCGCAACTCTCTGCTATACTCACGCAGTCTGTCTATTCGGACAGTTGCAAAGTCAGGCGTCCCTGATACTCGGCTCCCTCAGAACAACCAAGCAACAGGAAAACATTCCCCTTTCATCCTTAACAGTTTCTACACAACAGCCAAATAATAAATAACATTTTCAACAGACCTATAACAATTCACAGTTCATTGCAGGTTCACTACACAGCATTCAGCTTCCTCATCTTACACAGACAGATGTACGCCATGGATTCACACTACCTCTGCACAAGTTTCTATCTTTTTTTTTCCTACGTCATCACATTTCACAGGAGGGGGTCACGCATTCACTCCTCAGAGCTTCTGTTCTCAATCTTAACAATTTCAATGTTCAATGCCGGCAAAAATTCTCCCATACCATGAACCTCCAAGATTCACACATCTGTACAACAACTCAAGATAACGTACGTATCTGAAATAATTTATCACACAAAAAGCTTTCAACGTACCTGCTGGATAAACACTGCGTATCAGGAGATGTGACGTCATGATCGCTAATTCCAGCCTCGGCAATAAATGAGTGAACCATGTTTGTAAGAATAAGCTTCTTACATACCGGCCGGTTTTTGATATTCACTGATGCAAATGCCGTCAGGCCACCAGCGACAGCGTATCAGACGAGCAATCTCCCGCGTTTTCGTCACCAAAAACTGTTAACGCAATCATGGGCCAAAATATATTAGACTGAAATTTATAATGGGTATGTAAACCGATACCCGCCGTCCAGTGATTTATCCAGTTTCCAAATCATAGGTGATATATATATATATATATATATATATATATATATATATATATATACACTACCGTTCAAAAGTTTGGGGTCACCCAGACAATTTTGTGTTTTCCATGAAAACTCACACTTATATTTATCAATTGAGTTGCAAAATGACTAGAAAATATAGTCAAGACATTGACAAGGTTAGAAATAATGATTTTTATTTGAAATAATAATTTTCTCCTTCAAACTTTGCTTTCGTCAAAGAATGCTCCATTTGCAGCAATTACAGCATTGCAGACCTTTGGCAGTCTAGCTGTTAATTTGCTGAGGTAATCGGGAGAAATTTCACCCCATGCTTCCACAAGCCCCTCCCACAAGTTGGATTGGCTTGATCGGCACTTCTTGCGTACCATACGGTCAAGCTGCTCCCACAACAGCTCTATGGGGTTGAGATCTGGTGACTGCGCTGGCCACTCCATTACAGATAGAATACCAGCTGCCTGCTTCTTCCCTAAATAGTTCATGCATAATTTGGAGGTGTGCTTTGGGTCATTGTCCTGTTGTAGGATGAAATTGGCTCCAATCAAGCGCTGTCCACAGTGTATGGCATGGCGTTGCAAAATGGAGTGATAGCCTTCCTTATTCAAAATCCCTTTTACCTTGTACAAATCTCCCACTTTACCAGCACCAAAGCAACCCCAGACCATCACATTACCTCCACCATGCTTGACAGATGGCGTCAGGCACTCTTCCAGCATCTTTTCAGTTGTTCTGCATCTCACAAATGTTCTTCTGTGTGATCCAAACACCTCAAACTTCGATTCGTCTGTCCATAACACTTTTTTCCAATCTTCCTCTGTCCAATGTCTGTGTGCTTTTGCCCATATTAATCTTTTCCTTTTATTAGCCAGTCTCAGATATGGCTTTTTCTTTGCCACTCTGCCCTGAAGGCCATCATCCCGGAGTCGCCTCTTCACTGTAGACATTGACACTGGTGTTTTGCGGGTACTATTTAATGAAGCTGCCAGTTGAGGACCTGTGAGGCGTCTATTTCTCAAACTAGAGACTCTAATGTACTTGTCTTGTTGCTCAATTGTGCAGCGGGGCCTCCCACTTCTCTTTCTACTCTGGTTAGAGCCTAAATTGAGAAAAAAAAGAGTCCTAGAGCTATATGTAAAGTACAAAAGATAAATTTTATTACATATAATTTACATATCGAACAATTAATAAAAAACATGGCGAGGTTTCTAAAAAAGAAGAAGTTGCATGTGGGTCACTCAAAAGTAATATATAACCATGGGGACATGAGCATAATAGGATATAAATAGCACAGAAGCATACAAGTATGCAGTATGATAGTAACTAGTAAATAATTGGAAAAACAGCTGCTATCTATTAGCTTTGAATCTCACATTACTGTGACTGTATCATTCCAAAAAAAGGTGGATCCAAAAAAGGAAACCCCTTACTCAAATACACATCCTACCATTTAAACAGCATCAGTAATGTTCGGGAGGAAAAAACATCAAATCTTGGTATTAAATGAATGTACCGTACAGAGATCCCCGAGAGCAGAAGAGAGTACCATCTGGTCCAAGTATAACTGCGATATGTATGCAAGATGCGCAGAGTATGCAAGGCTATTCATCTGGAGTCACCAGATAGGGCCAGGAAGAGTACACTCACCCCTTGTTGGCTATCTTTTCTGCACGTGGATCACGATCTTTACCTTTCCAACTATGGGTGAGTGTACTCTTCCTGGCTCTATCTGGTGACTCCAGATGAATAGCCTTGCATACTCTGCGCATCTTGCATACATATCGCAGTTATACTTCGACCAGATGGTACTCTCTTCTGCTCTCGGGGATCTCTGTACGGTACATTCATTTAATACCAAGATTTGATGTTTTTTCCTCCCGAACATTACTGATGCTGTTTAAATGGTAGGATGTGTATTTGAGTAAGGGGTTTCCTTTTTTGGATCCCCCTTTTTTTGGCATGATACAGTCACAGTAATGTGAGATTCAAAGCTAATAGATAGCAGCTGTTTTTCCAATTATTTACTAGTTACTATCATACTTGTATGCTTCTGTGCTATTTATATCCTATTATGCTCATGTCCCCATGGTTATATATTACTTTTGAGTGACCCACATGCAACTTCTTCTTTTTTAGAAACCTCGCCATGTTTTTTATTAATTGTTCGATATGTAAATTATATGTAATAAAATTTATCTTTTGTACTTTACATATAGCTCTAGGACTCTTTTTTTTTCTCAATTTATGCTATGCTATCAGCGAGTCTGCTATTCTGTGACATTTTGGGGGTGCCTTACACCAATGTTGGCTGCACCTAACCAGTTACCCGTCCCTGTGAGACATTTGTTTATAATCTGGTTAGAGCCTGTTTGTGCTGTCCTCTGAAGGGAGTAGTACACACCGTTGTAGGAAATCTTCAGTTTCTTGGCAATTTCTCGCATGGAATAGCCTTCATTTCTAAGAACAAGAATAGACTGTCGAGTTTCACATGAAAGCTCTTTTTTTCTAGCCATTTGGAGAGTTTAATTGAACCCACATATGTAATGCTCCAGATTCTCTACTAGCTCAAAGGAAGGTCAGTTTTATAGCTCCTCTAAACAGCAAAACTGTTTGCAGTGACTAAGTGACCCTAAACTTTTGAACGGTAGTATATATATATATATATATATATATATATATATATATATATATATATATGAGGAAAGATGACACAAGAGACCATGCTTGTATGCTCAAAATCCTTCTCTGCGGTTTATTGATCCAAACAAGTATATAAGTATAATGACAGGAAATGTGTAGGTTTTGATTTCAGCCAACATGATAATGACTCTGATTCAGCCAATGAGAATATTTCAACGCATTATAATAATTCTTCACTCTCCAAGGTTCCTACAAGTTAATGTGTCTACTTCTTATCTCATTAGAGAATGGACTGTAGATAAGATTAAATCATTTAAACAGAGCCCTTCTCCAGGGCAGAATCCCCTCACTCATGGTAAACAATGTCATTGTCCATTTGACCAAGGCTATTTGATCTGCTCCTTACAAGAGTAATAAAACATTCAATTCAAGAACACATAACATAGAATTGCTTCAAGACAGCTGCTGACATATTACTTTTTACTTATTAATCTGAAGATGGCTCCTACAGGCCAAAAGATGGATTCCAACATTCCAAAATAGACACCTACTGTTAAGGATCTGCCAGGCACAGCTTCTGTATCCACGCCCATAGGTAATCAGTCTGCACCTGCTTCTATGTCTGTGAGACTGACTCCATCTTCCACCACTCAGGATGGCAGGCTTAAGAGTGGGAGAGCCTATCACAGCCTGGCCAGACGGAGCTAGCTCCCGCCCTCTGTCTATTTATACCTGCCTTTCCTGTTCCTCCTTGCTTGTGATTCTTCTCTGTTGGTTTCCTGGCCCTGCTGCAGCTTCTTGAACTACTTGTCCCTGATTCGTATTGACCCTGGCTTACTGACTACTCTTCTGCTCTGCGTTTGGTACCTCGTACACTCCTGGTTTGACTCGGCTTGTTCACTACTCTCCTGCTCTGCGTTTGGCACCTCGTACTCTCCTGGTTTGACTCGGCTCGTTTACTACTCTTGTTGCTCACGGTGTTGCCGTGGGCAACTGCCCCGTTTCCCTTTGTTCTGTGTTTCCTTGTCTGGTTGTCTGTCGTGCACTTACTGAGTGTAGGGACCGTCGCCCAGTTGTACCCCGTCGCCTAGGGTGGGTCGTTGCAAGTAGGCAGGGACTGAGTGGCGGGTAGATTAGGGCTCACTTGTCTGTTTCCCTATCCCTGTCATTACACCTACCATACAAGATGGAGTCCATGCAAAATATTATCTTTTAAACATATTCTAATCACTTTCACACAGATACATTCAGATTTAGAAAAATGCTAATTTTTTCACATTTTCTCTAAATTTTGGTGTTTTTCACAAATAAGGAATGGATTTATTGACTACATTTTACCCCTGACATAAAGTACAATGTTTCACAAGAAAACACTCAGAATCGCTTGGTTATGTAAAAGCATTACAAAGTTATTACCACATAAAGTGACACATGTCAGATAAGAAAATTTAAGGTCTGCCTGGAAGTTTAAAACCGGCTGCAGCGACAAGGAGTTAAAGTGTAGCTAAACGTTTGACAAACTTCTGACAAGACGTTTGTATTGGTGGGGGTCCGAGCACTGAGACCCCCGCCAATCTTTAGAACGAAGCAGCTGAAGTGCTCGTATGAGCGCTCAGCTGCATCATGTGTGTTCGGCTATTTCCGGAAATAAATGTATCGGTGTAAGGACTCAATACAAAGTCTATGAGCCCGTACTCCGATACATTGGCTTTCCGGAAAAAGCCAAACAGACACAAAGCAGCGCTCATACGAGCACTTCAGCTGCTTCGTTCTAGCGATTGGTGGGGGTCTCAGTGCTCGGTCAGAATGTGTTATATTATGTAGTATTATAGAAAACCGCAGCAGTGTATGTGACAGGAACTAAACACCCGCACCTACATCGATTTTATATTTATCTACTCTTTTCTGGAGATATCTGTGCCTTACAGGTCCTTTATTGGGTATAGATGTCACCTGGGATCTCCTCGTTGTCGTCCGGAGATTCTTTGTATTGTAATTTCTCCTGGTTTGGAAACGGACCTAAATCCATGGGGACGATGAAGGTTCGATATGAAATACGTTTTGTGAGCATGCTCTGGGACATGTGCAGTGGATTCTGTGCAGGGAGAGGGCCTGTCTTAGGTCTGGGCGATTATGCCCTAAATCAAAATCATGATCAATTCAACATGTAGCCTCGATTAGAATTAATAAATGAATGTTAGGCCACACCCCTTTTTCATACCACGCCCCACGTAGTCTAAAATAGACTTATAATTTAGCAAAATTAACGAGAAACAATGGCGATCACAAATAAAAAGTGTATTTTAGTGTAATACAATATTCCAAAAAAAAAATAGCTAAAAATTATCTTTGAGTAGCCTTATCTCGTTCTTTTGATCCAGATGATCAACATCCTGAACCTCAATTTCTCATCGATCCTAGTTGCATTTTGTCAGAGGCGCCAGCAGAAGTTGTGAACATTCCTCTCAGAAAGACTTTTGTTCCTCTCAGTCTTCTAAGCACTGTGAAGGATGGTCTATCTGCTTATATTCTGTGTATTAAATGACATTATGAATTATCAAGCAGGATGCCGAATTACTAAAATATATATTCTCCATTATTTTAATGATCTTTCCTCTACATAGTTCTGCTCGAGTCTCAAAGAAATGTGTTATCTTTATGTGATTATCGTGTGGTCTTCATGCATCAATGGCTAGCGGGTTGGCTGAACGCCCGGACATAAAATGCAACAACTTGTCGTTATCGCAACAAACTCCCTCATGGGAAAGAACAGTTAGCACCACCCCATTGTACGCTTGTCTCCAGGTGTTACCTCATCTCAGCATTTTAATGAAGAATTATAATTATGTACTTGAAATATTCTTATGGTCTGCTATTGACTGAATAAGAATTATTGTCACATTGCCTCTGATTCTCAAGCCTACACCCCTTTTGAATGATATTATTGTAATTGAGTTTGGCAATAAACCCCCAGAGGAGTATTTTGAGCTTGCCAGCAGCGTCTGTGTGGTATTTTCTTCTCTCTCGATATATATCGGTATGAAATCTCTTAGTTAGGATGCTGGATAAAGTTCCTGGTGTGAGTGTCTGTTGGAACACTCGTCTAATTTTCAGTCTAATATATATTTTAGAACCATTGACTTCCACGACAGTACCCAAAGTCTAATTGTCTTTTAATGACTACAGGACTCAGTTTCTACAGTAGAAACCTCTGTTCTCCCAATGATAAACATACTGAGCTCTGCAGTGTCCTCCTCAATTGTTGTGGCCGAGTGGTTAAGGCGATGGACTCCCCATCTCCCCGCGCAAGTTCAAATCCTGCTGACCACATCTTTGATTTTCTGTCTCTGTGACGCAATAAGAATAATGTAATACTTTTGCGGTAGGTAACAAAAATTTAGAGTTCATTTAAACGTTAACTTCAACCCCTGACGAAGCACCAGCGAAACGCGCGTTGGGTTAAGCAGAGGTCCCCCTCTTGGTCTTGATCTCCTATTTATCTTCTTATACGCAGGTGTAGGTATACTACTTTATATGTCGTTTTTACTTAGATTGTACCTTATATATATTCTCCATACTTATTTATGTGTTCATCTGTGCAAAGCGTACCATGCCTAGTACCTGCTCATTAATATGTACTTATGCACTTTAGCCATATATAGGTTGTGTCAGACCATTTTTACATCTGGGGGGCTACTCTGCTTTTACGTTCGGATTCCGTTTGTGTTCGAGGGTCCATGGCATTTTATTATGTCTAAGTGTTATACGTTGTCTCCATGTGTCTAATTGACTTTAATAAAGATTATTTGTATTTTTTCAAACACCTGGTCGTGACTTGTTTCTTGTTCTGGTTTAGTTTTAATTAGTCACTAGGACCACTAGTATCATTCGGGGTATTATTCGGTTTGTTCATTTAAACGTTGCAGTAATATCACAATTATTCCCTACCCTACATCACTGTCACTAATCAGAGGCCAGATTCTACATTTAAGGCAAATCCTCCACAGATTTTAAATTTGCCACTTTTTCGTGACGTCATTTGGAAAAATCAAGTCGGAAAATGTAGCAAGTGTAAAATCTGTGTTGGATAAGTGGATAAAGGCATTTTTGGCTTTAAAAAGTGTGTGCAGATGGACTAAAGGGGTTTTCCCATGAAACGCATGTGGGACCCGCACCTATCTCTAGAAAGGGGCCCACTAAACCCCATTCTAGCTTTTTCTGCTGTCTCTGCCTCCCGGCCAATTGCTAGTTGTATGGTCAGGAGTTACGAAAACAGCATAGCTCGCTGAGCTACGCTATTTTCATAAGTCCCATAGTACAGAATGGCAGTTACGGAAGCAGCGTAGCATGTGAGCTACACTGTTTCCGTAACTACCATTCAGGTCTACTGGACATACGAAAATGCTGTTTACGAATTCATGGTCGGAATTCCCCTGCTTCTGCCGCAAAACACAGAGTGGCAGAACGGAGTTTAGGGGGCCCCGTTCTAGAGATAGGTACAGGCTCCAGAAGTGGGACCCGCATCTATCTGACATTTATGACATATCCTGTGGATATGTCATAAATGTCTCATGGGAAAACCCCTTTAACTGCAGTAAGATTAGTCACTTACCAATATACTGTTTGTAGCTGAAATGCCTCTGTATGCCAGTCTCACATGCAGTCACATGATTATGCTTCCAGTGTTTATCTCTGAGTAGTGTGATGTTCTGTACACTGAACACTTGGTTATCTCCCCTCACTCTTCCTGTAGAATATGATGTCATACATTATATGCCTCTTATTTCCACTGCTTCCTGCTCTCCCCACCTCTTCCTATCTCTGATTATGTATATACACTGATGCAGCTCTTTAACAGTTAGCCTTCTTCACTCTCCAGGAGAGAGAAGAAGACTAAAGCGTTAAAACAAAACTTTTAGTACCCTATCTACCCAGATAACGAGCACACTGGCTCCGTTATCTCTGGGTAGAAGACTACAAAGGGAGAAGGAGGTGCCAACACACGGGCAGAGAGATAAGTGCAGACTGCTTCATTGTGAGCAGCGCTGCACTTGTAACTTTAGTTTCATTAAAAAAAAAAAAACACGTTTCTTTTATGAAACTAAATCAAAGAGATGTCGGCACTTGTAAAGGGAGCCAACACATAGATTAGTGCCGAGCTACTTATGCTGAAGCAGCTTCTGCACGTGTTAAAACCCGATGCACGCTGCAAACGTCTATATACGTGCTACCTGCACGGGGAATCGGCAGTTAGAACGTATATAGCCGTATGGCAGTCGTGAATGGGGTTAAGGAAAACCTGGAGATGGGTTTCATCTGCAAATCCTCTTCTCCAGCACCACAATTCAACTTCTTCCTCCACTATCGTACTGCTGACAAAAACATAAAGGCTGTTGCATTATCTCGTTCTTTTGATCCAGATGATCAGGATCCTAAACCTCAACTTATCATTGAGCCTACTTGTATTTTGTCAGAGGAAACTGCAGAAGCTGTCAACAATCTCCTGGAAAGACTTTGTTTCCTCTCAGATTACGAAAGCAAATTCTTCATTGGAGTCATTTCTCCAAGTTCTCTGGAAATACAGGAGTCAGTAAAACATTCAATCTTATATCTCCTCCATACTGGTGGCCCTCTTTGTCCCGGGACATTAAAGATTTTGTCTCTGCATGCACAGTCTGCGCTCCAAAAGAAGTATCCCACCAACTGCCTGCTGGGTTGTATCATCCCTTACCAGTTCCAGATTCTCCTTGGACACATATAACTATGGACTTTATTATAGATCTACCTTCTTCTTATTGTACTGTGATTTGGGTTGTGGTTGACCGTTTCTCAAAGATGGTGGACTTCATTTCTCCTACAGGTCTTCCTTCGGCTAAACATCTGGCTGCTCTCTTCATCAAACACATTTTCCACTTGCACGGACTACCTAAACATATTGTATCTGACAGAAGAGTACAGTTTACGTCAAGATTCTGGAGAGCACTATGCATCTTATTAGAAGTGAAGTTGGACTTTACTTCAAGATTCTGGATAGCACTTTGTAGCTTATTAGAAGTCAATTTGGACGTTTCATCTGCTTATCACCCTCAATCCAATATTCAAGTGGAGCTGATCAACTAGGTATTAGAAAACTTTTTCAGAAACTTCATTTCTCCCCTGCAAGATGATTGGACTAATCTCCTTCCGTGAGCAGAATTTGTCTATAATAATTATACTGGGGAATCTACACAATCTTCTCCTTTCTTTCTGGTCTATTGCCAACATCCGAAAGTTGCTCTACAGTCCCAACGTTATCTGATGTCCCAGCAGCTAATCTGTCCCATGCTGACTTCCTGCGCACTTAAAAGTACATGAAGGAGGCTATTGTCAAAACTGTAAGTTGCTTACTAGAAATCCATTGGGGTCTCCCCGCGCAGGTTCAAGTCCTGCCGACTACATTTTGACTTTTCTCTCTCCATGAAGCAATAAGAACAATGTAATAAGCTTGGGGTAGGTAACAAAAATGTGGAGTTTATTTACACTTTGCAGTCATATCGCACATCAGTCACTAATCAGAAGCCGCATCCTACATTTGAGTCCCTGACCCTGAACTAATTTTCCCAAAAGACGTAAAAAAAAGTGGAAAGTGTAAAATCTGTGGTGTATAAATGACTTTTTGGTCTTTAATAAAAATTGTGTGCAGATGGTTTAACTGCAGTTAAGATTAGTCACTTACCAATATACTGTCAGTAGCTGAAATGCCTCTATATGCCAGTCTCACATGCAGTCACATGACCATGCTTCTGGTGTTTATCTTATAGCGTGATGTTCTGTACCCTGATACTTGGTTATCTCCCCTCTCCCTCACTGTAGAATATGATTTTGATATACTTGCTCTCACAGGTAGATCAATTATCAAATTATATATATATATATATATATATATATATATATATATATATATATATATATACCAGTAGAAAAACGGCAGCACTCTGTTTCCACGTATAAATTCAAGTAATGAAGGGTGCCAGCTGATAGTCCCGATCCAAAGACCATACGCATATCCAAGAAGAAAATTCAGCAGCACTCCGATGATCAAGGTGAAAAAGTGAAATTTATTGTGCCAACATGACAATACAACGTTTCCGTCCCACCTTGAGAAAGGTCCCAAGGTGGGACGGAATCGTTGCATTGTCATGTTGGCACAATAAATTTCACTTTTTCACCTTGATCATCGGAGTGCTGCTGAATTTTCTTCTTGGATATATATATATATATCAGTATATATTTCAATATACAGCCGGGGATGAACCCACACACACACACACACACACACACACACACTGTATGGTGTATTGTGCAGATCCTGCAAAACCATGAGTTTCAGGTTTTTTTATAACTTAAATTTATAACTTCCTGCTTTCAGTTAAAAATAAACATCAACCAATCAGATAGTTACAACAGTAGTGTCATGTCCATGCCCGCGGGCCGTCAGGCTCACTCACCTCCTGACGGCCACAGCCATGGGTCTGCGAGCGCTGGCCCCAGTCTCCTCCTCAGGAGACGCCAGCGTTCACTTTCGCTCACCTCGGACGGGTCCCGTAGGGTGCGCGCGCATGCTCTTGCATGCTCTTAAAGGGGAAGCGCACGCACCAGACTTTAATGTAAAATTAGCCCATGAGTACCCTGGACTATAAGAATGGCCCAGCCCCTTCCTTCCATGCCTGAGCATTGTTGTCGTACCCAAAGTTTGTCTATGCAAATGGTCTCCTAGTGTTTTCCAGTTCCCAGTGTTCCCCGTACCTGTATCCTGTATCCTGTGATATCCTGGTTAAGTGCCCTGCTGAGCTGTAGTTGTGCTGTGCCGCATAACACGCCTGTCCTGCTACACCACGCCTAAAGTCTGCCTGCTGCCTAGTCCCAGCTGAGCCTGCCTTGCTACTGTCCGAGCTGCCACAGTTACCCTATACGAATTATAGACTGTTACCTGCGCCCTATTGGCCAGCTGCCATACTGTCAAGGCGGTATGGCCCAGTGGGTCCACGAACCCAATGTGAAAGTACGCTCAGGCCAGGCTGAGCCTCGTCGATCCAAGACCAAGATGACGTCACAAGCTGCCTTTCCTCCTACTACACCTCCTGGCAGTGTTGATCCTCGTTTTTCTTTGCCACTTCTTGACCGCTATGATGGAGACGCAGGTACCTGTCGTGGATTCTTGAACCAGTGCCAGATCCACTTCAGTCTGTATGCAAGTGCATTTTCGTCTGACGGCGCAAGGGTTGCTTTCATCATCTCTCTCCTCACTGGCAAGGCCCTTGCATGGGCGAATCCTATCTGGGAGAGACAAGGACCAGAGACCCGTGACTTCCAGGACTTCCTCCGGACTTTTCGCATGGTGTTTGAGGAGCCTGGACGGGTCCCTTCTGTAGCAGTTTCCTTGCTAAACCTACGCCAAGGAAACACCTCCGTGGGCGAGTACGCCATCCGCTTCCGCACCCTGGCGGGAGAACTGTTGTGGAACAATGAGGCCCTGGTGGCTACATTCTGGCAGGGACTGTCTCCTAAGATTAAGGATGAACTTGCCGCCCGAGATCTACCGTCCACCCTGGATGACCTCATCCTTCTGTCTGCCCGAATTGATATGAGGATCCGACAATGGCTCCAAGAAGCTTTTCGAGATGGAGGCCTCCCAATCCGGCCCCACCCTTGCAGCAACCTTTGCTGTCCTCAGATGCCGATCCTCCTAAGGAGTCTGTGAGGATGGACCAGGAGAAACAACGCAAACGCACTTCGGGACTCTGTCTATATTGCGGCCTCGGAGGCCATCTTGTGCATCTGTGTCCCCAAAAGCCCCAAAGCATAGGGTTGGTAGGGGAGGCGACCTTGGGTAAAAGAGAACTTGGAGCGGGGCTTCATACGGAAGTCTTCATCCCCGGCAGGAGCAGGGTTCTTCTTCGTCAAGAAAAAGGATGGTTCTCTGCGTAGCCGGGGATTCTGCTCCTGGAGCGCTCCGCTTGATGTCTCTGTCCATATATGGACAGTGACATCAGGGGAAACTCCTGAAGCGGAATCCCTGTCCACAGCGTTGCCGACTCTGTGACCGTGACCAGGGATTCCACTCCAGGAGAAGCCAATGACGTCACTATCCATAAATGGACACAGACGACAGGAGATTCTCCTGGAGTGGAATCCCCGGTCACAGTGTCGGCAACGCTGTGGGCGGGGATTACGCTTCAGGAGTTGCCCCTAATGTCACTGTCTATATATGGACAGAGACATCAAGCAGAGTGCTCCAGGGAGCTGCAGTGGCGCTATGTACAGGAAGGGGGGGTTGCTATCTACAAGGGGGCTGTGGGCTGTTGCACTACCAACAGGGGGGCTGTGGGCTGTGTGGCACTACCAACAAGGGGGCTGTGGGCTGTGTGGCACTACCTACCAGGATGCTGTGTGGCGCTACCTACCAGGGGGCTGTATGGTGCTACCTACCAGGACGCTGTCTGGCGCTACCTACCAGGACGCTGTGTGGCGCTACCTAGCAGGACGCTGTGTGGCGCTACCTAGCAGGACGCTGTGTGGCGCTACCTAGCAGGAAGCTGTGTGGCGCTACCTACCAGGACGCTGTGTGGCGCTTCCTACAGGGGGCTCTGTGGCGCTACGTACAGGGGGCTGTGTGGCGCTATCTACAAGGGGGCTGTGTGGCGCTATCTACAAGGGGGCTGTGTGGCGCTACTTACAAGGGGCTGTGTAGCCCTATCTACAGGGAGAATCTGTGAGTGGCGGGCTGATGGTCATTTTACTGTGAGTGGGGGACCAGATTAATACGCTAAAAGGCGTGAAATGTTTGCAGACCATTATTTACAGTCGGACAGACTTTAGGAGAGGGGCTAACGGTAATGAACTTTGATAGCAGCGGCCAGTGAGGGATAAGTAAAGTTCAATAGGTGAAATGCTGGTGACAGGTTCCCTTTAACCTCTATGCGCACCACAATGCAATAGCCCAACCTGGTGCGGGGGGTGAATTATGGAGTGGGCTCATCTGCTCTATACACTGCTGGTGTCAGCTGTGTATCACAGCTGACAACCTGGACTAATGGCGTGAAACAGCGAAACAGAGAAAAAGTTCCTTGCCCTTCAACCCCTTAGATGCCGTGGTCAATAGCGACCGTGGCATCTAAGCTGTTCGAAAGAGGGGGATGGACCCTCCGACAGCCCATCGCCTCCCAATGCGATTGCGGGGAGACGATTGTTGTTTTGGCAGCTCAGGGGCCTAATGAAGGTTCCCCAGGTCTGCCTTCACTCTGCCTCTGTTAACCCCTTCAGGACTGAGCATGTTTTGGCCTTGAGGACGAAGCTGATTTTTTTCAAATCTGACATGTCTCCCTTTATGTGGAAATAACTTTGGAATGCTTTAATGTATCCAAGTGATTCTGAGATTGTTTTCTCGTGACATATTGTTCTTTATGTTAGTAAAAAAATTTGGGCGATGAATTCAATATTTATGTGTGAAAAACACCAAAATTTAGAGAAAATTTTCAAAAATTAGCATTTTTCTAAATTTCAATGTATCTGCTTGTAAGACAGATAGTAATGCCACACAAAATAGTTACTATTTCATATATCCCATATGTCTACTTTATGTTTGGTCTCCAAAAGTGACCCCATTTGCAAAACGACACCACTTAAAGGGAAGGTGTCATGAAATGATTATTTTTTTTTATCATATTGCTTTTAATATGATAATAACATACATTTTATTTATTTATATTCTTGTGTTCTACTTTATACTTTGTTCTACTTTTTACTTCTCTATGGGGGCTGCCATTTTTTTTTCATCTCTGTATGTGTCGATTAACGACACATACAGAGATGGAATATGGCACATACAACCCCATAGAGAATGCAAACGGGAGCCGTTCCATTCACTGCAGGGTACGCCGTCTGTGTGGGAACGGCACATGCGCCACTCCCACACAGACCAAAACGAAGCTCGTTCACAGAGCCAAATCCGGCGCCATTTTCTTGTGGACCCGAAGCCGCTGCCGGACAGTAAGATGCCGACTTCTGGCCGCTGCTTCCGTCCATATGTTCAAGGAAGCGAAGGCGCAAGGAATAGGAGCGGAGGCGGCAGGAGCAGGTAATTTATGTTTGTGTATGTGATGTGTGTATTATGTTCGTGTTATACTGTCTGCTGATCACTGTATCTAATCCTCCTACACTGTGCAGTCGCTCAGAAAATGGCGGCACACAGTGTAGGAGGTTCGAAGATTCAAACCCCTCCTTCTCTTGGCACTAGCCAGAAGAAGGGAGGGGGGATTGTGTGAGGACACTAGAGAGTGTGTCTACCCCAAATTTGCAGCATAAAGCAATGAGGTTGCTTTACCACATTGACCATGCTGCAATTTTGGGAACTGCTCCCTCTAGTGGCCAGCACATGGAAATGTTATAAATTAGAATCTAATTTATAATATTTCCTGACTTGTGAAAAAATTAAAACAAATGTGTAATCACTCAAATAATAATTGTTTAACTAAAAAAAATAAAAAAAAATTCTAGCGACACATTCCCTTTAAGGAATCTATCTAAGGGTATAGTGAGCATTTAGACCCCACAGGTCTCTTTCAGAATTTATTAGATTTAGGCCGTGAAAATTAATATCAACATTATTTCCACTAAAAAGTAGAATTTTTTCATTTTCACAAAGAATAAAGGAGGAAAAAGCACTCCAATATTTGTAAAGCAATTTCTCCCGAGTACGGCAATACCCCATATATGGTCATAACTGTTTTTTTTATTAGAAATGTATTAACCTTTCCGGACTGATCCATTTTTTTATTTTTCGTTTTTTCCTCCCCGCTTTCCAAGAGCCACAACTTTTTTATTTTTCCGTCAATAGAACGGTGTGAGGGCTTATTTCTTGCGGGAGGAGTTGTAGTTTCTATTGACACCATTTAAAGTACCATTTAATCTATTGGGAAACGGAAAATTGAATCCTTTGCAGGCAGAAATGGGGAAAAAACTGTGATTCCTCAATTGTTTTTTGGGTTTTGTTTTTAATGCTTTCACTGTGCAGTAAAAATGTAAACTTAAATTTTTCTGTGACTCAATACGATTACGGTGATACCAAATTTTTTTAGTATTTTTTTTTTATATTTTACTACTTTTACAAAGTAAAAACTATATGTTAAAAAAAAATTGTTTTGTTTCACCACATTCTGAGAGCCATAACATTTTTTTATTTTCTGGCTGATTGAGAGGTGTGAGGGCTTATTTTTTGACGAGCTGTAGTTTTTATTGGTACCATTTTTTGGTACATACAACTTTTTGAGCACTTTTTTATAAAAAAATTTTTTTAGAGCTAAGGTGACCAAAACACAGTGATTTTGGTGTTTTCAATTGTTTCTTTTCTACGGCATTCACTGTGTGAGTTAAATAATGGTATATTGTAATAGTTCGGACTTTTACTGACACAGCGATACCAATTTTGTGTATTTTTTTTACATTACTTTAGAGAAAAAATGGGAAAAGGGTTGTTTTTTGGACTTTAAATATTTATTTTTTTTCACCAATAATAACTTTATAACTTTTTTTTTTTTACACATTTCATTATTCCCCCTAGGGGACTTGAACCAGCGGTCATTAGATCACTGGTACAAGTCATTTGTAATTTTTACAGGCACCTGTAACAGCGTGATCGCTGTTCCTCTCCGTTAATCCCAGGTGTCAGCTGTAATACACAGATGACACCACAGCATATGGCACAGATTCAGCGCGTGAGCCCGCTTTATACAGCCACCCCCCACACCATGACATGATAATAAGTCGTGGTGCGCGAAGGGGTTAATGTGCAGCGGATGGTGCAGAGTGAAAATTTATATTTTCCACTGATATGCCATTTTAGTGCACAATATGTTGTGCACAGATTGTGCCACTGAAGACACGCACCTCATAAAATATTAAGCGGGTTCTCCCAGGTATGGCCATTTGGCTTTTGGAGTGCAGATTTTGCTTGGTAGTTGTTCTGTTTGGAGTTTTACCGGTATTTCAGTTTAAAAATGTGGGGGTATATGTAATCTGTGCGGAGTACATCAGTGTATATGTAATCTGTGCGGAGTACATCAGGGTATATTTAATCTGTGCGGGATACATCAGGGTATATGTCAAATGTGAGGAGTACATCAGGGTATATGTAATCTGTAAGGAGTACATCAGGGTATATGTAAGCTGTGCGGAGTACATCAGGGTATATGTAATATGTGAGGAGTACATCAGGGTATATGTAATCTGTGAGGAGTACATCAGGATATATGTAATATGTGAGGAGTACATCAGGATATATGTAATATGTGAGGAGTACATCAGGGTATATGTAATCTGTGAGGAGTACATCAGGGTATATGTAATATGTGAGGAGTACATCAGGGTATATGTAATATGTGCGGAGTACATCAGGGTATATGTAATCTATGAGGAGCACATCAGGGTATATGTAATCTGTGCGGAGTACATCAGGGTATATGTAATATGTGAGGAGTACATCAGGGTATATGTAATATGTGAGGAGTACATCAGGGTATATGTAATATGTGAGAAGTATATCAGGTTATATGTAATCTGTGCGGAGTACATCAGGGTATATGTAATCTGTGAGGAGTACATCAGGGTATATGTAATATGTGAGGAGTACATCAGGGTATATGTAATCTGTGAGGAGTACATCAGGGTATATGTAATATGTGAGGAGTACATCAGGGTATATGTAATATGTGAGGAGTACATCAGGGTATATGTAATCTGTGAGGAGTACATCAGGGTATATGTAATCTGTGAGGAGTACATCAGGGTATATGTAATCTGTGAGGAGTACATCAGGGTATATGTAATATGTGAGGAGTACATCAGGGTATATGTAATCTGTGAGGAGTACATCAGGGTATATGTAATATGTGAGGGGTACATCAGGGTATATGTAATATGTGAGGAGTACATCAGGGTATATGTAATATGTGAGGAGTACATCAGGGTATATGTAATATGTGAGGAGTACATCAGGGTATATGTAATCTGTGCGGAGTACATCAGGATATATGTAATCTGTGCGGAGTACATCAGGGTATATGTAATCTGTGAGGAGTATATCAGGGTATATGTAATATGTGAGGAGTACATCAGGGTATATGTAATATGTGAGGAGTACATCAGGGTATATGTAATATGTGAGGAGTACATCAGGATATATGTAAAATGTGAGGAGTACATCAGGGTATATGTAATATGTGAGGAGTACATCAGGGTATATGTAATATGTGAGAAGTACATCAGTGTATATGTAATATGTGGGGAGTACATCAGGGTATATGTAAGCTGTCCGGAATACATCAGGGCATAATAAGAGGGTATAATAATGGGGTAAATAATAATTCATAGATATGTGGCCAGTGTCGCACTGATAAATGGTGCCCAATCTTATCCGCTTTTGGAACACACTGCACATTTTGCATCACTATATTCTGAGAGCCATAACTTCTTTATTTTTTCTCCACCAGGCTTATATATTGCGGGACAATCTGTAGTATTCATTGGTGCCATTTTGGGGTACATGCCATTTTTGATCACTTTTTATTCCATTTTTTGCAAGCAAGGTGACCAAAAACCATTAATTCTGACAATGTTTTTTATTCTTTTTTTTTTATGGCGCTCACCGTGGGCTATAAATGACAATTTTACTATATTCTGCGGGTCGATATGATTACGGCAATACCATATGTACATTATTTTTTTTATGTTTTACAGCGTTTGCACAATAAAATCACTTTTTTTTTAAAATAAAATAATTTATTTTTTGTGTCACCATATTCCGAGAACCATAACTTTTTCATTTTTAGTCAAAAAAGCTGTGTAAGGGCTTGTTTTTTTGTGGAACGGGTTGTAGTTTGTATTGGTACTATTTTGGGGTGCATGTGACTTTTTGATCACTTTTTATTCTATATTTTGTGAGGGTGGTGACAAAAAAAAATAGTGATTCTGGCTGTAATGACAGGGATAGGGAAACAGACAAGTGAGCCCTAATCTACCCGCCACTCAGTCCCTGCCTACTTGCAACGACCCGCCCTAGGTGACGGGGTACAACTGGGCGACGGTCCCTACACTCAGTAAGTGCACGACAGACAACCAGACAAGGAAACACAGAACAAAGGGAAACGGGGCAGTTGCCCACGGCAACACCGTGAGCAACAAGAGTAGTAAACGAGCCGAGTAAAACCGGGAGAGTACGAGGTGCCAAACGCAGAGCAGGGGAGTAGTGAACAAGCAGAGTCAAACCAGGAGTGTACGAGGTACCAAACGCAGAGCAGAAGAGTAGTCAGTAAGCCAGGGTCAATACGAAGCAGGGACAAGTAGTTCAAGAAGCTTCAGCAGGGCCAGGAAACCAACAGAGAAGAATCACAAGCAAGGAGGAACAGGAAAGGCAGGTATAAATAGACAGAGGGCAGGAGCTAGCTCCGTCTGGCCAGGCTGTGATAGGCTCTCCCCACTCCTAAGCCTGCCATCCTGAGTGGTGGAAGATGGAGTCAGTCTCACAGACATAGAAGCAGGTGCAGACTGATTACCTATGGGCGTGGATACAGAAGCTGTGCCTGGCAGATCCTTAACAAGGGCATTGTTTTTTTACTTATATATTTTGTGGTGTTCACCATGCGGGAAAAATAATATTATAGTTTTATAGTTTGGGTCGTTACGAACGCAGCAATACCAAATATGTGTACTTTTTTTTAACGTGTTCATCTTTTTTCCTGTAATAAAATACTTTTTTGTTTTTTTAAAGTATAACTTATTTTTACACTTATTTCTAAAACATTTTTATTACCTTTTTTTACTTTATTTTTGTCCCACTAGGGGACTTGAACACTTGCAGCACTGATCGCTGCTAGAATACATTACACTACCCCTGATGTGTAATGTATTCTAACTGTTATTGTAACGTGACATTCACTCTGACAGGAAGCCTATGAGGACCTCATAGGTTTCTGTACATGGCAGCCCGGAGGCCATTGTCTGGCTTCCAGTTGCCATGGCTAACATCGATTTCATATGGGGGACTGCCGATCTGCTCTAAACTCCTTAAATGCGGCGATCGCAATCGACCGCCGCATCTAAGGAGTTAATTGCCGAAATCAGTGGTGATGGGCCATTGATCGCCAACAGGGAATGCATGGCAGATGCCCTGCACAGTTAACCTCCGCTGCGGTGTAGCGCCGCGCGGCGGTTAACTGGCAAAGTCTAGATGTAACTGCACGTTAAGGGGCACGAAGTTACTGCTCACCTTGACGTGCAGTTACGTCAATGTGCGGGAAGGGGTTAAGCTCTGCCTGTGGCAGAGCTTAACAGAAGACTGTAAAAATGACTATATACACTGCACTACATTAGTATTGCTCTGTATTGAAACAATGAACCAGCGATCTAACGATCGCTGGTTCCAAACACCTAAGAGGACTAATAAAAAGTGTAAAAAAAAGTTTCATAAAGTCTTCAGTATTAAAAAAAATATATATACACTACCGATCAAAAGTTTTAGAACACCTCAATTTTTCCAGTTTTATTGATATTTACACATTGATATTTACACATGTTTAAAATGTACTTTGAAATGAGAGAATAGAAGAAATAATCAATTTAAGATGAATAAAAAGAATCTATTAACTTTGTTTCAACAAATTAAATCTAGATTTTTGACTCTTCAGAGTTGCCACCTCTAGCTGATATAACAGCTCTACACAATTGAGGAATTATTTCTCCAATTTACATGGTGCATCAAAATGCTGTGGTAGCCCTTTTAGTCCAGTGTGCCAGTAACCCTGTGCAAGTTGCCAACTCTAGATCCAACAAAAGAGCCCCAGACCATCACGCTTCCTCCTCCATGTTTGACAGTTGGTGTCACACACTGAGGAAATATACTTTCAAGTACTCGACGACGTACAAAAACCCTGCGTGATGTACCAAAGATGTCATATTTAGATTCCTCAGTCCATAAGACCTTCTTCCACTCTTCAGTAGTCCACTGGAGATGCTGATGAATTCCTGATGTGCGCACCCTACGGGACACAGCAGAACGGAGCGGAAGTGAGCTCTGGCGTCTCCTAGGAAGGAGATGGGGACCAGCGTTCAAGGATCCATGGCTTCGGGAGGTGAGTAAACCCCGACGGCCCGTGGCCATGGTACGCTACAGTATCCCCCCTCTTACGCCCCCTCTTCTTGGGGCCAGAGCGAGAAAGGAATTTTTTAAAAAGGGCAGGAGCACTGAGGTTCTCTTCTGGCTCCCAGGACCTCTCCTCAAGACCAAACCCTCTCCAGTCCACCAAATAGAAAGTCCTTCCTCCTACCCTTTTGCGGTCCAGGATCTCCCTCACTTCGAATATATCAGAAGAACCGCTGGGAGCAACTGTGGAACTAGAAGTCTTGCTGTAGCGGTTCAGAACCACGGGTTTCAGGAGGGACACATGAAAGGAGTTGGGGATTCTGAGGGTAGGAGGCAGCCGCAGCTTATAGGAGACAGGGTTTATCTGTTGCAGAATCTCGAAAGGACCGAGGAACCTGGGAGCAAACTTGTATAAAGGCACCTTCAAACGAATGTTGCGGGAGGACAGCCAGACTTTGGTACCCGGAAGATACTGATGCGGCTCTCTTCTCCTTGTATCTGCTTTTCGCTTAATGCGATCGACTGCCAGCAAAATCGAGGACCGGGTCGGTTGCCAGATTTGCAGAAAGTCCCCATATGCAGAGTCAGCAGTGGGTACTTGAGATGTGGTCGACACTGGAAGAGGAACTCTAGGATGTTAACTGTACACAATGTGAAATGGAGTGGATGTGGTGGACTCACTTGAGTGGTTGTTGTATGAGAACTAGGCCCATGGAAGAAGCTGTGTTATCGTGCTGTGCTGTGAGGAGATGAAGTGGCGGAGAAAATTCTTCACGATCTGGTTGATCCTCTCAACTTGCCCATTGGACTTGGGGTGATAGGCTGAGGAAAAGTCCAATCTCACATCCAGGAGTTTACAGAGGGCTCTCCAGAACTTTGAAGTAAACTGAACCCCCGGTCGGACACAATGTGAAGAGGCAAGCCATGCAAGCGGATGATGTGTTGAATGAAGAGACTCGCCAGTCGAGGAGCAGAAGGTAGGCCGGTCAGCGGGATAAAATGTGCCATCTTAGAGAACCGGTCCACAACCACCCAGACAGTGTTGCATCCTGCTGAGGGAGGAAGGTCTGTGACAAAGTCCATCGCAATGTGCTGCCAGTGGGCATTGGATACAGGCAGGGGTTGAAGCAGGCCGGCAGGCTTGGAGTGAGTAACTTTGTTAGAATGAAAAACACCGTGCAAGAAGAGACAAAGTCCAGAACATCTTTAGGTAGCGTGGGTCACCAGAAGTGACGAGCAATAAGGTCTCGAGTTTTACAGACACCAGGGTGCCCAGCTAGTTTAGAACTGTGTCCCCAGCAGAGAATTCTGCTCCTGTCTGCCAACCAAACAAAAGTCCTCCCCGGAGGGATGTCTCTAACCTGCAGAGGATTAGCAGTGACAATGCAGGACGGGTCTATGATAGTTTGAAGGGACTACATCGTGTCTTCCGTCTCAAACGATCAGGACAGGGCATCGGCCCTCACATTCTTGTCTGCGGAACGGTAGTGGAGCACAAACTGGAAACGGGTGAAGAACAGCGACCACCTGGCTTGACGGGGATTCATTCGTTGAGCAGACTGAAGGTAGGTAAGGTTCTTGTGGTTGGTGAAGATCAGGATGGGGCGAGCTGCGCCCTCCAGCAGATGTCTCCACTCCTCCAGAGCCAATTTGATGGCCAGTAGCTCCCAATCTCCAATAGAGTAATTGCGCTCAGCAGAAGAAAAAAGTCTAGAATAGTAGCCACATACTACTGCCTTTCCTTTGGAGCTGCTCTGGAACATAAGTGCACCAGCACCAACAGAGGAAGTGTCCAATTCCAGCGAGAACTTCCGATATACGTCAGGATGATCAAAGCTGAAGTGAAGGCTTTCTTGAAGCTAATAAATGCGGACTCTGCCTCTGGAGTCCACACTTTGGCATTCACACCCTTCTTGGTAAGGGTAGAGATGGGAGCCGTCAGAGATGAGAAGTTAGGAATAAACTGCCGGTAGAAATTGGCGATTCCCAGGAACCGCTGTATGGCCCTTAAGCCTTGATGACGTGGCCACTCCAGGATCCATCTTGAGACCTTGATCCGAGATGATGTAGCCCAGGAAGGGCAGAGAACTCTTCTCAAGGACGCACTTCTCCAGCTTGGCATATAAACGATTCTCCCTTAATCGCAGTAGAACTTGACGGACATGCCTCCGATGAGTCGTCGGATCTGGGGAGAAAATCAAAATATCATCGAGATAAACAACAAAACAGACATAGAGGAGATCTCAGAAGATATCATTAACGAACTCCTGAAACACTGCGGGAGCGTTTAACAGTCCAAAGGGCATCACTAGGTATTCGTAGTTACCATCCCGGCTGTTAAATGCCATCTTCCATTCGTCACCCCGGCGAATCCGGACTAGATTATAAGCCCCCCGCAGGTCTAGCTTAGAAATAATTTGGGGTCCTTGTATGCGATCAAACAGCTCGGATATAAGTGGCAACGGGTATTTGTTCTTGACCATGATCTGGTTGAGACCACGGTAGACAATGCAAGGTCGAAGGGATCCGTTATTCTTTTTAACGAAGAAGAATCCAGCCCCGGCCGGGGAGGGAGACTTCCGTATGAAACCCCTCTCCAGATTCTCCTTGATATAGGCCGACATGGATAGAGACTCTGGCAAGGAGAGAGGGTATACTCGACCACGGGGGAGAGAGGCATTAGGAACCAGTTCAATGGGGCAGTCATAAGTCCGATGTGGAGGCAGCGTCTCCCTTTTGCTGAAAACATCTGCAAACTGGGTGGGCAGTCCCATCAAAGACTGAGGCAGAGGAGGCTTGACAGGATGGATCTGCAACAGACAACGACCAAGGCACTTGGAGCCCCATTGGGGAACCTCTCCAGAATTTCAGTCCAGGACTGGGGCATGTAGTCAAAGCCAAGGCAGGCCCAGCAGAACAGGATTGATGGCCTTGGGCAAAACAAGGAAAGAAATCAGTTGAAAATGAAGGACTCCAACCTGGAGCTTCAACGGCTTGGTTTTAGAAACGATGTGATCAGGCAGAGGCAGTCCATTAACTGAGGCAACAGCCAAAGATGTCTCTAGGGGAACTGTTGGGCAACTGAAGATGATCCACTAGCGCCTTTTGAATGAAGTTTTCCGCAGAATCAGAGTCAAGATTAGAGATGAGCGAACCGGGACAACCGAACCCGGTTTCGGTCCGAACTTCCGGAAAAGTTCGGTTCGCAGCAAATCCGAACTTCACCGGGTTCGGCCGAACCTGTTTTGACCGAACCCAGTCAAAAATATTATACAAATCGGCAGCCACTTATCTCTATCAATCACTGATAGAGAAAAGAGGCTGCTGATTAAAAATAAAATAAAAAGCATTTCATACGTACCTGGTCGTTGTCTTGCGGACGAGTCAATCTTCTTCCTCCAGTCCGACTTTCTTTTCTGACGCGGCAGCCTGTGATTGGCTGCAGAGGCCTCTGCAGCCTGTGATTGGCTGCAGAGGCCTCTGCAGCCCGTAATTGGCTGCAGCGCTCACATGGGCTGCATCGTCATCAAGGAATGTCGGGCCAGATGTCGCGAGGGACGCGTCACCAAGGCAACGGCCAGGAGACCGGACTGGAGGAAGCAGGGAGTTCCCGGTAAGTATGAACGTCTTTTTTTTTTTACAGGTACTCTATATTGTGATCGGTAGTCACTGTCAAGGGGGCTGAAACAGTTACTGCCGATCAGTTAACTCTTTCAGCACCCTGAAGAGTGACTATTTACTGACGTCGCCTAGCAACGCTGCCGTAATGACGGGTGCACACATGTACGGGGCCTCATGCACACGACCGTAAAAACACCCGTTATTAAGGGTCGTAATTACGACCCGAAATAGCGGGCCCATAGACTTCTGTTAGCCACGGGTACCTTCCCGTTTTCTCTCGGGAAGGTGCCCGTGCCGTTAAAAAGATAGAACATGTTCTATTATTTTATTTTACGGGCCGTGCTCGTAATTACGACTCGTAATTAAGAGCACGGGCAGCCGGCCGCTTTTACGAGCCGTGCTGTCATTATAAGGGTATGTTCACACGACAGCGTCCGTTACGGCTGAAATTACGGGGATGTTTCCGCCTGAAAACATCCCCGTAATTTCAGCCGTTACGGCATGTGCAGACGCTTGAACGCCGCGTCCATTACGGACATAATTGGCGCTGCTATTCATTGGAGTCAATGAATAACGGCTCCAATTACGGCCAAAGAAGTGATAGGTCACTTCTTTGACGCGGGCGTCTATTTACGCGCCGTCATTTGACAGCGGCGCGTAAATTACGCCTAGTGTGAAAAGACAAACGTCTGCCCATTGCTTTCAATGGGCAGATGTTTGTCAGCGCTATCGAGGCGCTATTTTCGGGCGTAATTCGGGGCAAAAACGCCCGAATTACGTCCGTAATTAGTGCGTGTGAACATACCCTGTGTTCACACGCACTAATTACGGACGTAATTCGGGCGTTTTTGCCCCGAATTACGCCCGAAAATAGCGCCTCGATAGCGCTGACAAACATCTGCCCATTGAAAGCAATGGGCAGACGTTTGTCTGTTCACACGAGGCGTATATTTACGCGCCGCTGTCAAATGACGGCGCGTAAATAGACGCCCGCGTCAAAGAAGTGACCTGTCACTTCTTTGGCCGTAATTGGAGCCGTTATTCATTGACTCCAATGAATAGCAGCGCCAATTACGTCCGTAATGGACGCGGCGTTCAAGCGCCTGCACATGCCGTTACGGCTGAAATTACGGGGATGTTTTCAGGCGGAAACATCCCCGTAATTTCAGCCGTTACGGACGCTGTCGTGTGAACATACCCTAATTATAGCAGCACGGCCCGTAAAATAGAATAGAACATGTTCTATTTTTTTAACGGCACGGGCACCTTCCCGTGAGAAAACGGGAAGGTACCCGTGGGTAACAGAAGTCTATGAGCCCGTTATTGCGGGTCGTAATTACGACCCGCAATAACGGGTGTTTTTACGGTCATGTGCATAATGGGAGCACGGCTTGGAAAAACGACCGGCTGCCTGTGGCCGGCCGTGCTCATCTCCTGAAATACTCTGTGCTGCCTTAAACTCTGTGGACAGGTCAGGATCCGGCTTCTTTTAAATGCTGCTAGGGAACCCGCTCGATCCACTATATAAGGCTGCGCTACAATGCAGCATTTAAAAGAAACAGGATCCTGACCTGTCCACAGAGTTTAAGGCAGCACAGAGTATTTCAGGAGATGAGCGTGCAGATTCAGTGCTGCTGTGAACTCTGCTCTTACCATTACGTAGCTCTCAGTCTGTTACCTCTCCTCCACTACTGTCCTCAATAACACCTTCATGATTGGCAAGTCACCACGTAACGGTAAGAGCAGAGTTCACAGCAGCAGAGTATTTCAGGAGATGAGCGTGCGGATCTTGTGCGCGGTAGTGACTTGCCAATCATGTGAAGGTGTTCTTAAAGACAGGAGTGGAGGAGAGGTAACAGACTGAGAGCTACGTAATGGTAAGAGCAGAGTTCACAGCAGCACAGAATATTTCAGGAGAGGAGCGTGCAGATTCTGTGCTGTTGTGAACTCTGCTCTTACCATTACGTAGCTCAGTCTGTTACCTCTCCTCCACTCCTGTCCTCAATAACACCTTCACATGATTGGCAAGTCACCAACGCGCACAAGATCCACACGCTCATCTCCTGAAATACTCTGTGCTGCTGTGAACTCTGCTCTTACCATTACGTGGTGACTTGCCAATCATGTGAAGGTGTTCTTGAGGACAGGAGTGGAGGAGAGGTAACAGACTGAGAGCTACGTAATGGTAAGAGCCCACGTCGTTTTTTATTTTTTAATTTAACAATAGACGTTGGGTCCCCCACATTGTTAATAACCAGCCATATACAAGGCCGCAGCAGTCTGGCATTACATGGGTGGGAAGGGCCACTGGTTTTGTCCATTCCCAGGCTAATAACACTGTGTTGTATGTGGCTGGTTATGATAAATTGGGTGGAACCCCATGTCTTTTTAAAAAAAATTAAAAATAAATAATTTAAAAAAATGACGTGGGGTCCCCCCCACTTTTATAACCAGCCAGATACAACACAGCAGCAGCAGCCTAGCATTACAAGGGTGGGAAGGGTGGGAAGGTCCACTGTTTTTGGCCCTTCCCAGCCTCATAATACCAGCCTGCGGCTGACCCAGAGCCCGACCATCACAACAGATGGTCAGGTACTGGATCGTACCTGGCTCTTCCCGGCACCCCTGGTGGTGGTGGGTACCGGGGTAATAATGGTGGTTAGTGTTAGCCTCTGTACCGGCTAACACTAAGCCTCGCCTTAGTAATGGATGTTGTCACTCAGACAGCGGCCATTACTAAAGTGGTAGTAATAAAATTTGAAAAGAAAAAGATATAGATAAAATATTTCATTGAAATAAAGCACCCCCAACACAACCCTCATTAACCATTTTATTGTAGGAAAAAAAACCGTCATCGAAGTAGTCCTCGAAACCGACGTAGTCCAAACACCAAACCTGTAAAAAAAAAAAAATGAAATAAAACATGTCGTAGGCTTAGATTCAGTTTAATGTGTGATACTGACTGTTATACCATGTATAGAAGCCTGTCGCGAAGTTGACTTAGATACAGGGCGCCAGCAGACAGTATCATACATGGCCATACAGACATATATACAAACAAACATACATATATATATATACACAAGCATGCACATATATACATGCAAACATACACACATGCAAACTATCATACATACATACGAAAACATACATACATGCAAAGATACATACAAGCATGCACAAATATACATGCAAACATAATTACATACATGCAAAAATAAAAACATGCAAACATACATACATGCAAATATACATACAAACATGCACATATATACATACATTCATGCAAACATACATTCATGCAAACATACATTCAAACATACATGCACATATATACATACATGACAACATACATACATACATACATGCCAAAAAAAAATAATAATACGTTCATACTTACTTTCCTCCTGTCTGGCCTCCAGCGATGACGTCTCATCCATGTCGCCACTGCAGAGGCGGTCACGTGGGATGAAGCGTCATCCTGACGTGCGTGACCGCCACTACAGCCTGTGATTGGCTGCAGCGGCGAAAGGGATGAAACGTCATCGCTGGAGGCCGGACAGGACGAAAGGAAGTACGAACGTATAATTTTTATTTTTTTACTACATTTAAATTGTATTTTCCGCGCGCCAAGCATGTACTGTCAAGGTTACTGAAAGAGTTAGTGCAGCCCATTAACTATCAGCACCCTGGACAGTAGCATGCTCGGCGAACGGAAGTGACAGGTTCGGTCCGAATCGAACTTTTTTGTGAAATTCGGCGAACTAGCCGAACCGAACTTTTGAAAAGTTCGCTCATCTCTGGGTACACAAACGCACAATATGGCCTCCGAGGCCGCAATACAAACAAAGTCCAGTAGTTCGTCTGCGTTGTTTCTCCTGATTAGACAATTTGACATAGTTAATCTGTATCGGATCCTCTGGTGGGACGACTGAGGAGGATTGCTGGAAAGTAGAATCCAGCCTAGGAAGTTCTCTCTCCCAGAGAACCTCTTGGGAACGCTCCCGGATCCTCATGTCAACCCGGGAGGGGAGTAGAATAAGATCGTCCAGGGTAGATGGCAGATTGTGAGCAGCCAGCTCGTCCTTAATCCCTGAAGACAGTCCCTGCCAGAATGTGGCCACCAAAGCCTCGTTGTTCCAGGTCAATTCAGCAGCCAGGATACAGAACTGAATGGCATACTCGCCCACGGAGAGGTCTCCCTGGTGTAGGGTCAGCAAGGATGCAGAAGCCGAAGAAACTCTCCCAGGTTCCTCAAAGATCGAGCGGAAGATCCGTAAGAAGCACTGCAAGTCACGGGTCTCTGGTCCCTGATGTTCCCACAGAGGATTAGCCCATGCCAGGGCTTTGCTAGTAAGGAGAGAGAGATGATGAAGGCGATCCTGACGTCATCCGAAGAGACGGACCTGATATGTAGGGTGAAGTGGATCAGGCACCGATTCAAAAATCCCCTGCAGGACCTCGGATCTCCGTCATAGCGTGGAGGTAGCGGCAGGAAGCACAGGGGATCGGTACCGGTACAGAAAAGACGTGTAGCAGGAGGAACAGCAGGAATAAGTACGGTGATGTCGTGGAAATCCATCGCTCAAAATATATTAGACTGAAATTTATACGAGTCCCAACAGACTCTCAAGGCCAGACTCCATTAGTCAGAATCCTAATTAGGATATTTCACCGATATATATCGAGAGCCGAGAAGAAAACACACAGACACGCTGAAATGTTCAAAATTCTCATCTAAAGGATTTATTACCAAACTCAAACTGTTAAACTGAAATTCAGAAGGGGTGTAGGCTTGAGGTAAACCAATCAGAGACAATGTAACAATATTTGTTATTCAGTAAAAAGCATACAATAAAATACATCCCAGATACATCATTATAATTCTTCACACATTATGTTTACAGGTTTCTTATCTCTCTTTTGGACAGAATGTCCTCGTGGAGATGGGGGGAGACCTTCCCTCACGCATACTTGCCATCCCCCCATCTCACTCCCATCTCACTCCCTGTCCATCTTCGCATGGGAACCAAGGTCAAAGATAAAACATACGAAATCAACATTACTTGTATTAAAGGAACAATGACTTTTCTATTCACTACAATAAAACCAAGATGGGAACTCCAGACAAGATGGCTGCTGCACGAAACTAAATCATTTAAATATTATCATCACTATCACATAATACATATCTTAGTAATTCGGCCTCCTGCTTGATAATTCACAATGTAATTTCATACAGAGAATATAAGCAAATAAATCATCCTTCACAAACCTCCCTTTTTCTCATATTAAATTACAGAAATTATATATTATGATTATGAAACTCAAACAATATTTCAATAGGGCCACAACTAATATGATGCCATCACCAATGTCCGGTTAGGGTATGGGGTCCCACCAGTGTATCGACAAGTCATGTACATCATCGTCCTCTTCTTCTCCTGTCTTCTGATTAGAACACTTGATACTGCTGACGGATTCACTCAGGTCTTTGGTCTTTACTTGGAATTTTGCTGATGTCATCACGACTTGATTTGGTCCTTTTCATCTGTCAGACACCGTCTCTTTTAGTTTACGTCACCGGGCTATACACAACACCTCATGCTGTGAGCCTGGTGTGAGATCCCACGTAGGCGGATTAGTGGGGTGTTATTGTGACCCCACAAACCCTCCGCTCATCTGTCTTCTTACTTGTCTGGGCGGCTGCTTGGAATTGTGACACTGCCGTCAGTTCATGACAAACGCGTTGTACTGGCTCCGGCTGCTCCTGCCGCACCTCAGTAATGGAGTTCATCGTATTAAAAATCTTTTAGTTCATGTTTACTGCCACTTGCTCGGGGACCCCAACCCTTGTCAATTGTTACTAATCTGGTGATAACATCTACGTAACAATGTCAGGCCCTTAAACTAAATCAAACAAACACCTTTTATATAAGAAAAACGTCTCTGTTCCAATGGACAGGGCACCTAGAAGATGTGTAATTATTGGGTACATTTCATTTGCACTTGGTGTCACGCTTTCCAGCAGGATTTGTACCTTGATCCGATTGCCTGGAACATTTCCAGCTCACCAAAATATACACAGATTCAACATGTTTATCTGACAAATGTCGCAAACCAATTTTCCTTACTCTAATTTGTATTGCATGGGGAGGCCTCTCAAGGTCTGTTCTCTTCGTGGGAGGCGGGTATGATAAGGTTGGCACCGGTCTGCCAGGACTGTTCTGTAGGCAAATCAAACAGCTCTAACAGAATTTAGCAGCAACAGCTGTAAAGCCTGGGACATACCAATTAGATCTCACCAAATCGATCCTTGCAGTCTTGGGGCCTATGTGAGGTCATACACCATCAATGCAAAAGCCATCAAGAGTGCCTTGGGTCTTACCGATTCACGTTCCCTTATCCGTCCACATTCTGTTAGAATCTGGTTCTCACGCCTTCCGCTCCCAGTTGGACTCTTCCTGTGGAGAACAAACTTTTTCATTGTATAAACATTAATTGATCTTAATCAAATAATTAATTTGAAGAAAAACATTAACAAATAACATCTTTACATCAAACGTTCACATTGAGCAATAACTAGAAGTGATACATGCAAACTCATTTTTCTTCTTTATATATATATATATATACACACACACACACAAACACTGCACAGAATTTTCCTTTCACAATAACAACGACAAAAAACAAATAACTAAAAATGTTTTCAAATGGGAATATTCCACTTCTGTACCTTTTATCTGACGCATGACTCTAATAGTCCAATGCTAAGGCTGGTCCAGAACTTTACATAAAACTTAACTTCAATATTTAATATTCCCACAACACTTCTTAAATACAATTATTAAACAAACTAACTTTGGAATAACATCTGGAGAACTGCTGATATCTTATTGTACAAACATCAGGTCAATACTTGGGATAACATTGTTCCCCTGTCACTTGCACACAACGTCTGCAGTGGGGAAAATACAGGCCGGGCTTCAAGCCCCCCCTGAGAACAGGTCTACACACACGAGCACCGCGTCATACACGTCTACCTCGGGTAGTTGTATGTTCTGCAGTCGCTGGGACTGTTAATCTGGCCGGGCTGCACTTTTCACAGGTACCTTTGCTGTTTTACCTATGTCATGCCGTGCGCACATCATGCCGGCTGCTACAAACCTAGTGGTGGCATTATTGTATCCAGGGACAAGCCAATTTACTGATACCTGGCTGCATATACCCTTGTTGTCAGTTCTGTTTTCTCTTGCTCTCTCAATTGGCTTACCCAATGATCCAATAAAGTTCCTACTACCAATGGGCCCATAATTGTGGGCGATGCCAAAAGCGTACCTAGAGTCAGTGTAGATGTCGGCCGTCTTACCTTCTGCCAGGTTACAGCCTCAGCGAGCACCTCCAACTCCGCTCCTTGAGATGAACAAGAAGGTGAGAGTGGTTTCTGGGTAATTTACCTTGTGCCTCGTATCCTGTTCTACACATGCTGTATATGATAAAGTATGTCTACATTACAAATTTACATTGGAAACCCATGTCACATATAGATAGAACATTTCAAAAGGGTGGAGTTTTATTGTTCCACATTTATCTGATGATCCAGAACACTTGTAAATCCCACCCACCAGGTCCTGTAAATACCCGATTAATACAAAAACAAACAAAATATGTTACTGAAATCTGGCATAAAAGAAACAATATTCAAACAATTTTTTTTGTTTTGCCTTCTCCCCATCTAAATCTGTAAAGACTCATCTGTGAGTGACGTCACCTCTGCCTCCTGTGTAAATTGGCTGGAGGGGGATCTGGAACCATCTACACATAAAAACCTCAAAATATAAATTACTGTCATACACATTTAATCTGGGTTACTCCTTGAAGCTCATACACATTTAATCTGGGTTACGCCTTGAAACTCATACACATTTTGTAGATCTCCTAGAACCAAATTCATTAATTCAAAACAAAATAAAACACAAAACAAAACTACCTGATCAGTCCCTTCAACATTGGGAAATCTTCAACCCTTTCTCAGCCACTGGGATAGGGCAGTGCTTGGCATAGCTCCTTCTGGCTGTGAAGGGGTTATAAAATTGCCTGTAAAAAGGAGAACAAAAAAACAAAAACTACCTGATCAGTCCCTTCAACATTCCCTCCTATTTGGACTCTGCGAAAATAATGTAGCAGGGTTCAAAACTACATATCAACATAATGAAATTAGACACTCTATCTGGGGGGGGGGGGCACTAGTTTAACCCCCTCTAATACACAACAGCCTGGAACAAAAAAGATTACTTTCTCCTGACAAAAATACATTTTATCTTTAAAATGACTTGCAACCATTTACCTGTAAAACATCTCACATTTTCAAAAATAACATTTAGGCAGCACCATAGCACGCGCCTCATGTGTGAAAACAAAAACAAAACAATTGTAATTAGTTATTCAATAACACAGAAAATAATATATCTGGTAATATTAATTACTGCAAACCAATAAGCTGTACATAAGAATAGGGAACAGAGGGGGCACATACATGTTCAAGACCCCGTGTCTCACAATATCTGTAGTTTAATACATTTGAATTAACATTAAAACATTCCAACATTAAATCTTATCACATTATAACACATTAATCTGCAGTATAGCTTTTATCTTTTTACAAACAGATCCAGCCGGCTGTAATATTTTTCTCGCTTGGTGTAGTTACAGACGACTGCGCTGCGCGAAAATAAAACACGTTCCATTAAAAAATGAAAAAAAGTAGAACTGATTTTAACCCCATACACAAAACACTAACATTTTTTGACATTACTGCTGTTAAAAATAGGAAACATACAATATAGTTCTGCTTTTATTGTGGCCATTAGTTTCAAACTTCAGACATGTTACATTACACACATCACACAGATGTCTCATCACATCACACATGTATCACACATCACACAGATGTCACATCACACCTGTTCACATTACACTCCCCCCGTTCTGACCCACGTTAGTCACTGCAATGTACCTGGCTGCTCCGTTTTCTTCACTCTTCCAATGAAAATTTACACCTGTATTTAAAGAGGCTCTGTCACCACATTGTGCAACCCCTATCTGCTATTGCATGAGATCGGCGCTGCAATGTAGATTACAGTAACGTTTTTATTTTTAAAAAACTAGCATTTTTGGCCAAGTTATGACCATTTTCGTATTTATGCAAATGAGGCTTGCAAAAGTACAACTGGGCGTGTTGAAAAGTAAAAGTACAACTGGGCGTGTATTATGTGCGTACATCGGGGCGTGTTTACTACTTTTACTAGCTGGGCTTTCTGATGAGAAGTATCATCCACTTCTCTTCAGAACGCCCAGCTTCTGGCAGTGCAGATCTGTGACGTCACTCACAGGTCCTGCATCGTGTCGGCACCAGAGGCTACACTTGATTCTGCAGCAGCATCAGCGTTTGCAGGTAAGTAGCTACATCGACTTACCTGCAAACGCCGATGCTGCTGCAGAATCATCTGTAGCCTCTGGTGCCGACACGATGCAGGACCTGTGAGTGACGTCACAGATCTGCACTGCCAGAAGCTGGGCGTTGTGAAGAGAAGTGGATGACACTTCTATTGTAAAGGATCTGCCAGGCACTGCGGGGTTAACTCCCAGAACTAATCAGTCAGCACCTGAGAATACATCCCTGAGACTGACTCCTGCTTCCACCATTCAGGCTGGCAGGCTTAGGAGTGGGAGAGCCTATCGTAACCTGGCCAGACTCAGCTAGCTCCCGCCCTCGGTCTATTTAAGCCTGCACTTCCTGTCCCTCGGTGCTTGTTATTGCTTTGGTTTCCTTCCTTGTGGTTCCTGGCCCAGCTACAGCTCCTGCTATTTTTGATCCTGCTCCATACCGACCCTGGCTTACCGACTACTCTTCTGCTTTTCGTTTTGTACCTCGCACACTCCTGGCTTGACTCGGCTCGTTCACCACTCTGGTTGCTCACGGTGTTGCCGTGGGCAACGGCTCCTTTTCCTTGCTTGTGTTCCTTGTATGTTTGTCGTGTTTGTCGTGCACTTACTGAGCGCAGGGACCGCCGCCCAGTTGTACCCCGTCGCCTAGGGCGGGTCGTTGCAAGTAGGCAGGGACAGAGTGGCGGGTAGATTAGGGCTCACTTGTCCGTCTCCCTACCCCCTGCCGTTACATAATAACAAGCCCATACCTAGTCTACCCCTGGTCCCTGACACCACTATGGATCCCCGTGAGACCCTGGCTCAGCAAATGCAGGGTCTCTCCCTACAGGTCCAGGCCCTGGCTCAGAGGGTCAACCAGCCTGATGCTACCCTGGTAGTTCCCCTCACCGCACCTCTTGAACCCCACCTCAAGTTGCCCGACCGGTTCTCAGGGGACCGGAGGACTTTTCTCTCCTTTCGGGAGAGTTGTAGGCTTTACTTTCGTTTAAAGCCTCATTCCTCAGGTTCTGAGAGCCAGCGGGTGGGTATAATTATGTCCCGGCTCCAGGAAGGGCCCCAAGAGTGGGCCTTCTCCTTGGCTCCTGACGCCCCTGAACTTTCCTCCGTTGATTGTTTCTTTTCTGCTCTCGGACTTATTTATGACGAGACTGACAGGACTGCCTTTGCCGAGAGTCAGCTGGTGACCTTAAGTCAGGGTAAGAGACCTGTTGAGGAGTATTGCTCTGACTTTCGGAAGTGGTGCGTAGCTTCTCGGTGGAATGACCCTGCCTTAAGGTGCCAGTTTAGGTTGGGTCTGTCGAATGCCCTGAAAGACCTGCTAGTTAGCTATCCCTCTTGTGACTCCCTAGACCAGGTTATGGCTTTAGCGATACGACTTGACCGACGTCTCAGGGAACGACAACGTGAACGTTTATGTGTTTTCTCCTCCGACTCCCCCATGATGCCTCCCGAAGCTCCGTTGCTTCGTTCCTCCCCGAAAGATTCAGAGATACCTATGCAACTCGGGGCCTCCGTGTCCCCCCAACAACGTAGAGAATTCCGCAGGAAGAATGGTCTCTGCTTCTACTGTGGGGACGACAAGCATCAAGTGAACAACTGTCCTAAGCGTAAGGTTGCAGCCAGAGAACTTCCGCGTCTAAGTGATCATCGGGGAGGTCACTTGGGCGCACAGGTATTTCCTGTAAATATGAAACGTACTAAGATCTTGCTTCCCTTTCAGGTCTCTTTTGGTGGTAGGTCTGCTACCGGCAGTGCTTTCGTGGATTCAGGGTCCTCTACTAATATCATGTCTGTGGAATTTGCTATGTCCCTTGCTATGCCTCTTATTGATTTGCCTAAACCTGTCCCGGTAGTGGGTATCGACGCCACTCCTCTTGCTAATGGTTATTTTACACAGCATACCCCTGTTTTTGAACTCCTTGTTGGCTCCATGCATTTGGAGCAATGCTCTGTACTGTTGATGCAGGGATTATCGTACGATTTGGTGCTAGGTCTTCCCTGGTTGCAGTTGCATAATCCCACGTTTGACTGGAATACTGGGGAGCTAACCAAATGGGGTAATGAATGTTGTACGTCATGTTTTTCTGTTAATTCTATTTCTCCCCCTAAGGAGGCGAATACGCTACCCGAGTTTGTTCAGGACTTCGCTGATGTTTTCTCTAGGGAGGCCTCCGAAGTGTTACCTCCTCATAGAGAATACGATTGCGCTATCGAATTGGTACCAGGAGCTAAGCTTCCTAAGGGTAGGATATTTAATCTTTCTTGTCCCGAACGTGAAGCTATGAGAGTGTATATCCAGGAATCCCTGGCCAAGGGTTACATTCGTCCCTCTTCTTCTCCGGTAGGTGCTGGCTTCTTCTTCGTGGGGAAGAAGGATGGTGGTCTTAGGCCATGCATTGACTACCGTAGCCTGAATAAGGTCACGGTAAGGAACCAGTATCCCCTTCCTTTGATTCCTGATCTCTTTAATCAGGTTCAGGGGGCCCAATGGTTTTCTAAATTGGATCTACGGGGGGCGTATAACCTTATTCGCATCAAAGAGGGGGATGAGTGGAAGACTGCGTTTAACACGCCCGAAGGCCATTTCGAATACCTCGTCATGCCCTTTGGGTTGTGTAATGCCCCTGCGGTCTTCCAGAATTTCATAAATGAGATTTTGAGAAATTACCTGGGGATTTTTCTGGTAGTGTACCTTGATGACATACTGGTGTTTTCCAAGGACTGGTCCTCCCACGTGGAGCATGTCAGGAAGGTGCTCCAGGTCCTTCGGGAAAATAAACTGTTTGCCAAAACCGAAAAATGTGTGTTTGGGGTACAGGAGATTCCATTTTTGGGTCAAATCCTCACTCCTCATGAATTCCGCATGGACCCCGCCAAGGTTCAGGCTGTGGCGGAATGGGTCCAACCTGCCTCCCTGAAGGCGTTACAGTGTTTTTTGGGGTTTGCTAATTATTACAGGAGATTTATTGCTAACTTCTCGGTCATCGCTAAGCCCCTTACGGACCTCACTCGCAAAGGTGCTGATCTCCTCCACTGGCCTCCTGAGGCTGTCCAGGCTTTTGAGGTCCTTAAGAAGTGCTTTGTCTCGGCCCCGGTGCTGGTTCAGCCCAACCAAATGGAGCCATTTATCGTGGAAGTTGACGCATCTGAGGTGGGAGTGGGGGCTGTCTTGTCCCAGGGTACCAGGTCCCTCACCCATCTCCGCCCCTGTGCCTACTTCTCCAGGAAGTTTTCGCCAACTGAAAGTAACTATGATATTGGCAACCGCGAACTCTTAGCCATTAAATGGGCATTTGAAGAGTGGCGCCACTTCCTGGAGGGGGCTAGGCACCAGGTAATGGTCCTTACCGACCACAAGAATCTGGTGTTCCTAGAATCTGCCCGGAGGCTAAACCCGAGACAAGCTCGATGGGCGTTATTTTTTACCAGATTCAATTTTTTGGTTACCTATAGGGCTGGGTCTAAAAATATTAAGGCTGATGCACTGTCGCGTAGCTTCATGGCCAGCCCTCCTTCGGAGGAAGATCCTGCTTGTATTTTGCCTCCAGGTATAATCATTTCCTCGATCGATTCTGATTTAGTCTCTGAAATTGCTGCTGATCAAGGTGCAGCTCCCGGGAACCTTCCTGAGAACAAGCTGTTTGTTCCCCTGCAATTCCGGCTAAGGGTACTTAGGGAAAATCATGACTCCGCACTATCTGGCCATCCAGGCATCCTGGGTACCAAACACCTAATTACCAGAAATTATTGGTGGCCTGGGTTGCCTAAAGACGTTAAGGCCTACGTCGCCGCTTGTGAGGTTTGTGCTAGGTCCAAGACTCCCAGGTCCCGACCAGCGGGCTTACTGCGTTCGTTGCCCATTCCCCAGAGACCTTGGACACATATCTCCATGGATTTTATCACCGATTTGCCTCCATCCCAAGGCAAGTCGGTGGTGTGGGTGGTGGTGGACCGCTTCAGTAAGATGTGCCACTTTGTGCCCCTCAAGAAACTACCCAACGCCAAAACGTTGGCTACCTTGTTTGTCAAACACATCCTGCGTCTCCATGGGGTCCCTGTCAATATTGTTTCGGACAGAGGGGTACAATTTGTTTCATTGTTTTGGAGAGCCTTCTGTATGAAGTTGGGGATTGATCTGTCCTTCTCCTCTGCCTTCCATCCTGAAACCAATGGCCAAACGGAGAGGACTAATCAGTCTCTAGAACAATACTTAAGGTGTTTTGTCTCTGACTGTCAATTTGATTGGGTCTCTTTCATTCCCCTCGCCGAATTTTCCCTTAATAACCGGGTCAGTAACTCGTCTGGGGTCTCTCCTTTTTTTTGTAATTTTGGGTTTAATCCACGGTTCTCCTCCGTTTCACCTGGTAGTTCCAACAATCCTGAGGTAGAGGTCGTTCATCGGGAACTGTGCACAGTCTGGGCCCAGGTTCAGAAAAACCTAGAGGTGTCCCAGAGCGTACAAAAAACTCAGGCTGATAAAAAACATTCTGCTAACCCCCTGTTTATGGTCGGGGATCTGGTGTGGTTGTCGTCTAGGAACTTGCGTCTCAAGGTTCCGTCCAAGAAGTTTGCTCCCCGGTTTATTGGGCCGTATAAGGTCATTGAGGTCCTCAATCCTGTCTCCTTCCGGCTGGAGTTACCCCCGTCTTTTCGGATACACGACGTGTTTCATGCCTCCCTCCTCAAACGCTGCTCCCCGTCCTTGGCTCCCTCGTGGAAACCTCCTGTACCCATCCTCACCCCGGAGGGGGTGGAATTCGAGGTGGCCAGGATTGTGGACAGCAAGATGGTCCAAGGCTCCCTCCAGTACCTGGTCCATTGGAGAGGATACGGGCCCGAGGAGAGGACTTGGGTACCCGCCCGGGATGTTCACGCTGGGGTATTGGTCAGGAGGTTCCACCTGCGTTTCCCCAGTAAGCCAGGTCCACTTAGAAAGGGTCCGGTGGCCCCTCATAAAAGGGGGGGTACTGTAAAGGATCTGCCAGGCACTGCGGGGTTAACTCCCAGAACTAATCAGTCAGCACCTGAGAATACATCCCTGAGACTGACTCCTGCTTCCACCATTCAGGCTGGCAGGCTTAGGAGTGGGAGAGCCTATCGTAACCTGGCCAGACTCAGCTATCTCCCGCCCTCGGTCTATTTAAGCCTGCACTTCCTGTCCCTCGGTGCTTGTTATTGCTTTGGTTTCCTTCCTTGTGGTTCCTGGCCCAGCTACAGCTCCTGCTATTTTTGATCCTGCTCCATACCGACCCTGGCTTACCGACTACTCTTCTGCTTTTCGTTTTGTACCTCGCACACTCCTGGCTTGACTCGGCTCGTTCACCACTCTGGTTGCTCACGGTGTTGCCGTGGGCAACGGCTCCTTTTCCTTGCTTGTGTTCCTTGTATGTTTGTCGTGTTTGTCGTGCACTTACTGAGCGCAGGGACCGCCGCCCAGTTGTACCCCGTCGCCTAGGGCGGGTCGTTGCAAGTAGGCAGGGACAGAGTGGCGGGTAGATTAGGGCTCACTTGTCCGTCTCCCTACCCCCTGCCATTACATCTATACACAACGCCCAGCTAGTAAAAGTAGTAAACACGCCCCGATGTACACACATAATACACGCCCAGTTGTACTTTTACTTTTCAACACGCCCAGTTGTACTTTTGCAAGCCTCATTTGCATAAATACGAAAATGGTCATAACTTGGCCAAAAATGCTCGATTTTTAAAAATAAAAACGTTACTGTAATCTACATTGCAGCGCCGATCACAGGCAATAGCAGATAGGGGTTGCAAAATCTGGTGACAGAGCCTCTTTAAATTGTCCTTTCTCACATCATCTTACTTGTAACCACCTGTAATCACCTGCTTTGTCCTTTTAACTTATGCCTTGTCCTGGCCACTCCACTCCCTTTCTCAACTTTCCACAAACCATTGTCTTTATCACATGCAAACATCCATCTTACGGCTGCCAGCCTCTTCAACAATTTTTTTTTTTTTCAGTGTGTTATTTTGCCTTCACATACTTTATAATTAAAGCCCCAGCTCCTTTTGCTCATTCTAATGTTGGCCGGGACCAGTTCCCCAAAGCATCTTTGTCCAACTTCCTCCTGACCCCATGGTCGGAGAGCAGTAGGGTGATTTCCGGTAAATCCCCCACCTCCAGGCAAACAGGCCACGTTTGCCGACAGATATCTCAGACCAGTCTATCTCCTAGACTGTCTTACCAATACGATATCACAAGTCGTTCCTCCAGACATTCTAGCAGTAGGATCCTCTGATCCCTCACTGGATTGAACATCAAGAACAGACAAAATGCTGCCAATCAACAATTACAAGAGCAAATTCTTCAACACAATCGACATTCATGAAACTCCATTGATTCAAGCAGGAGTTGGTAACACTTCACTTATGCAGAACACTTGCTGCCGGGGTGTGTCTTTCAGTTCATAGAGCCCATGATGTAACATATATCCCAAACTCTTTCCTCTAGCACTTTGCAATGGTTTCACATGCAAATTATATTTGGTAACATATATATATTATCCTCCCCGCTCAGCCGTTCACTCTGTGGGTTGTAGTTTAGGGGGCTGTTATCTATGTTGGTGAGAATTTCTTTACGGGCTATGGGTCTGAGCCAATACCAATGTTCTTCACTGTAATTACTACTACAACACAGGTGGCACCTGGGATAAGTGTCAGGGTCATTCAATGAATACAGGATGTTATATTACAACGGTATTCAATCCAGCGGTCTGATGTTATACTACTACAGACTTAATTACTTGGATGTTATTTTACATCAAAGTGTATATGCCGGATTATCATGTGCTAGAAATCAGTCTGTACTGATTCCCACCTTATGCCAGTCTGGCAATGCATACAACTGGTTTATGGACCCTTACACACAATATCACTGTCTGGCAATGAGCCAGGAAAATATAAATGATTTTCTAATACAGTATTCAAAGTTTTCCCTGTTGCACTGGGTAATGGTATTTAGTGCAAATTCAATATAGACACAATTGCTTCTCCTTGCACTGGATTCTACATTATCAGGACTTAACCATTGAAGCCCCTGTGGTACTACATGATATTACTCACAACTATCTCACCTACAAACAGTCAATACCTCCCAACTATAATCCCAGACAAACGGGTAACAGAACAACTATTAATCCTCAACAATTTTACACAACTAAATAACAAATAACGCTACAACAAAGCAGCAAGCAGAAGTTTTGTTTTTTCCTCACAGTCCAAAACAACTCTTTGCATTTCAAATACTTCACATGTGAGTTACGACTTCTCTCTGCCATGCGCTACGTCACTGCATTCCAAAGGCTTCTCACAATTTTTCCTGGTTAACTATGTATTTGCTGGCAAAAATTCTCTCATGTCTTTCATATCAACAGTTTAAGATCACGTACACACCTGTAATCCTTCATCACACAAAAAGCTTCAACATACCTTTTTGGATCCATCTTTCAACCCACTGACTAAGGAGCCTCGTCCATAAAGAAGTGACGTCTGACAGCTAGATTCCAAGGCTTACGCAATACATGTGTGAATGGTGTAAGAATAAGCTCCTTACCTACCGCGGTTTTTTGTAATTCACAGATGCAAAGCCAGACCTCTCCAGTGACAGCTTATCAGACGTGCAATCTTCCTGGGTTTTATCGGCACCATTACTGTCGTGGAAATCCATCGCTCAAAATATATTAGACTGAAATTTATACGAGTCCCAACAGACTCTCAAGGCCAGACTCCATTAGTCAGAATCCTAATTAGGATATTTCACCGATATATATCGAGAGACGAGAAGAAAACACACAGACACGCTGAAATGTTCAAAATTCTCATCTAAAGGATTTATTACCAAACTCAAACTGTTAAACTGAAATTCAGAAGGGGTGTAGGCTTGAGGTAAACCAATCAGAGACAATGTAACAATATTTGTTATTCAGTAAAAAGCATACAATAAAATACATCCCAGATACATCATTATAATTCTTCACACATTATGTTTACAGGTTTCTTATCTCTCTTTTGGACAGAATGTCCTCGTGGAGATGGGGGGAGACCTTCCCTCACGCATACTTGCCATCCCCCCATCTCACTCCCATCTCACTCCCTGTCCATCTTCGCATGGGAACCAAGGTCAAAGATAAAACATACGAAATCAACATTACTTGTATTAAAGGAACAATGACTTTTCTATGCACTACAATAAAACCAAGATGGGAACTCCAGACAAGATGGCTGCTGCACGAAACTAAATCATTTACACATTATCATCACTTTCACATAATACATATCTTAGTAATTCGGCCTCCTGCTTGATAATTCACAATGTAATTTCATACAGAGAATATAAGCAAATAAATCATCCTTCACAGTGACTACTGTGGTAGGAACAAGGAAATGGTGTCTCCTAGGAAGGAGATGGGGACCAGCGCTCACGGATCCATGGCTGCGGGCGTCGAGAGGTGAGTAAACCCGATGGCCCATGGCCATGGACGCTACACCTCTCCTTGTATATCATGCTACACAGCCGCCCTCTCCCCTTGTATATAGTGCTACACAGCCCCCCTCTCCCCTTGTATATAGTGCTACGCAGCCCCCCTCTCCCCTTGTATATAGTGCTACGCAGCCCCCCTCTCCCCTTGTATATAGTGCTACACAGCCCCCCTCCTCCCCTTGTATATAGTGCTACACAGCCCCCCTCCTCCCCTTGTATATAGTGCTACACAGCCCCCCTCCTCCCCTTGTATATAGTGATACACAGCCCCCCTCCTCCCCTCGTATATAGTGATACACAGCCCCCCTCCTCCCCTCGTATATAGTGATACACAGCCCCCCTCCTCCTCTTTTGTATATAGTGCTACACAGCCCCCCCTCATATATAGTGCTACACAGCCCCCTCCTCCCCTAGTGTATAGGGCTACACAGCCACCCTCCTCCCCATGTGTATAGCGCTACACAGCAATTCCCCCCTGTATATAGTGCTACACAGCCCCCCTCCTCCCCATCGATATAGTGCTACACAGCCCCCCTCCTCCCCTTGTATACAGTGCTACACAGCCCCCCTCCCCTTGTGTATATAGTGTCACACAGTAATTCCCCCCGTATATAGCGCTACAAAGCCCCCCACCTCCCCTTGTTTATAGCGCTACACAGCCCCCTTCTCCCCTTGTGTATAGCTCTACACAGCCCCCCTCCTCCCCTTGTGTATAGCGCTACACAGTAATTCCCCCTGTATATAGTGCTACACAGCCTCCTCCTCCCCTTGTATACAGTGCTACACAGCCCCCCTCCCCTTGTGTATATAGTGTCACAAAGTAATTCCCCCTGTATATAGCGCTACAGAGCCCCCCCCACCTCTCCTTGTATATAGTGCTACACAGCCCCCTCCTCCCCTTGTGTATAGCTCTACACAGCCCCCTCTCCTTGTGTATAGCGCTATACAACAATTCCCCCCTGTATATAGTGCTACACAGCCCCCCTCCTCCCCCTGTATATAGTGCTACACAGCCCCCTCCTCCCCTTGTATACAGTGCTACACAGCCCCCCTCCTCCCCTTGTATACAGTGCTACACAGCCCCCCTCCTCCCCTTGTGTATATAGTGTGTGACATCCTGGGGACCACTTAGCTCATGGGATCGCCATCTCCCGGGTGAGATGGTTGGCACACATAGAAAGTTCACTCCATAAAAGGTTTAAACCAGCCGCAGCTAGCTTTATTGTCTTCACAACAGCAATCAGTCGTACAACAATAAACATACAAAATAAACCCTAGGCCGTCCAGCCTCTAACTAACACATTCAGTGTCCCTCACTACGAGACACTGAGCCTTGTGCCCAGCACCTCAAAACCTTCAGTTTTACCTCACACGGTGGTGACTCTATCAGACCCTTCCCCAGACTGAGAGCCCTGTGTGGACAGCACACACCTGATATAAAGAGCCGTCTCAGGTGGAGAATAACTAGGCTCATCAGACAGCCCAAGCACCAGCAGAGAAAACCCTCTCTGCTGTACATGCTCCCTGGTTGCTTAAAACCTGAGTGTCTGCACCGTCCAGTAGCTGCACTGCTACATATCCCCCCCCCTTTGATAAAGGCCGTAGGACTGATCACATTTCAACCTCCCTCCAGGGTCAAAGCTCCTACGTTGGGTCATAATCACACTTAGGGTCACCCCTACAGTAACAGACATTTGATAATCACCCCTGGGTGTATTAGACAGGTGCTCCTGCAACTCGTCTATGTTGGCATGCCTACCATCCTCATCCCTTGTAGGCACTACTAGCTTTTGCTGATCACAGCCGTATTTACCTGTGTTGTGCCCTACATTCATGGACCTTCCCGCATCCATGAAGTGGCTTTGTGTGTCACCCCTTGGTTTAGACACTGGCTCATAGTGTTCAGTAACACTCATCTCGGGAGTTTTGGTATACACCGTACCATCTACCAAACCACTTTCAGACGCTATACTCCCCTCCATCTTGGAGTTTTTCATCTCAGCATTTAAATGCTCAGACTGTCCGTCCAGAGACAATATTTCACCGCACTCACCAGACATCTCTGGGTTACTATTAGTAACAGTACACACATCACATGTGACACTCTCGACTTTCTCAACTACGGCCTCAAGCGGCACACTTGAACTAATCTCCTTTTCTGTCTCGGCTGCTGTTTCTTTAACAGCCTGTTCACACAATGCATTAACCTGCTCAGGCTGGGTGACACTCACGGGTTAAAGACACGTTAGGCACAATTTTGGACATTTCACTAGTGTCATCACATAAACGCTGTGCATCAAATACATGTGCGTAATTTTTAGCAGGCATTTCCTGAATCACATTATCACTTGATATCATTACAACTGGGGCATTTTCCATTTTTGGCAGTGGAGCATCACACCCTGCAGAGAACTCTTCCCTGTAATGCTTATCGGAGATATTGCCTTTCTCCCACAACTACCAAAAATGAGGGAAGTTCCTTCCCAGCACAAACTCCTCATCAAGTTCCTGACATTTTATAAGTCTGTGCTGCACAGTCCCAACATCAGTTTCAAAGTCAATCGGAACGGTCTCACCCATCTCAGGATCCTTCCTCACGAACAGCAAAATGTCCGGATGCACCCTCGAGACCTCTTGGCAAAGATCCAGACGGACCAGTAGCGGAATCCCACCAACCAACACTTCACGTGTCTTCTCTTGCTCTCTCTCTGGCCTCCTGACCAGAGAACAATCAGGTGCACATCCGTCTGCTCGATGGCATCTCCAACAGCGCTCCTTCTGCTGAACAACAGCCACATGCTGTCGGGGTTGGTTGCTCCTAGCAACCACATCTGTGCGATTCAGCACACTTGGCTTTTTAACAGCTGCCCAACATTGCTTGGGAACACCTTTTCCATCCAGACAATAGTCCGCTTTCAAAGATTCCCACCATGAGTCCGGGTGGTTGCCCTTAGCAACGGTCCTCACAGCTTGTATCACAGGTATGAATGCTCGTTGCTCTTTTCTGAAAACTGTCTGCAACACGTCAGGAGTACCCGGCATCAATGCAGCTGGTGTTGAAGAGCATCCACTTGGCTTGGAAGGCTGTGCATCCCTGGACAGCACCCGTGCCCTTAGAGCCTCTCTATCTGCTTCCAACTGTGCCAGGACCCTTTGGTTATCCTCCCTCTGTTTGGCATTTGTTTCCTGCAGCTCTGCATTCAACTGCACCATTTGTTTGAGGAGTTCCTCCATAAGACCCATTGCAATGGAAAAACAGTCTCTTTAATTGGGCTTCTGGCCCTTTAAATTTCACTGCATACTTCTTGTGACATTTTATTGCCCAAAGCAATTCTCCGCCATATGTGACATCCTGGGGACCACTTAGCTCATGGGATCGCCATCTCCCGGGTGAGATGGTTGGCACACATAGAAAGTTCACTCCATAAAAGGTTTAAACCAGCCGCAGCTAGCTTTATTGTCTTCACAACAGCAGTCAGTGGTACAACAATAAACATACAAAATAAACCCTAGGCCGTCCAGCCTCTAACTAACACATTCAGTGTCCCTCACTACGAGACACTGAGCCTTGTGCCCAGCACCTCAAAACCTTCAGTTTTACCTCACACGGTGTTGACTCTCACAGACCCTTCCCCAGACTGAGAGCCCTGTGTGGACAGCACACACCTGATATAAAGAGCCGTCTCAGGTGGAGAATAACTAGGCTCATCAGACAGCCCAAGCACCAGCAGAGAAAACCCTCTCTGCTGTATATGCTCCCTGGTTGCTTAAAACCTGAGTTTCTGCACCGTCCAGTAGCTGCACTGCTACAAGTGTTACACAGCAATTCCCCCCTGTATATAGTGCTACACAGCTCCACTCCTCCCCTTGTATATAGCGCTACACAGCCCCCCTCCCGCACAGCTCCTTAAAAAAAAAAGATTGTACTTACCTTGCCCCGTTTCCGCGACAGAGCGCTACACAGCCTCTCTGGCGGGACGCATGCACAGAGTCACGCAGACCGGCGTGATGACGTCACATCATAGTGCTACACAGCCCCCTCCTCCCCTTGTATACAGTGCTACACAGCCCCCCTTGGCTTTCTTGGCAATTTCTCTGTAGGACAGACCTACACTTCTAAGGGTATGTTCACACGGCTTAGCAAAATACGTCTGAAAATACGGAGCTGTTTTCATGCTTAAACAGCTCCTGATTTTCAGATGTTTTTGTAACTACTTGCGTTTTTCGCGGTGTGTTTTACGGACATTATTGGAGCTGTTTTTGAATGGAGTCAATGAAAAACGGCTCCAAAAATGGCCCAAGAAGTGACATGCACTTCTTTTTTGTGGGCGTCTTTTTACGCGCTGTCTTTTGACAGCGACGCGTAAAATAACACCTCGTGGGAACAGAACATCGTAAAACCCATTGAAAGCAATGGCCAGATGTTTGTAGGCATAATGGAGCCGTTTTTCCAGGCGTAATTCGAGGCATAAAACGCTCGAATTACGTCTGAAAACCGTGTGTGTGAACATACCCTAAGGGTTATAATTGTCTGTCTGTCTTCTTTTGTTCATTTCCTTTTTCTTGCCAATATGATCTCAATGTGCTCTGTCTTGAAGAGCAAAACTGTCCAAATCCTGCCTTACAGGTTGTTGTAATGCAGTCTGTTCCAACACTGGTTATATAGAATCAGACGTTTTTAATGTATTCTCTAAAAGTTGAGACACCTGTAGAAATAGTTTGCATCCAATTTCAAACCATAATTTGCTTTCTGTGCTGCGGAGCAGCCGTCCTTGATGTCTTCCCTAAAAAAAAGCTCTTTGGTTAAAATTAGAAATTCAGACTATTGTTGCATACCTCCCAACTTTTGAATTCAGAAAAGAGGGACATTTTAAGCCACGCCCCTAACCCGAATAAACACATCAAATCACAGCCAGATCCTTCTGCAAACAACGCGCGCACATTCTCACTGCGGATCTCTAGACTGTCTGGATATCACAGATATTATGGATCCGGTTATGTCGTCTTTATGTTACTTTTCCTATCTTGGGTATAACATTTGCTCATCACGGCGGCAGCAGCTGCAGGACAAACCAAAAGGCTGAGAACAATGAAAGTCAAGAGGGAGACCCTGTGGTGGATGACTTTTCAATTGACAGGTAGCAGAGTTACATGATGGGGATTTATTTTTTTCCAGTTGTGTAACTCTGCTACCGGTCAATGGAAAAATCATCCACCAGAGTCCCCCTGTAGATTGCTCCACACACAGCCCCCCTGTACATAGCGCCAGACACAGCCCCCCTGTAAATCGCTCCACACACAGCCCCCCTGTACATAGCGCCAGACACAGCCCCCCTGTAGATAGCTCCACACACAGCCCCCCTGTAGATTGCTCCACACACTGCCCCCCTGTACATAGCACCAGACACAGCCCCCCTGTAGATAGCTCCACACACAGCCCCCTGTACATAGCGCCAAACACAGCTCCCCTGTACATAGCTCCACACACACACACCGCCCCCTGTAGATTGCTACACAAACAGCCCCCTGTACATAGTGCCAGATACAGCCCCCCTGTAGATAGCTCCACATACAGCCCCCCTGTAGATAGCTCCACACAGCCCCCCTGTACATAGCTCCACACACAGCCCCCCTGTAGATAGCTCCACACACAGCCCCTCTGTACATAGCACCAGACACAGCCCCCTGTAGATAGCTCCAGACACAGCCCCCCTGTACATAGCGCCATACACAGCCCCCCTGTACATAGCGCCAGACACAGCCCCCCTGTAGATAGCTCCAGATACAGCCCCCTGTAGATAGCTCCAGACACAGCCCCCCTGTACATAGCGTCACACACAGCGCCCTTGTACATAGCGCCAGATACAGCCCCCCCTGTAGATAGCTCCACACACAGCCCCCCTGTAGATAGCTCCACACACAGCTCCCCTGTAGATAGCTCTAGATACAGCCCCCTGTAGGTAGTGCAACACAACCCCCTTATACTTTGTGCCACAATGCCGCCAGAGCGGAGAGCGGTAGAGGTAGCCTACGGCTGCCACTCTCTGCTCTGCTTTGACGTCACTCACCGTCAGAAGAAGGCAGGAGTCTTGCAGCGGCGTTCTCACTGGTGTCGATGCCGGCCCGGGAGTGGACCAGTCCAGTCACCTGACCTTTCACCTCACGGGTGAGGTCAGATGACAGGTCAGGTGACTGGACTAGTCCACTCCCGTGCCGGCATCGATCCCAGTGAGAACACCGCCGCAAGACTCCTGCCTTCTTCTGATCGCTGCTGCAGTCGTCTGGCATGCAGGGCGCCTGTCAGCAGCGATCAGCAGTTTTGATACAGCTGCAGCGCCCAGCGGGACATTTTATAGACCGCCCGGGACCCCAGTGAGAAACCGGGACTGTACTGCCGGATCCGGGACGGTTGGGAGGTATGATTGTTGTGTTTGAGGTTAAAAATTCAGATTATTTTTATGTTGTTAATTTACTTTTATACCATTTCACGTTATTTGCTGTACTAGAACTGTGTTAATGTAAAAAACTAACTGGAAAAAATTTGGTGTTTTAAAACTTGTGACCGGTAATGTATATATATTAAAAGTAAAAAAAAACAACCTTTCCCATTTATCCTCTAAAGTAATGTAAGAAATAAAAAAGTAAACAAACTTAGTATCACTGCGTCTGTAAAATTCCGAACTATTAGTCCCCATGCACACAAACGCGTTTTTGCGGCCACAATTCACCCACAAATCTGCAGGTGAATTGTGGTCCCATTCATTTCTATGGGCCCATGCACACGACCGTGGTTTCCACGGTCCGTGCATTGCCCGGGAGCCTGGACCGCAAAAAGATAGGACATGTTTTATTACGGCCGCAAAGCCCGTTATTTGCGAGTGGCCGCGGGTGACACTCAGCGGTCGTCCGAGCCGCAAATCATGGCCTGTGCACACCTCTATGGTTGTGTGCATGAGGCCTTACAATATAACATTATTTATAGAGGCTCTGTCACCACATTATATCTTGTACATGATGTGATCGGCGCTGTAATGTAGATAACAGCAGTGTTTTTTATTTAGAAAAACAATAATTTTTGACGGAGTTATGACCTATATTAGCTTTATGCTAATGAGTTTCTTAATGACCAACTGGGCGTGTTTTACTTTTTGACCAAGTGGGCGTTGTGGAGAGAAGTGTATGACGCTGACCAATCAGTGACCAATCAGCGTCATACACTTCTCCCCATTCATTTACACAGCACATAGTGTTCTCGCTATATCGCTATGTGCAGCCACATAAACACACTATAACATTACTGCAGTGTCCTGACAATGAATATACATCACTACCAGCCAGGACGTGACGTGTATTCAAAATCCGGACACTTCTGTAACATCTGTGTGATATTTACAGCAAGGCAAGCGTTATCTCGTCTTAAATGACAGATTACATCGTAATCTTGCGAGATAACGCTTGCCTTGCTGTAAATATCACACAGACGCTACAGAAGTGTCAGGATTCTGAATACACATCACGTCTTGGCTGGAGGGAATGTATATTCATTGTCAGGACACTTGAGTAACGTTATAGTGTGTTTATGCGGCTGCACATAGTGATATCGCTATATCGCTATCCAGGGCCGCCATCAGGAATTTCAGGGCCCCCTACAGCTACATTTTCTGGGCCCCCCTACCGTGGCACCGCCTGTTAACGGTACTCCGTCCAGTACTATATCATGGTACCCAGGGCCGCCATCAGGGGGGGTATTAGGGGTACTGATGTGAGAGGCCCGGCCAAACCTAATTGAAAGGGGGGCCCGGCAAACTGCCGCGACTTGCCTTTGGTAGAAAAAAAACAGGCCCCGTTTTTTTCACCAAAAGAATGTCATGAGCTGCGGGCCCCCCTTTCAATTAGGTTTGGCCGGGCCTCTCACATCAGTACCCCTAATACCCCCCCTGATGGCGGCCCTGGGTAGCATGGGGGCCGTCAAACACCGCCGCCCGTGCGACCGATCACGCGCACCACGCAAACTCCCGCGCATGCGCACCGGCGACCGCCTGGAAGCGCGCACCGAATTTTGAGGCAGATTTTGACCTGCCCACACTATCTTGCCGCGTTTTTTGCCCACGGCGATTGAGGACAGCAGACAGAAAACGCAGCGAAAAATGCATTTTCTGCCTCCCATTGATTTAGATGGCAGGTCAGAGGCAGAACCGCGGCAAGAAAGGATGTGCTGCTTTTTCTTTTTTCCGCGACTGGCTCCCATTGATTTCAGATTAAATCAATGGGAGGCGGTTTTGGAAGTTTTTTGGTGCTGATTCTGACGCAGTGTCCGAGTCAATATCAAGGCCCAAAAACGTTGAACTGGGCCTTATTGTTAGGGCTTATTCAGACGAACGTGTAATACGTCCGTGAAACGTGTGTGATTTTCACGCGCCTTGCACAGACCTATGTTACTCTATGGTGCCGTGCAGACTGTCAGTGATTTTCACGCAGCGCGAGTCCGCTGCGTAAAACTCACGACATGTCCGATATTTGTGCATTGTTCGCGCATCACGCACCCATTGAAGTCAATGGGTGCGTGAAAATCACGCCCAGCGCTTCCGCAGCCGTATAAACTATGAATGAAAACAGAAAAGCACCACGTGCTACAAACATACAAACAGAGTGTCATAATGATGGCGGCTGCGCGAAAATCACACAGCCGCGCATCATACGCTGCTGACACACGGAGCTGTTATGGACCTTTTGCAAGCGCAAAACGCCACGTATTTGCGCGCGCAAAAAGCACACGCTTGTGTAAATCCGGCCTTAGGGTAGGAACACACTAGGCATGAACACTGCGGATTTTATGCAACACATTTTATTGTGGATAATCCGCAGCGTATCACAGTCGCAGCAGAGTGGATGAGGTTTGAACAAATCTCATCCACACGCTGCAAAAATAATGGACCTGCAGTGTGACTTTTTGGCTTTTTAAGTCGCATGTCAATGTATTCTGTGGAATCGCCGCTCCTCTGATGCGGAAATGCTGCGGTTCTGCCGCAAAAATCACAAATGAGAAAAAAAAAAAAAGCCACTTTTTTAAATTGATAAAGTTTAGACTTGCCCCGGCCGTAGTCCTGGTGACGCGATCCTCTATTCTTAGCGCAGCCCCGCCTCCTGTCATGACGTTTCATCCCATGTGACTGCTGCAGCGGTCACATGGTCTACAGCGTCATCCCAGGAGGCGGGGCTACGTTCAGAAGAGAGAGATGCGTCACTTAAACTACGGCCGGGGTAAGTCTAAACTTTTTTTTCCCTGCAGAATTCCCGCAGCGGACACGCCTCACGAAACCTGCGCCACTATTTGGTGCGGTTTTGCTGGCGGAATTCCCTGCGGCTCCCGGGATAAGCTGTGTAGTTTTACTCAGCATATCCGCCTAGTGTGTCCCTTATGATGTCGCTCCTGGAGCTGCTGCCGGTCTCTAAATAGGCAGTTGGTCCAGTAGAATTTGGAATTATTTTTTTTTGTGAACCAGCTTAAAAAAATACAAAACTTTGGTGTTAGGGCCTGTTCACATCACTGTTCGCTTCCGCTCCGGGGTTCCTTCTGAGGTTTCTGTCGGGTGAACCCCGCAACGTAAAGTAAAAGTGATAGCACAGCTTCCGTTTGCATCACCATTAGCGCAGTCGACTGCGCTATTAATTCCGTCCGAAAACCAGCCGGAATGGTGACGAACGGAAACCATTAGCGATGTTTCCGTCACCATTGAGATCAATGGTGACTGAAACGGAAGCTGTGCTGTCACTTTCACTTTCCGTTGCGGGGTTCACCCGACAGAAACCTCAGAAGGAACCCCGGAGCGGAAGCGAACGGTGATGTGAACAGGCCCTAACACAAAAGTTTTGTATTTTTTTAAGCTGGTTCACAAAAAAAAATAATTCCAAATTCTACTGGACCAACTGGCTATTTAGAGAGCGGCAGCAGCTCCAGGAGCGACATCATAAGGGACACACTAGGCGGATATGCTGAGTAAAACTACACAGCTTATCCCGGGAGCCGCAGGGAATTCTGCCAGCAAAACCGCACCAAATAGTGGCGCAGGTTTCGTGAGGCGTGTCCGCTGCGGGAATCCTGCAGGGAAAAAAAAGTTTAGACTTGCCCTGGCCGTAGTCCTGGTGACGCATCTCTCTCTTCTGAACGTAGCCCCGCCTCCTGGGATGACGCTGTAGACCATGTGACCGCTGCATCAGTCACATGGGATGAAACGTCATGACAGGAGGCCGAGCTGCGCTAAGAATAGAGGATCGCGTCACCAGGACTACGGCCGGGGCAAGTCTAAACTTTATCAATTTAAAAAAGTACCTTTTTTTTCTTCTCTTGTGTGATTTTTGCGGCAGAATCGCAGCATTTCCGCAACAGAGGAGCAGCGATTCCATAGAATACATTGACATGCGACTTAAAAAGCCAAAGCCACACTGCAGGTCCATTATTTTTGCAGCGTGTGGATGAGATTTGTTCAAATCTCATCCACTCTGCTGCGACTGTGATACGCTGCGGATTATCCACAATAAAATGTGTTGCATAAAATCCGCAGTGTTCATGCCTAGTCTGTTCCTACCCTAAGGCCGGATTTACACAAGCGTGTGCTTTTTGCACGCGCAAAAAACGTGGCATTTTGCGCATGCAAAAGGTCCATAACAGCTCCGTGTGTCAGCAGCGTATGATGCGCGGCTGCGTGATTTTCGCGCAGCCGCCATCATTATGACACTCTGTTTGTATGTTTGTAGCACGCGGTGCTTTTCTAATTTCATTCATAGTTTATACGGCTGCGGAAGTGCTGAGCGTGATTTTCACACACCCATTGACTTCAATGGGTGCGTGATGCGCGAACAATGCACCAATATAGGACATGTCGTGAGTTTTACGCAGCGGACACACGCTGTGTGAAAATCACTGACAGTCCGCACGGCACCATAGAGTAACATAGGTCCGTGCGAGGCGAGTGAAAATCACGCACGTTGCACGGACGTATTACACGTTCGTCTGAATAAGCCCTAACAATAAGGCCCAGTTCACAGAGTTTTTGGGCCTTGACATTGACTCGGACGCTGCGTCAGAATCAGCACCAAACCACTTCCAAAACCGCCTCCCATTGATTTAATCTGAAATCAATGGGAGCCAGTCGCGGAAAAAAGAAAAAGCAGCACGTCCTTTCTTGCCGCGGTTCCGCCTCTGACCTCCCATCTAAATCAATGGGAGGCAGAAAATGCATTTTTCGCTGCGTTTTTTGTCTGCTGTCCTCAATCGCCGCGAGCAAAAAACGCAGCAAAAAAACGCGGCAAGATAGTGTGGGCAGGTCAAAATCTGCCTCAAAATTCTTTAAGGAATTTTGAGGCAGATTTTTTTTTGCCTGCAAAATACTGTGTAAACAGGGCCATACATAAACAACACTTTGAGATAATTTACTCACTGTGTGTCAGAAGAGCTGCTCCCACTCCAGTCCTCTTCCGGCGATGTCTTCCAGGGGAGGTCTTCGGTCCAGACGTCCAGTCCTTCACCTCCAGCCAGGCTCCAGGTAAGTTTTGTCCATGTGTGTCCGCGGCTGCGCGCGCTTCGTTCGCGGGTGCGCGCGCGGCCGGTCGCGGGTGCGCGCGCTTCGTTTGCGGGTGCGCGCGCGGTCGATCGCGGGTGCGCGCGCGGACGGTCTCCAGTGCGGGCGTTCGTGGATGCGCGCTCGCGAGTGCGCACGCGCGGCAGTTTCATTGTGCGCGAGATCGGGTGCGCGCGCGGGCGGACGGTTTGACGGCCCCCCATGACGAGGGGAGGGGGCCCGCAGCAGCAGCAGCAGCAGCAGCTCACGACATTCTTTTGGTGAAAAAAACGGGCCCCATTGCAGGGGCCCGTTTTTTCCTACCAAAAGAATGTCGAGGCAGTTGCCGGGCCCCCCTTTCAATTAGTTTTGGCCGGGCCCCTCACACCACTACCCCTAATACCCCCCTGATGGCGGCCCTGTCGCTATCTGCAGTGTAAATGAATTGAGAGAAGTGTATGACGCTGATTGGTTACTGATTGGTCAGCGTCATACACTTCTCTCCACAACGACCACTTGGCCAAAAAGTAAAACACGCCCAGTTGTCCATTGAGAAACTCATTAGCATAAAGCTAATATAGGTCATAACTCTGTAAAAAATTATCGTTTTACTAAATAAAAAACACTGCTGTTATCTACATTACAGCGCCGATCACATCATGTACAATATAGGCCACTTATAATGTGGTGACAGAGCCTCTTTATTACTAGGACCACTGTTATCTACATTACAGCGCCGATCACATCATGTACAATATAGGCCACTTATAATGTGGTGACAGAGCCTCTTTATTACTAGGACCACTGTTATCTACATTACAGCGCCGATCACATCATGTACAATATAGGCCATAGTAAGGAAAGGAGGATACCTCCAGCTCACCAGTAGTTGCGTCTCCGGACACCTCGCATGGATCCCCGCTACGGCCAGCGGTGGGTATATCAGAAAAAAGAAGGAAAAAATCCAGCGCTGTGTTTGGTTAAAAAGGAAAACTGTTCCCAATTTTATTGCAGAAAATAGTTAAAAATTGCATGGAGACGCAGTCTCAAGGTGTATATATTAAGCGGGCTGGATGACCTTGGCCAAGGTTTTCCTACAATATAGGCCACTTATAATGTGGTGACAGAGCCTCTTTATTACTAGGACCACTGTTATCTACATTACAGCGCCGATCACATCATGTACAATATAGGCCACTTATAATGTGGTGACAGAGCCTCTTTATTACTAGGACCACTGTTATCTACATTACAGCGCCGATCACATCATGTACAAGATAGGCCACTTATAATGTAGTGATAGAGCCTCTTTAACTCGCACGTTGGACACTGCAAAAAATACGGCAGAATCGCTGTTTTCAGTCACCTCATCTACCCCAAAAAAATAGAAAAAGTGATCCGAAAGTCTCATGTACCCCAAAACGTTACTAATAGAATCTGCAGCTCGTCCCGCAAAAAATGTCCTCACACCGCTCAATCCACGGGGAAATTAAAGCGTTCTGGCTCTCTGAATACGGCGGCACAAAATAAATTGTATTTTTAACAAATAATTTTTTCTCTGTAAAAGTAGTAAAATATAAAAAAAATATATAAATTTGGTATTTCCGTAATCGTGTCACCCGCAGAATAAAGTTATCATGTCATTATTACGTAAAAACAAAGCCCCAAAAAATGGAGGAATTTCTGTCACTTTCACCCCACAAATAATTGTTTTGCAGTACATGATAAGGTGCAATAAATAATGCAGTGGTAACTACAACTCCTCCCGGGGGAAAAATACTAGGTATATGAGTGCACACAAAGGAATGGTGGGGGAGGGGAGCTAAATCGATTTCCCGGGTGATGGAGAAAACCTCCATACAGATCTCATGTCCAGGCTGTTATTATGGGACATCAGAGGACATTACAGGGAGGAGTATAAGAGGAGAGGACTACAACTCCCAGCATGTCCAGACTGTTATTATGGGACATTAGAGGACATTACAAGGAGAAGGTATAAGAGGAGTGAACTACAACTCCCAGCATGTCCAGGCTGTTATTATGGGATATCAGAGGACATTACAGGGAGGAGTATAAGAAAAGTGAACTACAACTCCCAGCATGTCCAGACTGTTATTATGGGACATTAGAGGACATTACAAGGAGGAGGTATAAGAGGAGTGAACTACAACTCCCAGCATGTCCAGACTGTTATTATGGGATATCAGAGGACATTACAGGGAGAAGGTATAAGAGGAGAGGACTACAACTCCCAGCATGTCCAGACTATTATTATGCGATATAAGAGGACATTACAGGGAGAAGTATAAGAGTAGAGGACTACAACTACCAGCATGTCCAGGCTGTTATTATGGGATATCAGAGGACATTACAGGGAGGAGTATAAGAGAAGTGAACTACAACTCCCAGCATGTCCAGGCTGTTATTATGGGATATCAGAGGACATTACAGGGAGGAGTATAAGAGGAGTGAACTACAACTCCCAGCATGTCCAGTCTGTTATTATGGGATATCAGAGGACATTACACGGAGGAGTATAAGAGGAGTGAACTATAACTCCCAGCATGTCCAGACTGTTATTATGGGACATTAGAGGACATTACAAGGAGGAGGTATAAGAGGAGAGAACTACAACTCCGAGCATGTCCAGACTATTATTATGCGATATAAGAGGACATTACAGGGAGAAGTATAAGAGTAGAGGACTACAACTCCCAGCATGTCCAGGCTGTTATTATGGGATATCAGAGGACATTACAGGTAGGAGTATAAGAGGAGTGAATTACAACTCCCAGCATGTCCAGACTGTTATTATGGGACATTACAAGGAGGAGGTATAAGAGGAGTGAACTACAACTCCCAGCATGTCCAGGCTGTTATTATGGGATATCAGAGGACATTACAGGGAGGAGTATAAGAAAAGTGAACTACAACTCCCAGCATGTCCAGACTGTTATTATGGGACATTAGAGGACATTACAAGGAGGAGGTATAAGAGGAGTGAACTACAACTCCCAGCATGTCCAGACTGTTATTATGGGATATCAAGGGACATTACAGGGAGAAGGTATAAGAGGAGAGGACTACAACTCCCAGCATGTCCAGACTATTATTATGCGATATAAGAGGACATTACAGGGAGAAGTATAAGAGTAGAGGACTACAACTCCCAGCATGTCCAGGCTGTTATTATGGGATATCAGAGGACATTACAAGGAAGAGTATAAGAGGAGTGAACTACAACTCCCAGCATGTCCAGGCTGTTATTATGGGATATCAGAGGACATTACAAGGAAGAGTATAAGAGGAGTGAACTACAACTCCCAGCATGTCCAGACTGTTATTATGGGACTTTAGAGGACATTACAAGGAGGAGGTATAAGAGGAGTGAACTACAACTCCCAGCATGTCCAGACTGTTATTATGGGATATCAGAGGACATTTCAGGGAGAAGGTATAAGAGGAGAGGACTACAACTCCCAGCATGTCCAGACTGTTATTATGGGACATTAGAGGACATTACAAGGAGGAGGTATAAAAGGAGTGAACTACAACTCCCAGCATGTCCAGGCTGTTATTATGGGATATCAGAGGACATTACAGGGAGGAGTATAAGAGGAGTGAACTACAACTCCCAGCATGTCCAGACTGTTATTATGGGACATTAGAGGACATTACAAGGAGGAGGTATAAGAGGAGTGAACTACAACTCCCTGCATGTCCAGACTGTTATTATGGGATATCAGAGGACATTACAGGGAGAAGGTATAAGAGGAGAGGACTACAACTCCCAGCATGTGCAGACTATTATTATGCGATATAAGAGGACATTACAGGGAGAAGTATAAGAGTAGAGGACTACAACTACCAGCATGTCCAGGCTGTTATTATGGGATATCAGAGGACATTACAGGGAGGAGTATAAGAAAAGTGAACTACAACTCCCAGCATGTCAAGACTGTTATTATGGGACATTAGAGGACATTACAAGGAGGAGGTATAAGAGGAGTGAACTACAACTCCCAGCATGTCCAGACTGTTATTATGGGATATCAGAGGACATTACAGGGAGAAGGTATAAGAGGAGAGGACTACAACTCCCAGCATGTCCAGACTATTATTATGCGATATAAGAGGACATTACAGGGAGAAGTATAAGAGTAGAGGACTACAACTCCCAGCATGTCCAGGCTGTTATTATGGGATATCAGAGGACATTACAAGGAAGAGTATAAGAGGAGTGAACTACAACTCCCAGCATGTCCAGGCTGTTATTATGGGATATCAGAGGACATTACAGGGAGGAGTATAAGAGGAGTGACCTACAACTCCCAGCATGTCCAGACTGTTATTATGGGACATTAGAGGACATTACAAGGGGGAGGTATAAGAGGAGTGAACTACAACTCCCAGCATGTCCAGGCTGTTATTATGGGATATCAGAGGACATTACAGGGAGGAGTATAAGAGGAGTGAACTACAACTCCCAGCATGTCCAGACTGTTATTATGCGATATAAGAGGACATTACAGGGAGAAGTATAAGAGTAGAGGACTACAACTCCCAGCATGTCCAGGCTGTTATTATGGGATATCAGAGGACATTACAGGGAGGAGTATAAGAGGAGTGAACTACAACTCCCAGCATGTCCAGACTGTTATTATGGGACATTAGAGGACATTACAAGGAGGAGGTATAAGAGGAGTGAACTACAACTCCCAGCATGTCCAGGCTGTTATTATGGGATATCAGAGGACATTACAGGGAGGAGTATAAGAGGAGTGAACTACAACTCCCAGCATGTCCAGGCTGTTATTATGGGATATCAGAGGACATTACAGGGAGGAGTATAAGAGGAGTGACCTACAACTCCCAGCATGTCCAGACTGTTATTATGGGACATTAGAGGACATTACAAGGGGGAGGTATAAGAGGAGTGAACTACAACTCCCAGCATGTCCAGGCTGTTATTATGGGATATCAGAGGACATTACAGGGAGGAGTATAAGAGGAGTGAACTACAACTCCCAGCATGTCCAGACTGTTATTATGGGACATTAGAGGACATTACAAGGAGGAGGTATAAGAGGAGTGAACTACAACTCCCAGCATGTCCAGGCTGTTATTATGGGATATCAGAGGACATTACAGGGAGGAGTATAAGAAAAGTGAACTACAATTCCCAGCATGTCCAGACTGTTATTATGGGACATTAGAGGACATTACAAGGAGGAGATATAAGAGGAGTGAACTACAACTCCCAGCATGTCCAGACTATTATTATGCGATATAAGAGGACATTACAGGGAGAAGTATAAGAGTAGAGGACTACAACTCCCAGCATGTCCCGGCTGTTATTATGGGATATCAGAGGACATTACAGGGAGGAGTATAAGAGGAGTGAACTACAACTCCCAGCATGTCCAGACTGTTATTATGGGATATCAGAGGACATTACAGGGAGAAGGTATAAGAGGAGAGGACTACAACTCCCAGCATGTCCAGACTATTATTATGCTATATAAGAGGACATTACAGGGAGAAGTATAAGAGTAGAGGACTACAACTCCCAGCATGTCCAGGCTGTTATTATGGGATATCAGAGGACATTACAGGGAGAAGGTATAAGAGGAGAAGACTACAACTCCCAGCATGTCCAGACTATTATTATGCGATATAAGAGGACATTACAGGGAGAAGTATAAGAGTAGAGGACTACAACTCCCAGCATGTCCAGGCTGTTATTATGGGATATCAGAGGACATTACAGGGAGGAGTATAAGAGGAGTGAACTACAACTCCCAGCATGTCCAGGCTGTTATTAAGGGATATCAGAGGACATTACAGGGAGGAGTATAAGAGGAGTGAACTACAACTCCCTGCATGTCCAGACTGTTATTATGGGACATTAGAGGACATTACAAGGAGGAGGTATAAGAGGAGTGAACTACAACTCCCAGCATGTCCAGGCTGTTATTATGGGATATCAGAGGACAATACAGGGAGGAGTATAAGAGGAGTGAACTACAACTCCCAGCATGTCCAGACTGTTATTATGGGACATTAGAGGACATTACAAGGAGTAGGTATAAGAGGAGTGAACTACAACTCCCAGCATGTCCAGGCTGTTATTATGGGATATCAGAGGACATTACAGGGAGAAGGTATAAGAGGAGAGGACTACAACTCCCAGCATGTCCAGACTATTATTATGCGATATAAGAGGACATTACAGGGAGAAGTATAAGAGTAGAGGACTACAACTCCCAGCATGTCCAGGATGTTATTATGGGATATCAGAGGACATTACAGGGAGGAGTATAAGAGGAGTGAACTACAACTCCCAGCATGTCCAGGCTGTTATTATGGGACATTAGAGGACATTACAAGGAGGAGGTATAAGAGGAGTGAACTACAACTCCCAGCATGTCCAGACTGTTATTATGGGACATTAGAGGACATTACAAGGAGGAGGTATAAGAGGAGTGAACTACAACTCCCAGCATGTCCAGGCTGTTATTATGGGATATCAGAGGACATTACAGGGAGGAGTATAAGAGGAGTGAACTACAACTCCCAGCATGTCCAGACTGTTATTATGGGACATTAGAGGACATTACAAGGAGGAGGTATAAGAGGAGTGAACTACAACTCCCAGCATGTCCAGGCTGTTATTATGGGATATCAGAGGACATTACAGGGAGGAGTATAAGAAAAGTGAACTACAATTCCCAGCATGTCCAGACTGTTATTATGGGACATTAGAGGACATTACAAGGAGGAGGTATAAGAGGAGTGAACTACAACTCCCAGCATGTCCAGACTATTATTATGCGATATAAGAGGACATTACAGGGAGAAGTATAAGAGTAGAGGACTACAACTCCCAGCATGTCCCGGCTGTTATTATGGGATATCAGAGGACATTACAGGGAGGAGTATAAGAGGAGTGAACTACAACTCCCAGCATGTCCAGACTGTTATTATGGGATATCAGAGGACATTACAGGGAGAAGGTATAAGAGGAGAGGACTACAACTCCCAGCATGTCCAGACTATTATTATGCGATATAAGAGGACATTACAGGGAGAAGTATAAGAGTAGAGGACTACAACTCCCAGCATGTCCAGGCTGTTATTATGGGATATCAGAGGACATTACAGGGAAGAGTATAAGAGGAGTGAACTACAACTCCCAGCATGTCCAGACTGTTATTATGGGACATTAGAGGACATTACAAGGAGGAGGTATAAGAGGAGTGAACTACAACTCCCAGCATGTCCAGGCTGTTATTATGGGATATCAGAGGACATTACAGGGAGGAGTATAAGAGGAGTGAACTACAACTCCCAGCATGTCCAGGCTGTTATTATGGGACATTAGAGGACATTACAAGGAGGAGGTATAAGAGGAGTGAACTACAACTCCCAGCATGTCCAGACTGTTATTATGGGACATTAGAGGACATTACAAGGAGGAGGTATAAGAGGAGTGAACTACAACTCCCAGCATGTCCAGGCTGTTATTATGGGATATCAGAGGACATTACAGGGAGGAGTATAAGAGGAGTGAACTACAACTCCCAGCATGTCCAGACTGTTATTATGGGACATTAGAGGACATTACAAGGAGGAGGTATAAGAGGAGTGAACTACAACTCCCAGCATGTCCAGGCTGTTATTATGGGATATCAGAGGACATTACAGGGAGGAGTATAAGAAAAGTGAACTACAATTCCCAGCATGTCCAGACTGTTATTATGGGACATTAGAGGACATTACAAGGAGGAGGTATAAGAGGAGTGAACTACAACTCCCAGCATGTCCAGACTATTATTATGCGATATAAGAGGACATTACAGGGAGAAGTATAAGAGTAGAGGACTACAACTCCCAGCATGTCCCGGCTGTTATTATGGGATATCAGAGGACATTACAGGGAGAAGGTATAAGAGGAGAGGACTACAACTCCCAGCATGTCCAGACTATTATTATGCGATATAAGAGGACATTACAGGGAGAAGTATAAGAGTAGAGGACTACAACTCCCAGCATGTCCAGGCTGTTATTATGGGATATCAGAGGACATTACAGGGAAGAGTATAAGAGGAGTGAACTACAACTCCCAGCATGTCCAGACTGTTATTATGGGACATTAGAGGACATTACAAGGAGGAGGTATAAGAGGAGTGAACTACAACTCCCAGCATGTCCAGGCTGTTATTATGGGATATCAGAGGACATTACAGGGAGGAGTATAAGAAAAGTGAACTACAACTCCCAGCATGTCCAGACTGTTATTATGGGACATTAGAGGACATTACAAGGAGGAGGTATAAGAGGAGTGAACTACAACTCCCAGCATGTCCAGACTGTTATTATGGGATATCAGAGGACATTACAGGGAGAAGGTATAAGAGGAGATGTCTACAACTCCCAGCATGTCCAGACTATTATTATGCGATATAAGAGGAAATTACAGGGAGAAGTATAAGAGTAGAGGACTACAACTCCCAGCATGTGCAGGCTGTTATTATGGGATATCAGAGGACATTACAGGGAGGAGTATAAGAGGAGTGAACTACAACTCCCAGCATGTCCAGGCTGTTATTAAGGGATATCAGAGGACATTACAGGGAGGAGTATAAGAGGAGTGAACTACAACTCCCTGCATGTCCAGACTGTTATTATGGGACATTAGAGGACATTACAAGGAGGAGGTATAAGAGGAGTGAACTACAACTCCCAGCATGTCCAGGCTGTTATTATGGGATATCAGAGGACAATATAGGGAGGAGTATAAGAGGAGTGAACTACAACTCCCAGCATGTCCAGACTGTTATTATGGGACATTAGAGGACATTACAAGGAGGAGGTATAAGAGGAGTGAACTACAACTCCCAGCATGTCCAGGCTGTTATTATGGGATATCAGAGGACATTACAGGGAGAAGGTATAAGAGGAGAGGACTACAACTCCCAGCATGTCCAGACTATTATTATGCGATATAAGAGGACATTACAGGGAGAAGTATAAGAGTAGAGGACTACAACTCCCAGCATGTCCAGGCTGTTATTATGGGATATCAGAGGACATTACAGGGAGGAGTATAAGAGGAGTGAACTACAACTCCCAGCATGTCCAGGCTGTTATTATGGGACATTAGAGGACATTACAAGGAGGAGGTATAAGAGGAGTGAACTTCAACTCCCAGCATGTCCAGGCTGTTATTATGGGATATCAGAGGACATTACAGGGAGGAGTATAAGAGGAGTGAACTACAACTCCCAGCATGTCCAGACTGTTATTATGGGACATTAGAGGACATTACAAGGAGGAGGTATAAGAGGAGTGAACTACAACTCCCAGCATGTCCAGGCTGTTATTATAGGATATCAGAGGACATTACAGGGAGGAGTATAAGAAAAGTGAACTACAACTCCCAGCATGTCCAGACTGTTATTATGGGACATTAGAGGACATTACAAGGAGGAGGTATAAGAGGAGTGAACTACAACTCCCAGCATGTCCAGACTGTTATTATGGGATATCAGAGGACATTACAGGGAGAAGGTATAAGAGGAGAGGACTACAACTCCCAGCATGTGCAGGCTGTTATTATGGGATATCAGAGGACATTACAGGGAGGAGTATAAGAGGAGTGAACTACAACTCCCAACATGTCCAGGCTGTTATTAAGGGATATCAGAGGACATTACAGGGAGGAGTATAAGAGGAGTGAACTACAACTCCCTGCATGTCCAGACTGTTATTATGGGACATTAGAGGACATTACAAGGAGGAGGTATAAGAGGAGTGAACTACAACTCCCAGCATGTCCAGGCTGTTATTATGGGATATCAGAGGACAATACAGGGAGGAGTATAAGAGGAGTGAACTACAACTCCCAGCATGTCCAGACTGTTATTATGGGACATTAGAGGACATTACAAGGAGGAGGTATAAGAGGAGTGAACTACAACTCCCAGCATGTCCAGGCTGTTATTATGGGATATCAGAGGACATTACAGGGAGAAGGTATAAGAGGAGAGGACTACAACTCCCAGCATGTCCAGACTATTATTATGCGATATAAGAGGACATTACAGGGAGAAGTATAAGAGTAGAGGACTACAACTCCCAGCATGTCCAGGCTGTTATTATGGGATATCAGAGGACATTACAGGGAGGAGTATAAGAGGAGTGAACTACAACTCCCAGCATGTCCAGGCTGTTATTATGGGACATTAGAGGACATTACAAGGAGGAGGTATAAGAGGAGTGAACTACAACTCCCAGCATGTCCAGGCTGTTATTATGGGATATCAGAGGACATTACAGGGAGGAGTATAAGAGGAGTGAACTACAACTCCCAGCATGTCCAGACTGTTATTATGGGACATTAGAGGACATTACAAGGAGGAGGTATAAGAGGAGTGAACTACAACTCCCAGCATGTCCAGGCTGTTATTATAGGATATCAGAGGACATTACAGGGAGGAGTATAAGAAAAGTGAACTACAACTCCCAGCATGTCCAGACTGTTATTATGGGACATTAGAGGACATTACAAGGAGGAGGTATAAGAGGAGTGAACTACAACTCCCAGCATGTCCAGACTGTTATTATGGGATATCAGAGGACATTACAGGGAGAAGGTATAAGAGGAGAGGACTACAACTCCCAGCATGTCCAGACTATTATTATGCGATATAAGAGGACATTACAGGGAGAAGTATAAGAGTAGAGGACTACAACTCCCAGCATGTCCAGGCTGTTATTATGGGATATCAGAGGACATTACAGGGAGGAGTATAAGAGGAGTGAACTACAACTCCCAGCATGTCCAGACTGTTATTATGGGATATCAGAGGACATTACAGGGAGAAGGTATAAGAGGAGAGAACTACAACTCCCAGCATGTCCAGGCTGTTATTATGGGATATCAGAGGACATTACAGGGAGGAGTATAAGAGGAGAGAACTACAACTCCCAGCATGTCCAGACTGTTATTATGGGACATTAGAGGACATTACAAGGGGGAGGTATAAGAGGAGTGAACTACAACTCTCAGCATGTCCAGGCTGTTATTATGGGATATCAGAGGACATTACAGGGAGGAGTATAAGAGGAGTGAACTACAACTCCCAGCATGTCCAGGCTGTTATTATGGGATATCAGAGGACATTACAGGGAGGAGTATAAGAGGAGTGAACTACAACTCCCAGCATGTCCAGACTGTTATTATGGGACATTAGAGGACATTACAAGGAGGAGGTATAAGAGGAGTGAACTACAACTCCCAGCATGTCCAGACTGTTATTATGGGATATCAGAGGACATTTCAGGGAGAAGGTATAAGAGGAGAGGACTACAACTCCCAGCATGTCCAGACTATTATTATGCGATATAAGAGGACATTACAGGGAGAAGTATAAGAGTAGAGGACTACAACTCCCAGCATGTCCAGGCTGTTATTATGGGATATCAGAGGACATTACAGGGAGGAGTATAAGAGGAGTGAACTACAACTCCCAGCATGTCCAGGCTGTTATTATGGGATATCAGAGGACATTACAGGGAGGAGTATAAGAGGAGTGAACTACAACTCCCAGCATGTCCAGGCTGTTATTATGGGATATCAGAGGACATTACAGGGAGGAGTATAAGAGGAGTGACCTACAACTCCCAGCATGTCCAGACTGTTATTATGGGACATTAGAGGACATTACAAGGGGGAGGTATAAGAGGAGTGAACTACAACTCCCAGCATGTCCAGGCTGTTATTATGGGATATCAGAGGACATTACAGGGAGGAGTATAAGAGGAGTGAACTACAACTCCCAGCATGTCCAGACTGTTATTATGGGACATTAGAGGACATTACAAGGAGGAGGTATAAGAGGAGTGAACTACAACTCCCAGCATGTCCAGGCTGTTATTATGGGATATCAGAGGACATTAAGGGGAGGAGTATAAGAAAAGTGAACTACAATTCCCAGCATGTCCAGACTGTTATTATGGGACATTAGAGGACATTACAAGGAGGAGGTATAAGAGGAGTGAACTACAACTCCCAGCATGTCCAGACTATTATTATGCGATATAAGAGGACATTACAGGGAGAAGTATAAGAGTAGAGGACTACAACTCCCAGCATGTCCCGACTGTTATTATGGGATATCAGAGGACATTACAGGGAGGAGTATAAGAGGAGTGAACTACAACTCCCAGCATGTCCAGACTGTTATTATGGGATATCAGAGGACATTACAGGGAGAAGGTATAAGAGGAGAGGACTACAACTCCCAGCATGTCCAGACTATTATTATGCTATATAAGAGGACATTACAGGGAGAAGTATAAGAGTAGAGGACTACAACTCCCAGCATGTCCAGGCTGTTATTATGGGATATCAGAGGACATTACAGGGAGAAGGTATAAGAGGAGAGGACTACAACTCCCAGCATGTCCAGACTATTATTATGCGATATAAGAGGACATTACAGGGAGAAGTATAAGAGTAGAGGACTACAACTCCCAGCATGTCCAGGCTGTTATTATGGGATATCAGAGGACATTACAGGGAAGAGTATAAGAGGAGTGAACTACAAGTCCCAGCATGTCCAGACTGTTATTATGGGACATTAGAGGACATTACAAGGAGGAGGTATAAGAGGAGTGAACTACAACTCCCAGCATGTCCAGGCTGTTATTATGGGATATCAGAGGACATTACAGGGAGGAGTATAAGAAAAGTGAACTACAACTCCCAGCATGTCCAGACTGTTATTATGGGACATTAGAGGACATTACAAGGAGGAGGTATAAGAGGAGTGAACTACAACTCCCAGCATGTCCAGACTGTTATTATGGGATATCAGAGGACATTACAGGGAGAAGGTATAAGAGGAGATGACTACAACTCCCAGCATGTCCAGACTATTATTATGCGATATAAGAGGAAATTACAGGGAGAAGTATAAGAGTAGAGGACTACAACTCCCAGCATGTGCAGGCTGTTATTATGGGATATCAGAGGACATTACAGGGAGAAGTATAAGAGTAGAGGACTACAACTCCCAGCATGTCCAGGCTGTTATTATGGGATATCAGAGGACATTACAGGGAGAAGGTATAAGAGGAGAGGACTACAACTCCCAGCATGTCCAGACTATTATTATGCGATATAAGAGGACATTACAGGGAGAAGTATAAGAGTAGAGGACTACAACTCCCAGCATGTCCAGGCTGTTATTATGGGATATCAGAGGACATTACAGGGAAGAGTATAAGAGGAGTGAACTACAACTCCCAGCATGTCCAGACTGTTATTATGGGACATTAGAGGACATTACAAGGAGGAGGTATAAGAGGAGTGAACTACAACTCCCAGCATGTCCAGGCTGTTATTATGGGATATCAGAGGACATTACAGGGAGGAGTATAAGAAAAGTGAACTACAACTCCCAGCATGTCCAGACTGTTATTATGGGACATTAGAGGACATTACAAGGAGGAGGTATAAGAGGAGTGAACTACAACTTCCAGCATGTCCAGACTGTTATTATGGGATATCAGAGGACATTACAGGGAGAAGGTATAAGAGGAGATGACTACAACTCCCAGCATGTCCAGACTATTATTATGCGATATAAGAGGAAATTACAGGGAGAAGTATAAGAGTAGAGGACTACAACTCCCAGCATGTGCAGGCTGTTATTATGGGATATCAGAGGACATTACAGGGAGGAGTATAAGAGGAGTGAACTACAACTCCCAGCATGTCCAGGCTGTTATTAAGGGATATCAGAGGACATTACAGGGAGGAGTATAAGAGGAGTGAACTACAACTCCCTGCATGTCCAGACTGTTATTATGGGACATTAGAGGACATTACAAGGAGGAGGTATAAGAGGAGTGAACTACAACTCCCAGCATGTCCAGGCTGTTATTATGGGATATCAGAGGACAATACAGGGAGGAGTATAAGAGGAGTGAACTACAACTCCCAGCATGTCCAGACTGTTATTATGGGACATTAGAGGACATTACAAGGAGGAGGTATAAGAGGAGTGAACTACAACTCCCAGCATGTCCAGGCTGTTATTATGGGATATCAGAGGACATTACAGGGAGAAGGTATAAGAGGAGAGGACTACAACTCCCAGCATGTCCAGACTATTATTATGCGATATAAGAGGACATTACAGGGAGAAGTATAAGAGTAGAGGACTACAACTCCCAGCATGTCCAGGCTGTTATTATGGGATATCAGAGGACATTACAGGGAGGAGTATAAGAGGAGTGAACTACAACTCCCAGCATGTCCAGGCTGTTATTATGGGACATTAGAGGACATTACAAGGAGGAGGTATAAGAGGAGTGAACTACAACTCCCAGCATGTCCAGGCTGTTATTATGGGATATCAGAGGACATTACAGGGAGGAGTATAAGAGGAGTGAACTACAACTCCCAGCATGTCCAGACTGTTATTATGGGACATTAGAGGACATTACAAGGAGGAGGTATTAGAGGAGTGAACTACAACTCCCAGCATGTCCAGGCTGTTATTATAGGATATCAGAGGACATTACAGGGAGGAGTATAAGAAAAGTGAACTACAACTCCCAGCATGTCCAGACTGTTATTATGGGACATTAGAGGACATTACAAGGAGGAGGTATAAGAGGAGTGAACTACAACTCCCAGCATGTCCAGACTGTTATTATGGGATATCAGAGGACATTACAGGGAGAAGGTATAAGAGGAGAGGACTACAACTCCCAGCATGTCCAGACTATTATTATGCGATATAAGAGGACATTACAGGGAGAAGTATAAGAGTAGAGGACTACAACTCCCAGCATGTCCAGGCTGTTATTATGGGATATCAGAGGACATTACAGGGAGGAGTATAAGAGGAGTGAACTACAACTCCCTGCATGTCCAGGCTGTTATTATGGGATATCAGAGGACATTACAGGGAGGAGTATAAGAGGAGAGAACTACAACTCCCAGCATGTCCAGACTGTTATTATGGGACATTAGAGGACATTACAAGGGGGAGGTATAAGAGGAGTGAACTACAACTCTCAGCATGTCCAGGCTGTTATTATGGGATATCAGAGGACATTACAGGGAAGAGTATAAGAGGAGTGAACTACAAGTCCCAGCATGTCCAGACTGTTATTATGGGACATTAGAGGACATTACAAGGAGGAGGTATAAGAGGAGTGAACTACAACTCCCAGCATGTCCAGGCTGTTATTATGGGATATCAGAGGACATTACAGGGAGGAGTATAAGAAAAGTGAACTACAACTCCCAGCATGTCCAGACTGTTATTATGGGACATTAGAGGACATTACAAGGAGGAGGTATAAGAGGAGTGAACTACAACTCCCAGCATGTCCAGACTGTTATTATGGGATATCAGAGGACATTACAGGGAGAAGGTATAAGAGGAGATGACTACAACTCCCAGCATGTCCAGACTATTATTATGCGATATAAGAGGAAATTACAGGGAGAAGTATAAGAGTAGAGGACTACAACTCCCAGCATGTGCAGGCTGTTATTATGGGATATCAGAGGACATTACAGGGAGAAGTATAAGAGTAGAGGACTACAACTCCCAGCATGTCCAGGCTGTTATTATGGGATATCAGAGGACATTACAGGGAGAAGGTATAAGAGGAGAGGACTACAACTCCCAGCATGTCCAGACTATTATTATGCGATATAAGAGGACATTACAGGGAGAAGTATAAGAGTAGAGGACTACAACTCCCAGCATGTCCAGGCTGTTATTATGGGATATCAGAGGACATTACAGGGAAGAGTATAAGAGGAGTGAACTACAACTCCCAGCATGTCCAGACTGTTATTATGGGACATTAGAGGACATTACAAGGAGGAGGTATAAGAGGAGTGAACTACAACTCCCAGCATGTCCAGGCTGTTATTATGGGATATCAGAGGACATTACAGGGAGGAGTATAAGAAAAGTGAACTACAACTCCCAGCATGTCCAGACTGTTATTATGGGACATTAGAGGACATTACAAGGAGGAGGTATAAGAGGAGTGAACTACAACTTCCAGCATGTCCAGACTGTTATTATGGGATATCAGAGGACATTACAGGGAGAAGGTATAAGAGGAGATGACTACAACTCCCAGCATGTCCAGACTATTATTATGCGATATAAGAGGAAATTACAGGGAGAAGTATAAGAGTAGAGGACTACAACTCCCAGCATGTGCAGGCTGTTATTATGGGATATCAGAGGACATTACAGGGAGGAGTATAAGAGGAGTGAACTACAACTCCCAGCATGTCCAGGCTGTTATTAAGGGATATCAGAGGACATTACAGGGAGGAGTATAAGAGGAGTGAACTACAACTCCCTGCATGTCCAGACTGTTATTATGGGACATTAGAGGACATTACAAGGAGGAGGTATAAGAGGAGTGAACTACAACTCCCAGCATGTCCAGGCTGTTATTATGGGATATCAGAGGACAATACAGGGAGGAGTATAAGAGGAGTGAACTACAACTCCCAGCATGTCCAGACTGTTATTATGGGACATTAGAGGACATTACAAGGAGGAGGTATAAGAGGAGTGAACTACAACTCCCAGCATGTCCAGGCTGTTATTATGGGATATCAGAGGACATTATAGGGAGAAGGTATAAGAGGAGAGGACTACAACTCCCAGCATGTCCAGACTATTATTATGCGATATAAGAGGACATTACAGGGAGAAGTATAAGAGTAGAGGACTACAACTCCCAGCATGTCCAGGCTGTTATTATGGGATATCAGAGGACATTACAGGGAGGAGTATAAGAGGAGTGAACTACAACTCCCAGCATGTCCAGGCTGTTATTATGGGACATTAGAGGACATTACAAGGAGGAGGTATAAGAGGAGTGAACTACAACTCCCAGCATGTCCAGGCTGTTATTATGGGATATCAGAGGACATTACAGGGAGGAGTATAAGAGGAGTGAACTACAACTCCCAGCATGTCCAGACTGTTATTATGGGACATTAGAGGACATTACAAGGAGGAGGTATTAGAGGAGTGAACTACAACTCCCAGCATGTCCAGGCTGTTATTATAGGATATCAGAGGACATTACAGGGAGGAGTATAAGAAAAGTGAACTACAACTCCCAGCATGTCCAGACTGTTATTATGGGACATTAGAGGACATTACAAGGAGGAGGTATAAGAGGAGTGAACTACAACTCCCAGCATGTCCAGACTGTTATTATGGGATATCAGAGGACATTACAGGGAGAAGGTATAAGAGGAGAGGACTACAACTCCCAGCATGTCCAGACTATTATTATGCGATATAAGAGGACATTACAGGGAGAAGTATAAGAGTAGAGGACTACAACTCCCAGCATGTCCAGGCTGTTATTATGGGATATCAGAGGACATTACAGGGAGGAGTATAAGAGGAGTGAACTACAACTCCCTGCATGTCCAGGCTGTTATTATGGGATATCAGAGGACATTACAGGGAGGAGTATAAGAGGAGAGAACTACAACTCCCAGCATGTCCAGACTGTTATTATGGGACATTAGAGGACATTACAAGGGGGAGGTATAAGAGGAGTGAACTACAACTCTCAGCATGTCCAGGCTGTTATTATGGGATATCAGAGGACATTACAGGGAGGAGTATAAGAGGAGTGAACTACAACTCCCAGCATGTCCAGACTGTTATTATGGGACATTAGAGGACATTACAAGGAGGAGGTATAAGAGGAGTGAACTACAACTCCCAGCATGTCCAGACTGTTATTATGGGATATCAGAGGACATTACAGGGAGAAGGTATAAGAGGAGAGGACTACAACTCCCAGCATGTCCAGACTATTATTATGCGATATAAGAGGACATTACAGGGAGAAGTATAAGAGTAGAGGACTACAACTCCCAGCATGTCCAGGCTGTTATTATGGGATATCAGAGGACATTACAGGGAGGAGTATAAGAGGAGTGAACTACAACTCCCAGCATGTCCAGGCTGTTATTATGGGATATCAGAGGACATTACAGGGAGTAGTATAAGAGGAGAGAACTACAACTCCCAGCATGTCCAGACTGTTATTATGGGACATTAGAGGACATTACAAGGGGGAGGTATAAGAGGAGTGAACTACAACTCCCAGCATGTCCAGGCTGTTGTTATGGGATATCAGAGGACATTACAGGGCGGAGCATAAGAGGAGTGAACTACAACTCCCAGCATGTCCAGACTGTTATTATGGGACATTAGAGGACATTACAAGGAGGAGGTATAAGAGGAGTGAACTACAACTCCCAGCATGTCCAGACTGTTATTATGGGATATCAGAGGACATTACAGGGAGAAGGTATAAGAGGAGAGGACTACAACTCCCAGCATGTCCAGACTATTATTATGCGATATAAGAGGACATTACAGGGAGAAGTATAAGAGTAGAGGACTACAACTCCCAGCATGTCCAGGCTGTTATTATGGGATATCAGAGGACATTACAGGGAGGAGTATAAGAGGAGTGAACTACAACTCCCAGCATGTCCAGGCTGTTATTATGGGACATTAGAGGACATTACAAGGAGGAGGTATAAGAGGAGTGAACTACAACTCCCAGCATGTCCAGGCTGTTATTATGGGATATCAGAGGACATTACAGGGAGGAGTATAAGAGGAGTGAACTACAACTCCCAGCATGTCCAGACTGTTATTATGGGACATCAGAGGACATTACATGGAGCAGGTATAAGAGGAGTGAACTACAACTCCCAGCATGTCAAGACTGTTATTATGGGACATTAGAGGACATTACAAGGAGGAGGTATAAGAGGCGAGAACTACAACTCCCAGCATGTCCAGGCTGTTATTATGTGATATCAGAGGACATTACAAGGAGGAGGTATAAGAGGAGTGAACTACAACTCCCAGCATGTCCAGACTGTTATTATGGGATATCAGAGGACATTACAGGGAGAAGGTATAAGAGGAGAGGACTACAACTCCCAGCATGTCCAGACTATTATTATGCGATATAAGAGGACATTACAGGGAGAAGTATAAGAGTAGATGACTACAACTCCCAGCATGTCCAGGCTGTTATTATGGGATATCAGAGGACATTACAGGGAGGAGTATAAGAGGAGTGAACTACAACTCCCAGCATGTCCATGCTGTTATTATGGGATATCAGAGGACATTACAGGGAAGAGTATAAGAGGAGTGAACTACAACTCCCAGCATGTCCAGACTGTTATTATGGGACATTAGAGGACATTACAAGGAGGAGGTATAAGAGGAGTGAACTACAACTCCCAGCATGTCCAGGCTGTTATTATGGGATATCAGAGGACATTACAGGGAGGAGTATAAGAAAAGTGAACTACAACTCCCAGCATGTCCAGACTGTTATTATGGGACATTAGAGGACATTACGAGGAGGAGGTATAAGAGGAGTGAACTACAACTCCCAGCATGTCCAGACTGTTATTATGGGATATCAGAGGACATTACAGGGAGAAGGTATAAGAGGAGAGGACTACAACTCCCAGCATGTCCAGACTATTATTATGCGATATAAGAGGACATTACAGGGAGAAGTATAAGAGTAGAGGACTACAACTCCCAGCATGTCCAGGCTGTTATTATGGGATATCAGAGGACATTACAGGGAGGAGGTATAAGAGGAGTGAACTACAACTCCCAGCATGTCCAGGCTGTTATTATGGGATATCAGAGGACATTACAGGGAGGAGGTATAAGAGGAGTGAACTACAACTCCCAGCATGTCCAGGCTGTTATTAAGGGATATCAGAGGACATTACAGGGAGGAGTATAAGAGGAGTGAACTACAACTCCCAGCATGTCCAGACTGTTATTATGGGACATCAGAGGACATTACATGGAGCAGGTATAAGAGGAGAGGACTACAACTACCAGCATGTCCAGACTGTTATTATGGGATATCAGAGGACATTACAGGGAGGAGTATAAGAGGAGTGAACTACAACTCCCAGCATGTCAAGACTGTTATTATGGGACATTAGAGGACATTACAAGGAGGAGGTATAAGAGGAGTGAACTACAACTCCCAGCATGTCCAGACTGTTATTATGGGATATCAGAGGACATTACAGGGAGAAGGTATAAGAGGAGAGGACTACAACTCCCAGCATGTCCAGACTATTATTATGCGATATAAGAGGACATTACAGGGAGAAGTATAAGAGTAGATGACTACAACTCCCAGCATGTCCAGGCTGTTATTATGGGATATCAAAGGACATTACAGGGAGGAGTATAAGAGGAGTGAACTACAACTCCCAGCATATCCAGACTGTTATTATGGGATATCAGAGGACATTACAGGGAGAAGGTATAAGAGGAGAGGACTACAACTCCCAGCATGTCCAGACTATTATTATGCGATATAAGAGGACATTACAAGGAGAAGTATAAGAGTAGAGGACTACAACTCCCAGCATGTCCAGGCTGTTATTATGGGATATCAGAGGACATTACAGGGAGAAGGTATAAGAGGAGAGAACTACAACTCCCAGCATGTCCAGACTGTTATTATGTGATATCAGAGGACATTACAGGGAGGGGTATAAGAGGAGAGAACTACAACTCCCAGCATGTCCATGCTGTTATTATGTGATATCAGAGGACATTACAGCGAAGAGTATAAGAGGAGTGAACTACAACTCCCAGCATGTCCAGACTGTTATTATGGGACATTAGAGGACATTACAAGGAGGAGGTATAAGAGGAGTGAACTACAACTCCCAGCATGTCCAGGCTGTTATTATGGGATATCAGAGGACATTACAGGGAGGAGTATAAGAGGAGTGAACTACAACTCCCAGCATGTCCAGACTGTTATTATGGGACATTAGAGGACATTTCAAGGAGGAGGTATAAGAGGAGTGAACTACAACTCCCAGCATGTCCAGGCTGTTATTATGGGATATCAGAGGACATTACAGGGAGGAGTATAAGAAAAGTGAACTACAACTCCCAGCATGTCCAGACTGTTATTATGGGACATTAGAGGACATTACGAGGAGGTATAAGAGGAGTGAACTACAACTCCCAGCATGTCCAGACTGTTATTATGGGATATCAGAGGACATTACAGGGAGGAGGTATAAGAGGAGAGAACTACAACTCCCAGCATGTCCAGACTATTATTATGCGATATAAGAGGACATTACAGGGAGAAGTATAAGAGTAGGGGACTACAACTCCCAGCATGTCCAGGCTGTTATTATGGGATATCAGAGGACATTACAGGGAGGAGGTATAAGAGGAGTGAACTACAACTCCCAGCATGTCCAGGCTGTTATTATGGGATATCAGAGGACATTACAGGGAGGAGTATAAGAGGAGTGAACTACAACTCCCAGCATGTCCAGACTGTTATTTATGGGACATTAGAGGACATTACAAGGAGGTATAAGAGGAGAGAACTACAACTCCCAGCATGTCCAGGCTGTTATTATGGGACATTAGAGGACATTACAGGGAGGAGTATAAGAGGAGTGAACTACAACTCCCAGCATGTCCAGACTGTTCGGGATATCAGAGGACATTACAGGGAGGAGGTATAAGAGGAGTGAACTACAACTCCCAGCATGTCCAGGCTGTTATTATGGGACATCAGAGGACATTACAGGGAGGAGTATAAGAGGAGTGAACTACAACTCGCAGCATGTCCAGACTATTATTATGGGATATCAGATTACATTACAGGGAGGAGGCATAAAAGGAGAGGACTACAACTCCCAGCATGTCCAGCCTGTTATTATGGGATATCAGAGAACATTACAGGGAGGGGTATAAGAGGAGAGGACTACAACTCCCAGCATCCCCCTGGCTTCAGCTCTCACACAACTGCTGACAACCTATAGAAAAAAACACTGAATCCATCCCTTCCCCACACACAGCACAGGAGCCCCGCCCCTCACAGAGCTCCGCCCTTCATTTCACGTGATCATCACCTCTTCTCCGCACGGCACAGGGGCCCCGCCCCCTCATGTCATGTGGTCATCATCACAGGTCCTTCATCCACCACTCCTCTCCACTGATAAGCTCCGCCCCTCCTGCACCGGTCACATGGTGGTGGCGTTATCACAGGTCCTTCAGCGATTGGTAGAGACCAGTGCTGATTGGCTGTTCTTTGTTATCACCCAGTATATTATAGAGCAGTGCTGGTCGGGTGTCCTCTCTGGTATCAGCCATCATTTAGTGGTAAGGTCAGCGTATTATACAGCAGGCACTGGTCGGTGGTTTTTTTCTGATATCAGCCATAATAGTTGGGGGGGGAATGTGTACACGTACAGAGGTGACGTGTGTGTGTGTACACAGGTGACGTGTGTGTGTGTACACAGGTGACGTGTGGGTACACAGGGGGTGTGTGTGTGTACAGGGGGTGTGTGTGTGTGTGTGTGTGTGTGTGTGTGTGTGTGTGTGTGTGTGTGTGTGTGTGTGTGTGTGTGTGTGTGTGTGTGTGTGTGTGTGTGTGTGTGTACAGGGGGTGTGTGTGTGTACACGTACAGAGGTGACGTGTGTGTGTACACAGGTGACGTGTGGGTACACAGGTGACGTGTGTGTGTACAGGGGGTGTGTGTGTGTACACGTACACAGGTGACGTGTGGGTACACAGGTGACGTGTGTGTGTGTGTGTGTGTACAGGGGGTGACGTGTGTGTGTGTGTACATGGTGTGTGTGTGTGTGTGTGTGTGTGTGTACACGTACAGAGGTGACGTGTGTGTGTGTACACAGGTGACGTGTGGGTACACAGGTGACGTGTGTGTACAGGGGGTGTGTGTGTGTGTGTGTGTACAGGGGGTGTGTGTGTGTACAGAGGTGACGTGTGTGTGTGTGTGTGTACACAGGTGACGTGTGTGTGTGTACAGGGGGTGACGTGTGTGTGTACATTGGCTGTGTGTGTGTGTGTACACGTACAGAGGTGACGTGTGTGTGCGCACAGGGGGTGTGTGTGTGTGTACACATACAGAGGTGACGTGTGTGTGTGTGTACACGTACAGAGGTGACGTGTGTGTGTACACGTACAGAGGTGACGTGTGTGTGTGTGTGTACACGTACAGAGGTGACGTGTGTGTGTGTGTACACGTACAGAGGTGACGTGTGTGTGTGTGTACACGTACAGAGGTGACGTGTGTGTGTACACAGGGGGTGTGTGTGTGTACAGGGGGTGACGTGTGTGTGTGTACAGGGGGTGACGTGTGTGTGTGTGTGTACACGTACAGAGGTGACGTGTGTGTGTGTGTGTGTGTGTGTGTGTACACAGGTGACGTGTGTGTGTACACAGGTGACGTGTGTGTGTACACAGGTGACGTGTGGGTACACAGGTGACGTGTGGGTACACAGGTGACGTGTGTGTGTGTGTACAGGGGGGGGTGTGTGTGTGTGTGTGTGTGTGTACAGGGGGTGACGTGTGTGTGTACAGGGTGTGTGTGTGTGTACACGTACAGAGGTGACGTGTGTGTGTGTGTACACAGGTGACGTGTGGGTACACAGGGGGTGTGTGTGTGTGTGTGTGTGTGTGTGTGTGTACAGGGGGTGGCGTGTGTGTGTGTGTACAGGGGGTGACGTGTGTGTGTACACGTACAGGGGTGACGTGTGTGTGTGTGTGTGTGTACACGTACACAGGTGACGTGTGTGTGTACACAGGTGACGTGTGGGTACACAGGTGACGTGTGTGTGTGTGTGTGTACAGGGGGTGTGTGTGTGTGTGTGTGTGTGTGTACAGGGGGTGACGTGTGTGTGTGTGTGTGTGTGTGTGTACAGAGGTGACGTGTGTGTGTGTGTACACAGGTGACGTGTGTGTGTGTACAGGGGGTGTGTGTGTGTGTGTGTGTGTGTGTACAGGGGGTGACGTGTGTGTGTGTGTGTGTGTGTGTGTGTGTGTACAGAGGTGACGTGTGTGTGTGTGTACAGAGGTGACGTGTGTGTGTGTGTACACAGGTGACGTGTGTGTGTGTGTACAGGGGGTGTGTGTGTGTGTGTGTGTGTACAGGGGGTGACGTGTGTGCGTACATTGGCTGTGTGTGTGTGTGTACACGTACAGAGGTGACGTGTGTGTGCGCACAGGGGGTGTGTGTACAGGGGGTGTGTGTGTGTACACGTACAGAGGTGACGTGTGTGTACACGTACAGAGGTTACGTGTGTGTGTGTGTACACGTACAGAGGTGACGTGTGTGTGTGTACACAGGTGACGTGTGGGTACACAGGTGACGTGTGTGTGTGTGTACAGGGGGTGTGTGTGTACAGGGGGTGACGTGTGTGTACAGGGTGTGTGTGTGTGTGTGTGTGTACACGTACAGAGGTGGGGTGTGTGTGTGTGCACAGGGGGTGTGTGTGTACACGTACAGAGGTGTGTGTGTGTGTGTGTACACGTACAGAGGTGACGTGTGTGTGTGTACACGTACTGAGGTGACGTGTGTGTACACAGGTGACGTGTGTGTGTGTACACAGGTGACGTGTGGGTACACAGGTGACGTGTGTGTACACGTACAGAGGTGACGTGTGTGTGTGTACAGGGGGTGTGTGTGTGTACACGTACAGAGGTGACGTGTGTGTGTGTGTGTGTGTGTGTGTGTGTACAGGGGGTGTGTGTGTGTGTGTGTGTGTGTGTAGGGTGTGTGTGCACGTACAGAGGTGGGGTGTGTGTGTGTGTACACGTACAGAGGTGACGTGTGTGTGTGTACAGGGGGTGTGTGTGTGTACACGTACAGAGGTACAGTGGGTGTGTGTGTGTACACGTACAGAGGTGACGTGTGTGTGTACAGGGGGTGTGTGTGTGTACAGGGGGTGACGTGTGTGTGTGTGTACACGTACAGAGGTGGGGTGTGTGTGTGTGTGCACAGGGGGTGTGTGTGTACACGTACAGAGGTGTGTGTACACGTACAGAGGTGACGTGTGTGTGTGTACAGGGGCTGTGTGTGTGCGCACAGGGGGTGTGTGTGTACACGTACAGAGGTGGGGTGTGTGTGTGTGTGTACAGGGGGTGTGTGTGTACACGTACACAGGTGACGTGTGTGTGTGTGTACACAGGTGACGTGTGGGTACACAGGTGACGTGTGTGTGTGTGTGTGTGTACAGGGGGTGACGTGTGTGTGTGTACATTGTGTGTGTGTGTACACGTACAGAGGTGACGTGTGTGTGTACAGGGGGTGTGTGTGTGCACAGGGGGTGTGTGTGTACACGTACAGAGGTGACGTGTGTGTGTGTGTACACGTACACAGGTGACGTGTGTGTGTACACAGGTGACGTGTGGGTACACAGGTGACGTGTGTGTGTGTGTGTGTGTACAGGGGGTGTGTGTGTACACGTACAGAGGTGACGTGTGTGTACACAGGTGACGTGTGGGTACACAGGTGACGTGTGTGTGTGTGTGTGTGTACAGGGGGTGACGTGTGTGTACAGGGGGTGACGTGTGTGTACAGGGGGTGTGTGTGTGTACACGTACAGAGGTGACGTGTGTGTGTGTGTACAGGGGGTGTGTGTGTGTGCACAGGGGTGTGTGTGTGTGTACACGTACAGAGGTGGGGTGTGTGTGTGTGTACACGTACAGAGGTGACGTGTGTGTGTGTGTACACAGGTGACGTGTGGGTACACAGGTGACGTGTGTGTGTGTGTTTACAGGGGGTGACGTGTGTGTGTGTACAGGGGGTGACGTGTGTGTGTGTACATTGGGTGTGTGTGTGTGTGTACACCTGTACACGTACAGAGGTGACGTGTGTGTGTGTGTACAGGGGGTGTGTGTGTGTGTACACGTACAGAGGTGACGTGTGTGTGTGTGTGTACACGTACTGAGGTGACGTGTATGTGTACACAGGTGACGTGTGTGTGTACACAGGTGACGTGTGGGTACACAGGTGACGTGTGTGTACACGTACAGAGGTGACGTGTGTGTGTGTGTACAGGGGGTGTGTGTGTGTACACGTACAGAGGTGACGTGTGTGTGTACAGGGGGTGTGTGTGCACGTACAGAGGTGGGGTGTGTGTGTGTGTACACGTACAGAGGTGACGTGTGTGTGTGTGTGTGTGTGTACAGGGGGTGTGTGTGTGTACACGTACAGAGGTACAGGGGGTTTGTGTGTGTGTGTACAGGGGGTGTGTGTGTGTGTGTGTACACGTACAGAGGTGTGTGTGTGTGTGTGTGTGTACAGGGGGTGTGTGTGTGTGCACGTACAGAGGGTGTGTGTACACGTACAGAGGTGACGTGTGTGTGTGTACAGGGGGTGTGTGTACACGTACAGAGGTGACGTGTGTGTGTGTGTGTGTGTACAGGGGGTGTGTGTGTGTACACGTACAGAGGTGACGTGTGTGTGTGTGTACAGGGGGTGTGTGTGTGTGTGTACACGTACAGAGGTACAGGGGGTTTGTGTGTGTGTGTGTACAGGGGGTGTGTGTGTGTGTGTACACGTACAGAGGTGACGTGTGTGTGTGTGTACAGGGGGTGTGTGTGTGTGCACGTACAGAGGGTGTGTGTACACGTACAGAGGTGACGTGTGTGTGTGTGTACAGGGGGTGTGTGTACACGTACAGAGGTGACGTGTGTGTGTGTACACGTACAGAGGTGACGTGTGTGTGTGTGTGTACAGGGGGTGTGTGTGTGTGTACACGTACAGAGGTGACGTGTGTGTGTGTGTACAGGGGGTGTGTGTGTGTACACGTACAGAGGTGACGTGTGTGTGTGTGTACAGGGGGTGTGTGTGTGTACACGTACAGAGGTGACGTGTGTGTGTACAGGGGGTGTGTGTGTGTACACGTACAGAGGTGACGTGTGTGTGTACAGGGGGTGTGTGTGTGTACACGTACAGAGGTGACGTGTGTGTGTACAGGGGGTGTGTGTGTGTACACGTACAGAGGTGACGTGTGTGTGTACAGGGGGTGTGTGTGTGTACACGTACAGAGGTGACGTGTGTGTGTGTGTACAGGGGGTGTGTGTGTGTACACGTACAGAGGTGGGGTGTGTGTGTGTACAGGGGGTGTGTGTGTGCACACGTACAGAGGTGACGTGTGTGTGTGTACAGGGGGTGTGTGTGTGTACACGTACAGAGGTGGGGTGTGTGTGTGCACACGTACAGAGGTGGGGTGTGTGTGTACACGTACACAGGTGACGTGTGTTTGTACACGTACACAGGTGACGTGTGTGTGTGTACAGGGTGTGTGTGTGTGTGTGTGTGTGTGTGTGTACAGGGGGTGTGTGTGTGTGCGTGCACAGGGGGTGTGTGTGTGTACACGTACAGAGGTGGGGTGTGTGTGTGTGTGTGTGCACACGTACAGAGGTGGGGTGTGTGTGTGTGTGTGTGCACACGTACAGAGGTGGGGTGGGTGTTTTGTACACGTACACAGGTGGTGAGGTGTGTGTACACAGGTGATGTGTGTGTGTACAGGGGGTGACGTGTGTGTGTGTGTGTGTGTACATGGGGTGTGTGTGTGTACACGTACAGAGGTGGGGTGTGTGTGTGTGTGTACAGGGTGTGTGTGTGTGTACACGTACAGAGGTGGGGTGTGTGTGTGTGTGTGTGTGTGCACACGTACAGAGGTGGGGTGTGTGTTTGTACACGTACACAGGTGAGGTGTGTGTACAGGGGGTGACGTGTGTGTGTGTACAGGGGGTGACGTGTGTGTGTGTGTGTGTACACGTACAGAGGTGGGGTGTGTGTGTGTGTACACGTACAGAGGTGACGTGTGTGTGTACAGGGGGTGTGTGTGTGTGTGTGTACAGGGGGTGTGTGTGTGTGTACAGGGGGTGTGTGTGTGTGTGTGTGTGTGTGCGCACAGGGGGTGACGTGTGTGTACAGGGGGTGTGTGTGCGTGCACAGGGTGTGTGTGTGTACAGGGGGTGTGTGTGTGTACACGTACAGAGGTGGGGTGTGTGTGTGTGTGCACACGTACAGAGGTGGGGTGTGTGTGTGTGCGCACACGTACAAGAGGTGGTGTGTGTGTGTGTACACGTACAGAGGTGACGTGTGTGTGTGTGTGTACACGTACAGAGGGTGGGTGTGTGTGTGTGTACAGGGGGTGACGTGTGTGTGTGTGTACACGTACAGAGGTGACGTGTGTGTGCGCACAGGGGGTGTGTGTGTGTGTGTGTGTGTGTGTGTGTGTACAGGGGGTGTGTGTACACGTACAGAGGTGACGTGTGTGTGTGTGTGTGTGTACACGTACAGAGGTGACGTGTGTGTGTGTGTACACGTACAGAGGTGACGTGTGTGTGTGTACACAGGTGACGTGTGTGTGTACACAGGTGACGTGTGTGTGTACACAGGTGACGTGTGTGTGTACACAGGTGACGTGTGTGTGTACACAGGTGACGTGTGTGTGTACACAGGTGACGTGTGTGTGTACACAGGTGACGTGTGGGTACACAGGGGGTGTGTGTGTGTGTACAGGGGGTGTGTGTGTGTGTGTGTACAGGGGGTGACGTGTGTGTGTGTGTGTGTGTACAGGGGGTGTGTGTGTGTACACGTACACAGGTGACGTGTGTGTGTACACAGGTGATGTGTGGGTACACAGGTGACGTGTGTGTGTGTACAGGGGGTGTGTGTGTGTGTGTGTGTGTGTGTGTACAGGGGGTGATGTGTGTGTGTACAGGGGGTGTGTGTGTGTGTGTGTGTACACGTACAGAGGTGACGTGTGTGTGTACACAGGTGACGTGTGTGTGTACACAGGTGACGTGTGTGTGTACACAGGTGACGTGTGGGTACACAGGGGGTGTGTGTGTGTACAGGGGGTGTGTGTGTGTGTGTGTGTACAGGGGGTGACGTGTGTGTGTGTGTGTGTGTACAGGGGGTGACGTGTGTGTGTGTGTACAGGGGGTGTGTGTGTGTAAACGTACAGAGGTGACGTGTGTGTGTACACAGGTGACGTGTGTGTGTACACAGGTGACGTGTGGGTACACAGGTGACGTGTGTGTGTGTGTACAGGGGGTGACGTGTGTGTACAGGAGGTGACGTGTGTGTGTACACAGGTGACGTGTGTGTGTGTGTGTGTACAGGGGGTGTGTGTGTGTGTGTGTGTACAGGGGGGGACGTGTGTGTGTACATTGGCTGTGTGTGTGTGTGTGTGTGTGTGTGTGTACGTACGTGTACACGTACAGAGGTGACGTGTCTGTGCGCACAGGGGGTGTGTGTGTACAGGGGGTGTGTGTGTGTACACGTACAGAGGTGACGTGTGTGTGTACACGTACAGAGGTGACGTGTGTGTGTGTGTGTGTGTGTGTGTACACGTACAGAGGTGACGTGTGTATGTGTGTACACAGGTGACGTGTGTGTGTGTACACAGGTGACGTGTGTGTGTACACAGGTGACGTGTGTGTGTACACAGGTGACGTGTGTGTGTGTGTGTGTACAGGGGGGGGGTGTGTGTGTGTGTGTGTACAGGGGGTGACGTGTGTGTGTGTGTACAGGGTGTGTGTGTGTGTGTGTACACGTACAGAGGTGACGTGTGTGTGTACACAGGTGACGTGTGTGTGTACACAGGTGACGTGTGGGTACACAGGGGGTGTGTGTGTGTGTGTGTGTGTGTACAGGGGGTGACGTGTGTGTGTGTACAGGGGGTGACGTGTGTGTGTGTACAGGGGGTGTGTGTGTGTACACAGGTGACGTGTGTGTGTACACAGGTGACGTGTGTGTGTGTGTGTGTACAGGGGGTGTGTGTACAGGGGGTGACGTGTGTGTGTACATTGGCTGTGTGTGTGTGTGTGTACACGTACAGAGGTGACGTGTGTGTGTGTACAGGGGGTGTGTGTGTGTACACGTACAGAGGTGACGTGTGTGTGTGTGTACACGTACAGAGGTGACGTGTGTGTACACAGGTGACGTGTGTGTACACAGGTGACGTGTGTGTGTGTACAGGGGGTGACGTGTGTGTACAGGGGGTGTGTGTGTGTGTACACGTACAGAGGTGGGGTGTGTGTGTGTGCACAGGGGGTGTGTGTGTACACGTACAGAGGTGTGTGTGTGTGTACACGTACAGAGGTGACGTGTGTGTGTGTGTACAGGGGCTGTGTGTGTGCGCACAGGGGGTGTGTGTGTGTGTACACGTACAGAGGTGGGGTGTGTGTGTGTGTACAGGGGGTGTGTGTGTGCGCACAGGGGGTGTGTGTGTGTGTACACGTACAGAGGTGGGGTGTGTGTGTGTGTACAGGGGGTGTGTGTGTACACGTACACAGGTGACGTGTGTGTGTGTACACAGGTGACGTGTGGGTACACAGGTGACGTGTGTGTACAGGGGGTGACGTGTGTGTGTGTGTGCACAGGGGGTGTGTGTGTACACGTACAGAGGTGGGGTGTGTGTGTGTACACGTACAGAGGTGACGTGTGTGTGTACAGGGGGTGTGTTTGTACACGTACAGAGGTGACGTGTGTGTGTGTGTGTGTGTGTGTACACGTACAGAGGTGACGTGTGTGTGTGTACACAGGTGACGTGTGGGTACACAGGTGACGTGTGTGTGTGTACAGGGGGTGTGTGTGTGTGTGTGTACACGTACAGAGGTGACGTGTGTGTGTGTACACGTACAGAGGTGACGGGTGTGTACATGTACAGAGGTGACGTGTGTGTGTGTGTACACGTACAGAGGTGACGTGTGTGTGTGTGTACACGTACAGAGGTGACGTGTGTGTGTGTACACAGGTGACGTGTGGGTACACAGGTGACGTGTGTGTGTGTACAGGGGGTGACGTGTGTGTACAGGGGGTGACGTGTGTGTACAGGGTGTGTGTGTGTGTGTGTGTGTGTGTACACGTACAGAGGTGACGTGTGTG